>NC_134701.1:211718600-212032350 GCF_043290135.1 Rhipicephalus microplus | reverse complement strand
GGGGCAGGGTTTTACCTCCTCTCTTATCTGCTGTACGTCCTATGGAGTGTACTTTTTGCTGGCCTGGCTGTCATGCTGGTGCGGACGTTTGCTCCTTATGCCTGCGGCTCTGGAATTCCAGAGGTTAGACAATTTCTTCTTTGACACTACCTAATATTTTTAAAGTGGAAGAAAAAGTACTCCTGAAGCTTTATAACAAGCATTACCCCTAAGTAGTTGTGGGGAGGTAGAGAAGAAAGGGGTAATTACAGGTAATATAATTGTAGAAAGAAGCTTGATGTATTACCTCAGTATGCGAAATACAATGTTTGTAAGGATCCACAAAGTATGTCTTTGCATCTACAAAAAAGTACGACAAAGTGCACTGCTACACATTTACAATGCTACAAAGTGTACTTAATTGAAGGATGGTTACAAGCAATAATGAAAATTATCATTATTTATGTTAATTGTGGTTGGCATGCATACTGGTCTGATTTTTAAGCTATACACGAGTATTTTGTGCTGTTCTCTGTTTAGAAATAAATTACTTTATTGGGCACCGAGTGGTTTAAGTTTTGCTCTTCGTAACAGTGATCCCTACCTGTACGTTTGGAAAGTATTTCATTGCTGACACTTCGTGACATTGTTTCATGGGATTCGAACTATAGATGGAGCAGTGGTTTCAGGCCCCAGTGTAAGGAACTCTAGAAACTTCTCAAGTGTAACGTTATAGCAATTTGTAAGGCTTGCTTCCTTAACTACTGGTGTCACTTTGGTCACATCTATGGCACTGAAGCTAACCTCCTCTACACTGTACCTGATGCAACATAGTACAGAGCTAGAATGTAGTGATGACTTTCTGTTCACCTTTGACATTTTCATAACATTCTCAACAATCATATTTGGAGAATCAATCCATTTCGTACCTTCGGGCAGCTCTTCTAAAGCCATGGAAGTTGGTACTGTTGGTCCCGGGTGTATCGAACTCGAGTATATAGAATTATTCTCTATATCGAACAGTTGATAAATCCCCTTGAATTTCACATGCACAAGTACGAGACTGCTGCGCACATATATCAAACACCTACAGAGCGTAACATTCGATTTATTGAACGCTGCGCTGGGTCGAAGCCCAAAAGTTACATTTATTCCGACAAAGATGGCTCATTTTTCGGTCATGTTCTAACAAGTTTTGATCCTTCCTAGCATGCATGTGACAAAATAGGTGTAATTCGTTGGTTGAGCAGTGTTTGTGAGTGCAGCAGCACACGTGGACACGGTGTTTCCAAATGAGCCGATTGTCAAGGGCACCAAAATCACATGGATGCGAAGTGACTCAGTGGCCTCGTCACAATGTGTGCATTTTCTTCCTTGTTTGCTGATTCATGATGGCATGCGGAGCTAAAAAGCATGGCCTTTGACAACCGCAACCTAGTGACGTATTTTTGGTGTTTTCGGTTATAAAATACACATCTCGGAGGCTAGGCTTTTTGTTTGCTTTGCACTTGCTGCTACTAAGCCCATAGTGTCATTGCGAAAATATATTCATTTGTAGTTTGTGGATAGCACGGTGGATAGTGTGCTCACTTTTGGCTTGTGCACTTCAGTACTTCTCGCTTTGTTATGGCTGAATCTTCCATTGGGAGTCAAACTATACACTGCATCACTCGTAGCGATAAAAATAACGACTGGTGCTTGGAACAATGTTAAGCAAGGCACACAGTTTTCTCGTGGGCTTTAGTGACAGTCGGCTTAGTGTGCGTCATCTTCGTTGACAATGGGGTACGATGCCTCAGTGAATTTTGCTACTAATTTGCATTTTTAGGCGCCACTGCGAACGGAGTGCTGAAAGCGACTTCTTTGGTGCAGATTAAGTCGCTGTTTTTGACTGCATCGATGCTGATATCAAAGCTGGCGTTTATTAGGGAAGTGGACCTGAGCAGTTATGAAGGTGCTGATGCCACCACTAAACATATTACTGCACTGCAGAGCTTGCATTGGCACTCACCGTCAATTACCGCTGTTGTGGGTGAAGCGGCTGAATTCGCTTACTTTGAAAGCTTCTGTGCTCGATCAAAGGGGCTGTCTGACTTGATTAACATGACTGCGCAAATGGCACGAAAAGTCTACAGACTATTTTTACGCAAAATAAACTGCAGTAACTTGTAAAAATTGTAATTTTTTTCTCAAGCATACTGTAAGCGAATTGTCATGTTAATGCTTATTACGGTTTTCGAAAACAGTTTTGAGAGTTGCAGTTCAATAATATAAGCCTTTAATATGAATATTTTTTATATCAAATTATCGTTATATTGAACTATTTCGCTTTCCTCTTCGAGTTTGATATTTCGGGATCGACTGCATGTGATTATGAAAGATTTTATCACGTCATATGTACCTTTATGAAGACCCTAAATAGCTTCCACATCTACTATAATATGCGAGGCTAACATCACATTCTTTTACGTATTGTTTTCATTTATCTGATTTCGAATGCATGATGTTCTGCCTCTTGTTCATGATTGCAGGTAGGGCAAACATGGCCGTAGCTTTCTTAGCATTACCCGCCATGCATGACATGGGAGCATTGCATCTCGATTGTATTGCATGAATAGGAAAGTCTACTTCAAGATTTTACGGCCACATTTGATGCAGTAAAGAGGCGAACAGTTGGGCATAGTACATTCACGTGTGTCTGAGTTGCGGAAAGCCAGTAGTTGATATGTCGTGAACTTCGCCACTCACCGTGTCCGGTATGACTACTGCCACTGTGTGGTTGCGTTGTGTTATGCACACAGATCAAAACCATTTTGAGTGGCTTCATCATTCGTGGCTACCTGGGCAAATGGACACTGACCATCAAGTCGGTGTGCCTGGTGTTGGCTGTGGGCGCTGGGCTCAGCTTGGGCAAGGAAGGGCCCCTGGTCCATGTTGCCTGCTGCATCGGCAACATCTTCTCCTACTTGTTTCCCAAATATGGCAAGAACGAAGCCAAGAAGAGAGAGGTGAGTACTCGCGTCACGCTTCCTTTTACCTTGCATGTCTCGCAAGAAATAGGGGCAGACGAGGAAGTGTTGATATTGAAAAAGATGGCCTTGGTAAATGTTTTTATGTGGCCACTTATTGTTACCCAGATGGAACCAACCACGTGAGGACAGCATACTATCAAGCTAGGTACACCTGAGTAGGGTAGCTGAAGTGCTCTTTTGTATTTAAGCTGACAGAAATAACGGGAAAAATAAAAACGAAAGCACAGAAATAGGCAACTTGGCTTTTTGCAAGTGGGAGCTAAGTACACGTAATCTGTGCTGCACGTATTTGTAGTTCTGCCATTTGGAGTTCTGCTGTAATTCGACAAACTTTCTTGGATATTTATGTAGTCTTGTTATAAATTCGATCTTGGCTTAGTGTGTTAAACATACTTGAAATTAGAAGGTTATGTGCAAACATTACACATTTACATGGAAGAGCACAAACCCTTCCATGTAGACGTGCTTTTTTCATGTAACCTTTTAATTTCTTGGATAGTCATGCATGTTGTGCAAGATCAGCTCTAGCTGTGGTAGCCGGTGCCAGTTGTTGCAACGTTGGTTTGGTACGTGGAAAATCCTTTTGAATACAGGCCACGGATAGTGCATACCCTTGGGAAGCAGGTGTTGAGCAGGTGTTGAGCATTTCCTCATGGCAAAGCTGCTGCCAAACTGGAGGCTGTCGCCGGTGTAATAATGACCGAGATGCATGAAAGTGTGAAGTCAGTTGGTTAATTTTTTGTTTGAAACTTCTTGTACTCCCATGGCTGAAGTAATGCAAACAGGAAGACGGTAGAGCATTTGTCGCACTAAATTGCCTTAAATAGATGTGGTGAATAATAACCAGACACTCAATCCAAGTATTAAGCTGAGTGTTGGTGGTTCAGCAACGTTTTGCCAATATTTAGAGGTAGCAAAAGGTAAATGCCAGCAAGAAGGTATTTCTACTGAAAAATAGCAGCCTAGTGTTTCTTAGTTCTTGACTGATATAGGTGCAGTTTTTTTTAGATACTTGTTTACTTTGTGCAAATGGGCGTCTGTCTATTTTCCCTCTTTTGCAATTTCGTGTTGTTAGGCTATCACAGAACTTGTAATTTCTTTTTGTTTTTAAGGGAGGAAGCAAGTGAAAGGCACATGGATCCCGACATTGTACTTGTAGACTACACATTTAACACTGGGCTTTGAAAGCAACTGAAATATGTTTTATGTATTTGCATTAAATGGACACATAACATTAGGTTCTGCAGTAAAGTGCAGGCTGCCTTTATTTTATCTCAACTGCAATGTGGCATGTACTAATAGTATACTAGAGTTAGGTATTCTCTTGCTCTCAGGCTATGCTTTGGCATGCATATCCATTGAACTATGGTTAGTGTTCTTGCACCGATCTAAGTAAAAGGCAAAAACACTTTCTTGTGGCTCTCCTGGTTACTTATACTCTCTCTGTACAGATTCTTTCAGCTGCAGCAGCTGCTGGTGTGTCTGTTGCCTTTGGCGCTCCCATTGGTGGTGTACTGTTCAGCTTGGAAGAGGTTCGTACCAACCGCATTTATGACTCGTTTCTCTGTGTAGTAGGCAGGATGAATGGGTGCTTGCCAGTAGTTTTGTACACACTGTACTGACACTCTTGTTCACTCACATTTATTCATTCACGTTCTGGCTCACTTCCAGTCATATTTGCCAATACTCATATGAGTTTGTAATCACTTTCGTCTGTGTTCACTTGCACTTAGCATGTTCATACTTAAAAAAAAAAAAGCCGAGTGCATAAAAAATGGGACAAGGAAGACAAGACGATGGGACAAACACTCACAGTAAACTCGTTTATTATGTAAAGTTCATCTGAAGATGGAACAAGCACTCAATGCCCACTCATTTATTACTTAAAATTGAGGGAAATATACACTCACTGCATTACAGGCAGGCCTGTGCACCCTTCAAAAGGCGATTCCAAATGATTTGCTACTGATTACGGTAAAGCAGCTCAAATTAGCTTTCCTGCAAACACACTGGCATTCGGCGAACATAATCTGCGGCCTTGTTTTTCATGTAAAACACCTCCAGAAGCTTGCATGCAACAGTTTTTTTGCTGCACTCTAACACCTTCATTTGGGGAAACAAAGGCGCACAGCCACATCCTGCGCAGTTCACTGGGGAATGCCTGTTCAGTCCTTTTGTGTGTTGTGCTTTTATTCTATTGTGTGCCTAAATTGTTTTTGTTTGAAAGTCATATTGCAGCCCCATAGTACCTATTTCATCTTTTTTTTTGCATTTTAGTGGCTTCCTTAGAGTTTCAGTATGTACCAGCTTGCCCAACAAGTAACACTCTTCGAGTTATTTTATCAAAAGTTCAGGGCTATATATAAGCAGTGCGCAGTTGACATCGACACCTTTCTAGTACATAGTGCTCTTGTGCGCTCGTTCTTGTATATTGACAGCATAGTGAGAAACTGTTGTAAAGCCACGTTTTTTGATGCCCTGCAGGTGAGCTACTACTTCCCGCTGAAGACGCTGTGGCGGTCTTTCTTTTGCGCCCTGGTGGCAGCGTCTGTGCTACGCTCCATCAACCCATTTGGCAACGACCACCTGGTGATGTTCTACGTAGAGTATGACCTGCCGTGGCTTTTCTTCGAGCTGCTGCCCTTCGTTCTCCTTGGGATCCTCGGGGTCAGTCTCGAGTTTTCTGTATGATTTTTCTTATTTAGGTGAAAGGTTTAGATGCCTGATCAAATGTGAAAATTGCCCATCGGCTTCAACAGGAGCGATACAAAAAATTATGTGATGACATCATCAAGACGTCATTACAAAAACTTGTGATGTTAAGGCGTTTATTAGCCGGCAACGAGCGAGAATATACAATGGCGACAGTCACGGCCAAGCACGGGCTCTCAGCGTGAGCGGCGTCCTTGTTGGGTAGCCCCACTAGGAGGTACTCAAGAGTTCGACCCATTTCAGAGTTCGGAGGCTTCGCTACAATTACCCCAGGGCCGAAGAGGGAGCCGCCTGGCGACCTAACAGCTTGTTACTAAGAGCGAGTCATAATAAGCCTTCAGGCGCTCCACGTTGACGATTTCTCGCCCACGGCGGCGCATGTCCGAAGATTGTTCAACGGGTTCGATCAGATAGTTGACGGGTGAGGTGCGCTCGATGACACGGTAGGGGCCTTCGTATTTGGGAAGTAGTTTGGAAGCGAGGCCAGCTACAGAGGTCGGGATCGAGAGCCATACAAGTGAACGTGGGCTCAGAAGTGGTGGAGCCATCATGAATACTCTTCTGCCGCTCTTGCTCTTGCGTCGTAAAGGTCTTGGCAAGCTCGCGACACTCTTCAGCAAGCCTGGCTGTCTCAAAAATAGGTGTACACTCAGATGGATCCGGCGTGTACGAGAGTATCGTGTCCATGGTGTGTGACGGGTGCCTTCCGTACAGCAAGAAGAAAGGTGAAAAACCGGTCGTGCTCTGAGGGGCGGTGTTGTAGGCGTAGGTGACAAAGGGCAGTATATTATCCCAATTAGTGTGGTTTGCAGCGACGTACATAGAAAGCATGTCGCCGAGGGTGCGGTTAAAGCGTTCGGTGAGGCCATTCGTCTGTGGGTGGTAAGCAGTATTTTTGCGGTGGACAGAATGGCACTCCGTCAGAATGGCTTTGACGACTTCCGACAAGAAGACACGGCCTCGATCGCTGAGAAGCTCTTGAGGTGGTCCGTGGCGCAGTATGAATCGATGCAGCAGGAAGGACGCAACATCGCGCGCAGTAGCCGCAGGGAGAGCAGCGGTTTCGGCGTATCACGTTAAATGGTCAACGGCAACGATAGCCCAGCAGTTACCAGCCAACGTCAGAGGAAGTGGTCCATACAAATCGATACCTACGCGTCCAAAGGGACAGTCAGGGCCAGGTAACGGTTGCAGACCGGCGTGCGACATGTGTGCTGACGGTTTATGGCATTGGCAAGTGAGGCAAGAGCGAACGAACTGCTGCACGTAGCGGTACATCCCGCACCAGAAGTAGCGTTGTCGAATGCGGTGGTAAGTTTTGAATACCCCAGAGTGCGCACATTGCGGATCAGAATGGAAAGATTCACATATCTCCAACCGCAGACTGCGGGGTATGACGAGTAACCACTGCCGGCCATCGGAGTCGTAATTGCGTCGGTGTAGGAGGCCATCACGGATGGCGAAATGGCGAGCTCGACGACGCAAGGCACGCGTGGATGGTGTTGTGGACGGATCAGTGAGCAAGTCGATCAACGGGGTGATCCAATTATCCTTTCGCTGTTCGGTAGCGAGGATGTCAACATCGATGGCAGATACAGCAATTGAGGTTACTGAGCAGGGCACGCCATCTTGAGGTAGAGGGGAGCGTGAGAGGGCATCAGCTTCAGCATGCTCGTGTCCGTTGCAGTACAGCACACGGATGTCGTAGTCTTGTAAGCGAAGAGCCCAACGGGCGAGACGGCCTGAGGGATCCTTCAATGATGAAAGCCAGCATAGTGCATGATGGTCGGTGATGACATCGAATGGGCGACCATACAAATAAGGTTGAAACTTTGTAAGGGCCCAGACGATCGCCAGGCACTCTTTCTCCGTGACGGTGTAGTTTGTCTCGGCTCTCGTGAGCGTACGGCTTGCATATGCTACGACATATTCAGGGAATCCGGGTTTTTGCTGCGCCAGGACAGTGCCTAGGCCTACACCGCTGGCGTCCGAGTGCACTTTTGTTGGGGCTGTAGGGTCGTAGTGGCGTAGAATGGGAGGCGACGTCAACAAATGGCGGAGCTTCGCGAACGCGTCGTCGCACTTGGATGACCACGAATTGAGGGGCCCGTTACTTCGAAGGAGCTTCGTCAGCGGTGATATGATCGTGGCAAAGTTTCGTATGAAGCGTCGAAAGTATAAGCACAGGCCCACGAAACTACGCAGTTCTTTGACAGATGCAGGTTTGGGGAATTCGGCCATGGCCTGAAGCGTGGCAGGATCAGGAAGAATGCCGTCTTTGGACACGACGTACCCCAGTGTGGTGAGTTGCCGTGCTGCAAAGCAGCACTTTTTCAGATTTAGTTGCAAGCCGGCATTGCTCACACGCGTGAAAACTTCTTTCAGACGTTGAAGATGCGTGGAGAAATCTGGAGCAAAGACAATGACATCGTCGAGGTAACACAAGCACGTGTACCATTTCAAGTTGCGCAGAACGGTGTCCATCATGCGCTCAAAGGTTGCAGGTGCATTACATAGACCAAACGGCATGACGTTGAACTCGTACAAGCCGTCTGGCGTGACGAAGGCGGTCTTTGGTCGAGCGTCGTCAGCCATGGGTACTTGCCAGTAGCCCGAGCGCAGATCGAGAGAAGAAAAAAAATCGGCTCTATGAAGGCTGTCATTCGTGTCATCGATGCGTGGCAGTGGATAAACATCCTTGTGAGTGATCTTATTGAGCCGTCTGTAGTCCACACATAACCGCACAGAACAGTCTTTCTTCGCAACAAGAACAACAGGAGACGCCCATGGACTGTCTGAGAGCCGAATAACGTCGCGTCGGAGCATATCGTCAACCTGATCATTAATTACTCGACGTTCAGCAGGCGACACGCGATATGGATGTTGCCGTAAAGGTGGATGGGCACCAGTGTCGATGCGATGCGTAACAACGGACATGCGACCGAGAGAACTTCGCCCGACATCGAAAGAAGAACGATATTCTTGCAACAGGTCCAGAAGTTGGGAACGCTGTACGGCCGTAAGGTTGTCAGCAATTGAGGGGCCAAATACATTAGCAGATGACGAATCAGAAGTGGAAACAACAATGATGGTACGCGACCTGGGACAGCGCGTGTCATCGGGTACGTCCAGGACTTGTGCGTCGTCGACTGGTTCCACTCTGCCGAGACATTCCCCTCGAAGCAAGGTAACACTGTACGGAGACGGGTTGGTTACGAAAATAGCAGTATTGCCCTGGTTGACCTGCACTGTCGCGAAAGGTAATAGCAATCCTTTCCTGCTGCAAGCACGGTCAGATGGCGAAACGAGTGCAATGGTGTCGGAGAGTCCGGCGCAGTAGACATACACAGCCGCCGTCGAGTTTGGAGGCACTGTTGTATCGTCTTTCGTTAGAATCTTGCTCAGTGTCGAGGAACTGTCTTCTGGCGTCAAATGCGAGAAGGGTGAGAGCTCAATTTCGGCGACGGCACAATGGATCACGGCGTCATGGCGGGAGGGAAAGTCCCATCCCAGGATGACGTCATGAGAGCATGCCGGAATGGTGATGAACTGGGCAACATACAGAACGTCCTGGATAACAACACGAGCTGTGCACCCTGCTGTAGGATGAATACGATGCAAACTTGCAGTACGGAGGGACAACCCAGAAAGTGGCGTCATCACTTTTCGAAGTAAGCGGCAGAGTTTTTCGTCCATAACTGATACGGCAGCTCCAGTGTCAGTAAGAGCCGATGCACAAACACTGTCCGCAAGCACGTCAATGACATTCAAGGGGCTGCTCTGGGGGCTTTCACATTGCGATAGCGTCGCAGTCCTTGCCTCGGGGACTGCGACGACTAGTTTTCCCGCTCATGAGCAGCCGAACTTGGCCGCATGGGGGACAGGGAACGACGTCGTGGAGACGGCGATCTTCGAGATGGACCTGGGCGAGACCGAGGTGGCATAGACGGCGGTTCTTCGCGATAAGGACGGCTGAGTTGGCCAGCAACAGGTGAAGAAATTGGTGCCGGCTGTACGCGATGGCAATAACGGGCCACGTGACCGGTGTAACCGCAGGCAAAGCAGATGGGCCGGTTGTCGGGTGTGCGCCATCTGTTTACCGGGGTAGGTCTCACCCATGTCGCAAAGGCCGATGGACGGAACGGTGGCTGCATGGTGGACTGAAGCCGAGGCTGAGGGGTTATGTCAACATACGTAGCGGGCATACCCGCTGCAAAGGACGGAGGTCGAGCAGCAGCTTCGGCGTAAGTCAGAGGGGCGGTTGCTGGAACGACTTGGGGTGGCCTGGGAACCACTTGCGCGTAACTCAGGGGCGCAGGAGCCGGATGCTGTGGCGGGTGGTACGCAGGCATTACCTCCGCTATTTCCTGTTCAATCGCTCGACGGATGGGAGGGAGAAGGGTAGTAGCCGATTGTTGAACAGCCGGTTGGTGGGCAAAGGGCAGGAGCGAGAACTTACGCGCGATTTCCTCACGGATGAAGGACTTTAGGTCTGTCATCAACGCCACTTGGTCACAACTGGCCTCCAAGCCAGCAAGCGTTGCAGCTCGTGGTGGGGAGCGTCGGGTCATCGAACGCTGCCGGCGGACCTCATCGTAGCTCTAGCACAGTGTGATGACCTCAGCCACTGTGCCGGGGTTTTTGGCAAGCAGCATCGTGAAGGCATCATCGTTAATGCCTTTCATGATGTTTCGGATCTTGTCAGACTCAGACATGGTGTGATTAGATTTGTTGTATAGGTCCAGGACGTCTTCAGTATAGCTGGTGAATGACTCACCAGCCTCCTGAGCACGTTCACGTAAGCGCTGCTCGGCTTGCAGCTTGCGAACAGCAGAACGGCCGAAGACGTTGATGATTGCGGTCTTAAAATCGGACCAGGTGGCAAAATTGGACGCGTGGTTGTTGTACCACAAACTGGCAACACTCGTAAGGTAGAATACCAAGTTGGTCAGCTTGCCGTCCTCGTCCCATTTGTTAGGGATGCTCACGCGCTCGTAAATGGCGAGCCAGTCCTCCACGTCAGTGCCGTCAAGGCTAGTGAAGATGGGTGGATCGCGGATTCTGGGGACACCGGGACAAGGGGGTGGCAATGGAGGAGGCGTTTGCTGAGAAGCGTCATGGTACATAGTAGATGGCAGGGTACGGGATCGTAGCTCCAAAGGCATAGATTGGGATCGCAGCACTCTCCATGAAATTGTTAAGGCGTTTATTAGCCGGCAACGAGCGAGAATATACAATGGCGACAGTCACAGCCCAGCACGGGCTCTCAGCATGAGCGGCGTCCTTGTTGGGTAGCCCCACTAGGAGGTACTCAAGAGTTTGACCCATTTCAGAGTTCGGAGGCTTCGGTACAGTGACGTATCATGATGTCACTGCACAACATCGTCGCTTCAACAAAGGTGGGCTGATCGCAGAGGCATTGCAAAAGCAAGTAAAGTGCAGAAAGCTTGCAATCATGCTGATCCTGGAGGATATGAAAAACCACGTTAGGTGCAGAAAGTTTTTGGAGGGAGGGGGAAATGATCACTAAATCAGTGAGAAAGAAAATGAAGAAAATGCCTTTAGCATTAATGCTTTGGCTTTAACCTTTGAGTTGTCTTGGGGGAATGCGTAGGGGGACTTCGTGTGAGTTTTTGTTGTGGTTGTGGAGGGGTGCTCAATGTTTTTTTCTTTTCCAGAATGTGTCGGCTTAGTGACCAGTGCTGTGACAACACTCAGCTTAGTTCACAAACTATTCGTAGTGCTTGAAATTGAAAAGTACTGCACAGAGCAGTTTCATGTAACTGAGTGGTTCATACTGGCTACAGTCATTTCATTTCTTGATGCAGCTCTTTAGGACTCGATAGGAATTTGGCTATCAATTAGACTTCATCTGCTAAAAATGAAAGTATGTAGTTAGATTACTACTAATATATTACTTTCATGCACAGATATGTATACAGTGATAGCAAGTACTCGGGCCCTTGGATCAGCATTCTTGCTGTCATTACCATTATGGGTTGTACATCTTAAAGCATTGTGAGAGTCCAGCTTTCTTTTGTGTGTAGAGTCAGCATCCTGCATGGGGCATTTGATGTATATGTAGCTTCGCACCTGTGCATTTGTGCATACATTGAAAGACAATTTTTGGGGTAAGGGTTCGCCTCTAAGCACTACGACAACAGGCCCACTTTGTTAATCTTGTGTTGATAAATTCTATCTTATTTAGGTACTCTTTGTAGGTTTCCTATTTTTAAAAACGCACTGTTCAAAAACGGCATAAAATCGCTGATAGAAAAGAAGAAGATTGCAGTGTTTTGTCATAGATTCGTGCAAGCAATTGCTTTGGCTGCATTACTTTATGCCGAGTCATGTATATTGCCATATTGACAGCTTTTCGTAAAGCTGCATAGGGACCATCGCCGCAGCTCATTATTTTAATGTGCATTAAGTTAGTCTCAGAGTTTCTTACCCACCAATGGCCATTTTTGTTCAATGCGTCTTGTGTTGCAGGGTGTGGTGGCCACCATCTTCATCAAGTGCAACATTCGCTGGTGTCGATATAGGAAGGAATCTCGTTTGGGCCAGTATCCCATAGCAGAGGTGAGGGGTGTTTCCTGAACGATCCGTGCAGTTTCATTCGCTCTCGTCAGTCCTCAAGGGTACAAGCTACTTCTTGTTTCTCTTGCAGGTTATTGCGATTACGGTCATTACCGCTGTTCTCAGTTTTCCCAACGAATATACACGTATGAATACTAGCGACCTAATAAAGGTAAGGAAACGTACAGTGCTGCTGCTCTTGTAGTGGTAATGCGGATGTAGACTGCTGTCAGTGTGACCGTAGGCTCGTATTTCAGTGCACGTTCGAGCCTCACATGTCGTAGAAAGTGCCCGTGAAAATAATTCATTCACAGTTGTTATTGAACGTGTTTGCACATGCGAATGAATTGCGAAATAAGCCAGCATGTTCACCCTGTAAAAATATTGATCACTATGCTTGTATAGCTTCTTGTATCTCTCTGTATGTATGGCGGTGTTTTGCATCTCTTGCTTGGTAAGATAACGTTTGTTTGGGTGATGCCTGCTGCCGACGCAAAGTTGTCGCCGGAGTGCTCGTTGTGAACCCTGTATACCGTCGTATGCCAAGTGCACTTTACGGGACATTGCTTCCTCGTGTTGTTCTTGCAGGTGTTGTTTAGCCAGTGTGGCATTACTGACGTGTCGCCCCTGTGCGACTACAAGCGCAACTTTACCAACGTAAACAACCACATTGACATTGCCGAGGCTGGGGACGGCGTTTACAACTCCCTGTGGCAGCTCAGCCTGGCCTTGATATTCAAGCTGCTCATCACCATCTTTACGTTCGGTATCAAGGTGCGCCCCTCCCCCCTTTTTCTTTTTGTCTTTTTTTTTTTTCTCGACTGACTTTTACATTTAGAGTGGCATTGTAAATGAGTATGAGCAAGTTTTCTTACAAGGCAATTTGAATTGAGCTTTGGAGTGGCTGTGAGGCAACTTCAGCCAACATCCTAGGCAGGTGCAACTTTCTGATATGCTTGTTGTTTCCTCCCTGGTGTTTCTGGAGGAGTCTTCTATAGCATTTCGAAGTCAGTTAACATAATTTCAGTTGATATCCAAGATGCTTTAGAGTTTCTGATACAATTATTCACTGTTTCGGACGTGTATTTTGTTAATTTCTGTTGATGTGCATACACTCGTAGACAATATAAGTACAAACTAGCTAGAGTTGTCTCAAACCCATTCTTTCTTGTTATTACCTGTATGTCTAATCCGCCTAATTATCCAGTTGCACACATTATTTTAAGCCTAAACCACCTTTGGCAACCACAGGATAATAACGATCACTCGTGAAACCGGTGGCACTTTATAATTTCATGTTTGCATTTCATTTGTCCGTGATGATACCAAATATGGCGTAGCAATAGCCACATATTTTTTTTTTTCAGCAGAAAACTTACCACCTGATTAAAAAAAAAGAGTTAATATTAAAATCTTGCGCTTTGTGAAATTCGGGCATTCTCAAGCTTTTACTCAATGTTGTGTAGAGATAGGAATTTTTTGTAAGGTGTTTATTTATAATTTCATTGTGACGGGTTTAACTCAGTCAAGTGCTTTATGATTTGTGTGTCAGTACACTAAGCTTGTAATACATTAAATCGTGGGGCCGCTTTTCCACCAGCAAGTGTTGGAGTCACAGTGCTCTTGAGGTAGCTGCTCGGTACCTTGCCCCACTCTTTGCTGCATTTCAGGTCCCAGCTGGTATCTTCATTCCAAGCATGGCCTTTGGTGCCATCATGGGTCGCATGATTGGCATCGCTGTGGAGCAGCTTGCATAGTGAGTTGTTTGCAAGTCATCACTGGCAATTTTCGTAATACCTTTGCACAGACTGGTCACAGTTCATTTGTAGGTTTATCCAGCTTCAGAAGTCGCTTTGTTGGCTTCTGTTATTCGATTCGTTTCCAACACTCTTGAAGTGTAATCCCAGATTTTTTTCATTAAGCCTTACTTAGTTGATAGTACCCCATTAGGGTTGATAAAATCTTTTTAGAAATAAAGAATGCAACACAAATTGCTTGCATATGTTGGGGCATTTCAGTACCTTGGAAAGGCTTTTATTTATTTATTTACAGATACTGTCAACGCTTACACAGAGCTGTTACAGAAGTGGAAAACAAAAACATAAAGATATAATCATTCTAGAAACGTAACAAAATTAACATGCATAATACTGATAAAGGAACAATATGAAGTAGAACGCCACAAAACACAACCAGATAATATGGGAAGTGCACAAGAGCTTATATAGACAAATAAAGCTTGTTAGCTACAAGTGAGATTATGAGCTATGTGTTTCAAGAATAAATTTACGTATGAGCATGGAACAACGACATGTTCGGTCAAGGGATTCCACTCGTTGATAGCTCTCGAGAAGAAGCTATATACTTGTAATAAACTTCCCAAGATACTTGCTGCTTTTTCTTGTGACATATTGTGAATATATCGCATATGGGTACTGCAGTTGCATTGTTTAAATTATAAAAATGTAATCGAAGCAGGTTTGGGATGGTAAACTTTCATAAGTATAAAGCTTTTGTCTTTTGGTTATGCATACCTGATTGATGATTATACATGGCTGCACAATTACACAATTCACTGACTGAAGCACAAATCTACCAGACAAACGTGTCAGCGGTACGCTCTCTTCTGTGTATGTATGCCTGCAGCCAGTACCCAACCCTCTGGGTGTTCCAAGGGGCTTGCAACACGGGTGAGAACTGTGTGACGCCCGGCCTCTATGCCATGGTAGGGGCTGCAGCCTGCTTGGGCGGGGTGACGCGGATGACCGTGTCTCTGGTGGTCATCATGTTCGAGCTTACCGGCTCGGTGCGTTACATCGAGCCCCTCATGGCAGCGGTCATGGCCAGCAAGTGGGTTGGCGACGCTCTGGGCAAAGAGGGCATGTATCCTTCCTATGCTGTGAAGGCAGTGGTCTTCCTGCTTTTGTCGAGTTTGCTGGAAAATAAGGAATGGCAGTCTTCAACATTTGCGTATAGAGTACGCGTGTGTATCTGTGCATGCAGAGACATGCAAAGCTTTTAGGACGGCACCTTGCCTAGTGTTTGTGAAGATGGTTCGTTACGCAAGACTGTCTTTGGGTTCGGAATATGGGGCAAGCTTTGCTGTTATCATTGGTAGAAAAGGCTAACACATCACGTGAAAGTTGGCGTGTGCAGAAAGTTGGCTGCAGTGTAAAAATAGCAAGCTGTTCCAGACGCCCAATATACTGCTGAGGTATGCATTGTGCATTTGACGCTTGGAGTAAGGTGTCATGCTTTATCCAGAATGATTTTACTTAACATGATGGGCATATTACAGGGAAGCTGTGTATGGCCAGGGGTCTACATATCCTGTGTGTCAATGAGAATGTACTGTTTGCAGCAAAAGGTTGTGGGACCTGCAGCACGGGGCGGAGTGAGGAAAAACTGCATCGCTGTGTGACCTTCCATGACATGGCAGGTATTGAGGATATCGGCCGTAGCTTTCGGAATAAGATGCAGCAATGACGCGTTATCAATACGCACCGTCGCTATGGTAGCCTCAACACACTCCGTGTCACGGTAGGTGATGCAGCGATGCAGCTTCTCGTCGCTCTGTCATTCGCTGCAGGTCCCACAAACTTTTATTGCTGACCTATGGGCCCCACACTTCGGTCAATGCCAAGTGCGCTATTGGCTCAATAAAAGGGAAAAGGCTGCACACGAAGCATTAAGTGCATGTGGCAAGCCAGAAAAACTGATGTGTTAACGGAGAATGCGGCTAAAAAGATGCATGCTACACAAATGGAAAACTTTGTAGGAGCATATGCTAAACCCACAAGGGACTTTCTGGATAGACATTTTATGTTTAGCTGTGGGGTCTGTGATCGGCTGAGCTTCTAAATTTTGTGTCAACACTGTGTCATGCTAAACTGCTTCCCTGTTCATCCACCATCACAAACTGGAATGGTTTTCAATGTTATTTAATATTCAAATTTTCGTGATCTCTACATTGCTGATGCATGTGCAGGCAGACTACGTGAGTGCACAGATGTGTAGTGGCTTATTCGTTACACTGAGCTAATAATGATTGTCTTGCACCCTTGACTATGGTTTGCATATTGGTGTTTGTTTGTTTGGTTATTTATTTATTCATTATTTATTTGGTTTGTCAAAACTCTGGTCTCTTTCTGATTGCACTCATAAGACAGCTGCTGTGGAATGCAAGCAGTGGTCTGAAGGGGCCTTAGGGCTTCTGTGCGTTTTTTTTTTAATGAGGAGAGCAATAAGGCAATGTATCATAATGTATTGCAATGAACATTTGCAGGTGAGCCCATTGAAGCTAGTATTGAAGTTATGGCTATAAATTTAAATCATGAGCTTAGTAACTAAATAAATGAGAACAGCAAAATACTTGAGGCTTCTCAAGGATGTCACTAGCACCCAGTTTGTTCCTTTGACCCTAAACTACCACCAGAATTTTGTTATCTGTACTTGCTGCACATTAGCCAGGGTGTACCATCAAATTTTTTGGTCGGGTTACGGGCATGGGCATGCGGGCGCAAAAGGGCTCTTGCCCTCCTCAACCAACACCAGCACTAGCTGTCACCCAAGCTACATCTGCGCTCTCCCCCTCCTCTTGTGGCCATGCAGCACGGATTTGAACCTGCCGGCATTCATGGCTGTGGTTCTACCAACTCTCGTGGGATAAATGTGTGTGTGTATGCATGTGTGTATGTGCCCATGCAAAACTTGAAAAGTTCAGAAAAAAGGGGGGGTTTCATCCCCCCCTTCTCATGTGGCTGTGATGTTAACTGAGGCATACTAAATATTTTACAGCGAAAAAGATCATAACAAGAATCGCGTACGGCGCTGTAGTTGTCCGCCACCGCCGGTGTTCGTAACCACTTTCACACGAAATGAGAACAAAAACCTAAATAAAAACATCAAGCCTGCAGCCGAATTTGAACCCAGGTCCCCTGCGTGCCAGCCTAGCATTCTACTGCAGAGCCAGGCCGGTGCTTGAAACATCGTTGCAAACTTGCCTTAGGCAGGCTTGATGTCGGGAAAGGAATCGCATTAGTATCAGTGACAAAGTGTTTTAGAACAGCAAAGGAACAACCTGGTGTCACACAATGTGAATAGTGTAACGAGTGGGTTGTCCAATGCTTCAACCCATTACAAAAGCTTGTTCTTCATCACCCATTAACTGTGGCACATACCCATTTCAACCGTACTTATTTATCCAGCCACTGCATAAAAAATTTGCTCATTAATTCCTTGCAAGTGTGTAGCAGATACCACGTTTGTACGAAGGATGACGAAGGATAGCACAGTGAATGCAGGCTTACTACACAAAAAGTATGATTATTTACTGATTAGTGGGTACCCAGCAAGTGTGCTTGTAGCAGTTACCCACAGTGTGTTTAGAAAAGGCTCTGAAAGGCCACTTTTCCAGCTTGTGCCAGGACTGTGCTGCGTGTTTCGCGCAGGCCTGGCACTTTTTTTCATCTCTTTGACGTAATGACGTCTATTCTACCTGCATCCTCACTGGGCGCGCTTGCTTAGAATTTAATAATATTGGTTTCCAGCAAAATGCTCTGCATGCAAGGTTTCTTTCCTTAATTTCATGGTGCTTAGCTACGATGCCCACATTCACCTGAATGGCTACCCATTCCTGGACAACAAAGAGGAATTCGCCCACACCACCCTTGCGGCTGACGTAATGCAACCACGGTAAGCTTGCAAAATGCGTGGTGCACCCTGTTGCATGCTCTGTTCGCACTCATCTATGCATCATTCCGTTGGTGAATATGCAGCTAAAAGATCTTTTGTCGAGTGTGGGCAGCAAATTGGTGTCATTCCCAATTCCGTGTGAAATTTTGGAGTCCAAATAATAATTGAAGTAGTAACTGAGCTCTCAGCATAACCATCAATTTTATTACTTGATAGGCAATTTCAATGTTTTGATTCTGCTACTGCCTGTATGCTTGTGGAAGACAGGAATATTGTCATTAGGCAACCATGAAACTGTTTTCAATGGAGATTTCTGCATCCAGAAGAAAATGAAGTTTCTATTTATTGGTGGTAAGAATTTTTTAATTTTCGTGGAAAATGTTTTTCTTTATGCAGATGATATTATGCAGGCTTTGCAAGATTTTTCGTAATTCGGCACTGCTTGTTCTTCACCAAACGTCGCATTCTGTTCCTTTTGTGTGCATAGAAACTGTCACTTTATTGTTGCAGGCGTGGGGAAGGACCGCTTTGCTGTGTGACACAGGATAGCATGACGGTCGAAGAATTGGGTAAGCTTGTATCACGACGAGGCTGCCGTCGGAGGTAGTACAGTTGCATGTTTCACGTTTGCTTTTGCAGAGTGCCTCCTGAAGACGACCGACCATAATGGCTTCCCTGTGATAGTGTCCACAGAATCTCAGTACCTTGTCGGTTTTGTGCTGCGCAAGGACCTCAGCTTGGGTCTAGGTAAGTGTTTACATATAACCTAGGCATAAAACTAGCGACAAGTTTAGGTTGTCATAACACTTAAGTGCCTTGGTTTCCTGGGGGAAAAAAGTTTATTAGGATTTTGAAGGTTTAAAAACGTTAGAAAGATGACACTATAGCTATTTTTTAGGATTGGGAAGGTGTAAAACGTTAGAAAGATTGCACTATAGCCCCCATTATTATGTCTTCACAATAATTTGAGGTGTTACTTATTTTTTAGCCCTAATTACTGTTCTACTCGTGTTTGGTTCTCATGCTCGAACCACGATGAATAAACCAACTTGCTTTTGCCACACTATTTTCTGAACAATGGGGAGATGACACATATTGGCCTTTGGTTTGATAGTTCCTATATTTTTCTTTGCCGGAGATGGTGCATTATCCTTGCGTGCTTTCATGTCATGCAGCCAACGCTCGCAAGTGCCAAGATGGAGTTGTGGGCAGCTCGCGTGCCCTCTTCACGAGCCAGGTACCAACACCCTGGAATGGCCCACCCCCAGTCAAACTGCGTCGCATACTGGACCTGGCAAGTGCTTTTTTTACTCCTCTTACTGGTGCTATGCGATGGGGACATCTGCTATTGCATTGCCACTTTAAAGTGTAATTTTTCCAGAGCTTCTGTTTTAGCTAGTCTATCGATGCAGTGCTGTCGAAGTTGCATTAATAAAGCGTCATGACGGTTTGCATGATCTGTACTAAATTATTTGAATGCTGAAGTAAAACATCTCCCAACAAACTTCGCTTTTGACGTGTTAGAGAAAACCTGAAACTGAAGATATCCACTACACGAGCCATTTCTAGAGAGCTGCATTGCTTTCTTATGTTCCAGTGGAACTGCATGTGAAGCCATTTGTAGGACTGATATGTGGTGTACTCAGTATTATACTGACATTTCAAAATTAGTTTTTTGAAAGGAGTGTGAAGGATCAGTTGGCCCGGATTTACACTATTGTAATGCATTGACAGTCTAACCATTACCTGGGTTACCTGGGTGCTTCTATGGAACTGCATTGCCACATTCATTCTCATCACAGCTGTAAGCCAGTTGTCTGCATTGTCCGCGCTCTAAAACTAAAAATGAACTATATTAAATAATACCCAGAGTGAGTTGTATCAGTTAGTGTTTTTGGGTACTTCGAAAAACTTGGTAGCCAATATGACTTTGTAGGGAAAACTTGCTGGCCACTTAGCATGCCCGATTCACTTGTAAGCTTCACCTGCCGTTGCTGTT
This sequence comes from Rhipicephalus microplus, assembly GCF_043290135.1. Classification (NCBI taxonomy): domain Eukaryota; kingdom Metazoa; phylum Arthropoda; class Arachnida; order Ixodida; family Ixodidae; genus Rhipicephalus; species Rhipicephalus microplus. The sequence goes on along the minus strand of NC_134701.1, from coordinate 212,012,355 downwards.
TTTTGAATCCTCATTCCTGAAATCAGCTGATGCCTTGAAACTTTCATCAGTATTGTGCACACTCAATCAATCGAAGACAGACGACCTGAATTTTTTTCGTTTCCTTGCAGGCTCCTATCACGGTGACAGACCAGACACCCATGGAAACCGTAATCGACATGTTCCGCAAGTTGGGCCTGAGGCAGACTCTAGTCACGCACAATGGGTAGGCACTAGCGCCTTTTTTGTTTGTTTTCGTTGTGGTGGCTCTCTTGTGTAGGAGTTGTGAGGACCTCGCTTTGTGAAGGCACACAGCTAGCTTGCTGAAATTTATTTTGAGCCGCTACTGAAGTAACTGTAGGCTGGTGTCACATTAATTTTCACATAGGCAAATATGAGGGGACAGGTGATTTCTGCATTGTCAGTGTTTTTCTCTAGCAAGTTTTTGCAGCACTTGGTCTCGCAGCGTACAGTTTTGGACTATGTTATCTGTTCTTGTTGTGATTTATGTTGCGTTGTGGTCTTCTTGTGCGTTGTTATGCTTCCATGGGCATTTTACAACTCTTACGGGCTGCATATCTTGTTTAGTGCCAACATCTTGATAGTAGGCTTTCACTTTTTTTTGGGGGGATACGGTAAGTGTTCATGCTAGCTTACGGGTATTATAGAGAGTACATATCTGATTTGGTCAAGCCACCATACAAGATTAAATGTTAGGTTGGTTCAAGTGCACTGAAGATGCGGGCAATGGGAAGTGTTCAGGACACCGATTGTCTGCATCTTCGATGCTCTTCAAACCAACATCTAATCATGAATGCCTACCAATTAGCCGAGTTCATTATCTTCTTCCACTGAACAAGGTCGCATCTTTATTGCAGAGGTCATCGAGTGGATGGGCTTTATCCTAGTTTTTTTTTACTATTGTAGTTTTGCACCAAGGCAATGTGTGTTCAGCTTACTGCTTTAACTATGGATGATTGGGTATTTCGTGTGCAGTAACATAATATTATGACACATGCTGTTTTTTGACATCTTTAATTATTTCAGTTAAAAAGAAGTGATGTACTTAAATACCCATGAATGTTGTTATTACCAGGACCTGTCTTGCCTTTTCAAATATATTTTCAAGGGCTTTCTAGTCCCAATTATCATTGTCCGAGTGCAGTAAATCTTTGAGAGGGAGTTCAGAGTTCATTTGTCCTGATCAGCATCCGTGTGCGTGACGGGGACGAGAAGCGTGTAGGAAACCTCTTACCAGACCTACTATAGTCCCACCCAATAGCTTCAATCGTCTTTTGGCCCACTACATTTTTTTTCATCCTTTCCAGAAAAATCTTGGGCATTATCACCAAGAAGGACGTCTTACGCCACATCAAGCTCCTTGCCAACGAAGATCCCGAGTCCGTGCTCTTCAACTAATAACGAGCCGACAGAAAACATCCACAAGACGTTAAAGAGTCGAATGTGTTTGAAGAGAGGACTTCAAGGGGCATTCCCTGACACATTTAGTCAGGACGGTGCTAGCAGCTGCAAATGTACTCAAAAAACAAACAAAAGAAATCACCCCGCTCTCGTTAGCTGCTTCGACAAGCAGCACACCTGCCCGCCCCCTCGGCAAACTGCAGCGAAGAACTTTTGATGCGAGTGTGGTGGATGTCCTAATGCACCTCTTCGGACCAGTTCCCCTCCTTTCAAATTGACACCAGTGGTCGTAGTCATTATTAGCATGCAGCTGAGTGTAGGGGACAAAAGTGGTCAGGAAAAGCAACGTAGCAGGAACACGCGAGGGGTCATCTTCCTCCTCTCTCTCCGTGGTGTGCTGCTGCACTCGTTTTGGTGTACAGTGTAATGTCGTCGCGCGCAAAAGAGCCAATTGTGGTGAGAGCAACAGCTGCTATCGATTGACCCCGCACACCCTTCTCCCCCAGACTTCCTTCCCCTTTACCCTCCCCCTCGTTTACACTCTCTAATTTAAGAACGGCTACATGTGTGCGCGACACACGGAAGACTGTCATTTTTGAGCGGTTGCTGCATTTACAATGTTCACTGTTGTTTGTATTTTAACGCTACTGCATCTTTACCCCCTAATTTTTTTGTTGCTCTTAACAATATACACAAAACTCCGCAGCAAGCTCGAAAAGAAAAAAAAAATGCCGTGTCGCTCAACTCGTTTGTGTCGTCTGTGTTATTTATTTACATATTTTAACATCTGTGCTTATCACTGTATAGTGCACAGCTTCCATGAAAAAAAAATTTCGGCATTTGCTAAATTTTGCATAGTATAGCTTAATTGCTGGATATGAATGTACCACTTTTGCGTGTAATTTAAACTCTATAGAATTGCTGGAATAGGTTGCCCAACTTTAACTGCAGCCTTGTGCCTTCCTCGTGCAATTCTACTGTGGTATGAGGGTTGCACGGCACGGGGCCCGCAAGATGGCGCCAGCGTCGAAACGACAGCGCGTTCATCTTGGTGGTCTCTGTGTAGGCGCTCAACCGCATTCTGTTTGTACACTGTGCAGTACCATGTGCACTGTCATGCGCACAACCTCGTCACTGCTTGCTGTTTCAACAGGACCGATAAAGAGCCCCACCAGAGAAAACACTCCACCACTGACCACCGGAATGGCGGCAGACGCCGATAGCTCGCCAACCTGGGTTGACATCACTTGCAACCCTCCTATACAATCAACATTCTATTTTTCTGACCTCTAAGCATCGTAAAACCATAGGAAGGATTTAGAAATTTGAAAAATATATGCTAATAATGATCAAGGAGAAAGCCCGCTATCTGTGAAAACCCTCTGCGCCATTCACCTAGCCGTCCATACGCAGAGAAGCAGCCACCGCCAAGCTACGCCCACTGACGAAGACCGCCCGCGCACCTGCAATGCAGACTTCGCCCAATTGGGAATGCAGACTCACCAATTGGGAACTACTTAGGTCCTAGGAGACTGTCAAAATTTATGACCTAACGGCCACTGTTGCTGCAACTTCAAATCTGTCTTATCGTGATGGTGCTTATCCCGAGGTAGTCGTTGGAAGCTAAAATGGTACTGGCACATTCGCCGCCGTACATTTCCGATGCTTGCCCATTATGGCGTTGCCGTATTATGCCACCCCAGTGATGCATACATGCTCTCAGTATGCTTGATCATATAACCACTTGGCATTGTGACCAAGCTTACTCCGAATCCGCTACTCTCACGGATCAACTGCACGTAATCATCGATTCACTGCATTACTTTGCTGATGATCTAGCAATTTTATTTAGAAGTAATTCTTTGTGGCCGAGCCCCACACAAATGCGTATAGTATCAAAATAATACCACGAGTCAGGCCAAATATGCTAACATTTTGGTTCTCATCGGACTGTGATACATACGTGTAATAGTTTTGTTCCAAGTGCTATGCAGGTGGTCTAGCAATAAGCTTAACATTTAAAATGTGACGTAGAATTGATTTTGCTTTATTATCCGGCATGTGCGAATAGTTGAACGAATATTACAGTATTCAAATGTGCTTCGATACGAATTCAAGTTATTCGATATTCGAAGTATTTGTGATTAACGAACACGAAGGTCAAAATGGAAGACGACAGGTTGATAAACACGTTGTGGGATAAGCAGAGCGCAGAGGGAGGAGTGCCTTCAACAGGCTGGCCGATATCTTTGTCAAAGGCGTTCTGTTTGTCAAAGGCCAGCCTGTTTGAGGCACTTCCTTTTGTTAGTTCAGCTTATCCGAATTTACGAACAGACATAACCACAATAACATCCTGTAAATGTAGCTTTGCTGCTATAAAGGATTGCTATACTGTGAATGCACCTGCCAAAAAAAAAATATAAGCATTGCCAAAAAGCCCCACTTCAATGCTGATATGTGGGGTTTCACGTCTCAAAACCACCATATGATCATCTCGAGGACAGCATATCGGCGACGAACGAAAGTCACAATGATACATAGATAGACCTCAAAAGAGCTTGCAGTTTGCAAATCATTTTGAATTGCAGTGTTATACAGTTCAACATAGCAATTGTAAGTTTTTCTTTTGGGGGGGGGGGGGGACGGAGGGGATATGTATGCAGGTAGCTCGTAGTGTATTGAAATTATATTTAAACAATAATTGACGTCCTTGTATGCCAAATCATGAATGGTAATCTACCACTAACCCTCAAGAGGAAAGTATATAACGGCTTCATCTTGCCAGTACTTACCTATGGAGCAGAAACCTGGAGGCTTACAAAGAGGGTTCAACTTAAATTGAGGGCGACGCAGCGAGGAAAATGATGGGTGAAACCTTAAGAGACAAGAAAAGAGCAGAGTGGGTCAGTGAACAAACCGGGGTTAAGGATATCATATTTGAAATCAAGAAGAAGAAAAAAACATGTGTCATGCACCTAGTACATCCGTCATTCTTAATAACTGGATTCCCAGAAAAGGCGAAGGGGAGACAAAGTTAGGTGGGCCTATGACATTAATAAGTTAACGTCTATAACGTGGCAGCAGAAAACACAAAACCGGGTTGATTGGGAAATCATGGCAGAGGCCATTGCCCTGCAGTGGGCGTAGTAGGGCTTACGATGATGCTGAAATGTTATTTTACTAATTCATCATATTAATATGGAATGTTTGTTTTATTCGAGCGAGAAGTCTGTACCACAAAGTGAAACCAATGCTAGGGAGACGCTTTTTTCTAGCTTAATTTGATCCTGTAACTTGCCACTAAAAACGGAAGCTGGAGTTTTTCAAATCTACAAGCTTACTTGACATGTTGTTTTCAACGTTATTACGGCACGTAATAAATAATGTAAACAAGCAATTAAAAATTTCACTGGACTGCTCGCAAGTCTTGTATTCAGTAAGCGTGCGGCATGATCATTCATGTTCATATTTCGGTTTAAGCTTGTTGCTTTGATCGGCCATTTTCCCATTCTGGTCAAGGTTGGTGTAGCACATACTGTGCTGGACTGAATGAGCTACAATGAGGAGTGTGTATCCAATAATCATCATCTTCCTCTTCATAATTACCATCATTGTCGTCATTGTCACTGTGTAAACGTTTATGCCCAAGTTGTTCCTGTAACCAAACTCGGTGAACTCGTTCGTCACAGATGGCTTCTCCACGTTAAGGCTCTGTATAAGGAAAAGCCTGATTTACAGGCTGTCGAGCTTTTTATTTAGGACGTTTAGGCATGAACGTACACGTTTGACCGTGGAAAGTACAGGATACCAACTTTCTATTGTGGAAGCCGAGTTTCTAATTCCGATTACCGTACATGAATCACATTTAGCTTCTTCTGCAGAAATGCTTTTAATGTTCCTTAGAGGCATGTAGCTGTATTCTTGCGGTAGGCCATGCTGCTTCGGTAAATTAATAAGAAAAAAAAAAGAAGGGGGAAGGTGGAGAGAAGTAGGTTGGTAAATACTTACGCACGTATGTCTGTATTCTAAATAGCGTGCTAAATACCCTGGGCCACAAGGTAGATCAGTGCTTGGTTCGTCTCGGTATAGTACACGATGTTTCTCGTTTCCCGCGGATGCGTACGAACAGGCCGAAACAAGCCCTCTGGTGCTTACATTCATCTATCCTTCCACACGACGTAATTTCCAGTGCACGTAGCCCTTAAGCTTGGATCATTAATTGATATTTAGTCTAACGCGGACATCTTCAGAAATATATATCCCAACTCTGATTTTACCACGCTGTGTGATCTTCGTACAAGAGATTGTGCATACCTACGCCACTTTCGGCGCAAGGTCGTTGTCGCTATCTGTCTTTTATTGTTGCGTTTTATCTTCTGGGAAAGAGTACTCAAGGTGATCGCCAAGTTTCGCAAGCCCTTGAGTTCGCTCTCAAAAGCGACATAAATGTAGCAGCGGAGCCGCTTTACGCGAAGCCCCACTTGAAGCACGTGCGAGATATGCTTTAGTGGCTTCCTCTGTTCTGTGCTCGAATGCACAGTTAAACGACACACCGTACCCGAAATACACACGCACATGAGGAGGGGGGAGCTAGGGGCTGGGATAATAGTGTTCGCAAGTCCTGGAGCTTGACCTTGATTTTGTGTTCCCGATGGATCCGTCTAGTCTTTGTGTATACTGAGCATGTGAAATACACAGAAACGAAGACCAGAGAAGACACATAAACGACATAGACTGGCGCCGTCTTCTAAGGGACTTATCGAAAATCACGAAGCCTGCTTTTATACACGCACACACATTATCAACGAATCAAGAAGCATCATGAGTGAGCGTACGAAAACGGAATCTCACTGCTATTAGGTACGCATTTGGCGTCATTCCACGCTTGATGGCAGATTTCCTAACGCGAGCTGGTTCCATTTGTGTCCCACACTTGTGTGAGTGTTAAAAGTAAGCTTATCTCAAGGGCGCTAAAACCATTGTATCGTAACGCAGCATGCAAGCCTTCAGGTAGACTCCGGAATAAGTTTTACCACATTCGGCTCCTCCAACGAGCACTTATGCCCAAAAGAACATAAATGCTTTGGCGCTTCGGCCCCCTTTGAAATGAAGCTGCTGGGGCCGGTAATCAAACCCGCAACCGCGGACTTAGCGCAACGTCATAGCCACCATGACAGGTCGTGCCAGGGTTCGCGTAAGGCGTGCGTTGCTGGATGAATGGTTCATTGTCAAAGGGAATATTCAAATGAGAGCACATGACGTAAATGACACCCGTATACGACAACTGTATACAGCGTGCTCACTGGTCACCGACTTGGACACAATGTCCTGGGTAGAAGGTCCTCGAGATTACGAAATTGCAATCGTTACGCTTCTTCGACCTCCAGGAGCCACCGATTTACGTAGATGTGTCGCAACTGAAGCCACCAGGCTATGAATGCCGGAGCGCTACGCAGACAGGGCTGACAAACGTTACGCGCATCGAAAGACCGCAAGCAATGCTGGCACACATCCATGCAACCTCACGGTCGGCGCCCACTTAAGGTGGTAGAACCTCCAGCAATGCAGCTCCCCGAACAACTTATGTATGATAATCGACATTGGTCGGAGGCGTAGGAGCTCCCGTAACCTGTAATCAATCACCTACTTAAAAAAATACAATAGGCTCTAACCAGTGCCTGCCTACCGATGCAGCTCCAGGCTGCCGAGAACAATGTGTTGATCATAGACGCCGATCTGAATAAATGGTTTTTCCCTCTTGGTTTCACTAAGTGAAAGCTTGCCCAGCTCAGTGTACGGGCCACCACGTCGAGGAGCATTGACCTCACGTGAGCTGCCTTAAAGCGACGTTTTTCTTGCTCTTCTGGGTCGCCTTACGGAGGATGCCAAGCACGTTTGCTGCATGACTCGTGCTATTTTAGAAGTTGAATGCGTGAGTAAAAGCTCGCGGGACAAAAGAAAACGCGTCACAACGAAGGCAATTAGAGCCGGGGCAGGTCAGGCCTCTAGTGCGACCACGATAGCGGCAATCCCGGTTGAGTCCGTGCTCCTCCCCGGCGACCTCTCCCGCCTTGAAACAATGGTTGTTTGCTGTGCGGTCGCGATAGACAGACAAGAAAGTGAGACAGCGCGGCGTCTTCGCGCGATGTTTGTCTGTGGTTGGTCGGGGCAGGTGAATGGAATTGCTGTGATACGCAATGCACGTGCGCGTTGAAATGTGCTCCATTAAAAAAAAAAGTTCGGCGTTCTCAAGTTTGCGAGACCAGTTGTAAGTAACGGTTTTGAATAGCTCAAGTAAGTAAAAAGAAAGCGCAAAAGAATGGAGACCGTTCTGCCTTCTTTCAATTGTTTTCGTTTCACTCGCGTTTGCGTTATTCGGGGGCTTTGCAAAAAGCCCGAACTGCCACGGTAGTGCACGCCTAACGCGAGAACCTTAGTTTTAAGCACGCTGAGCTCGGCTAATCTCTGGTCAACTAAGCCTGGGTTTGTGGAAACTCGCGCCTGACTTATATTTCTTCTGTACATGTGCAGTGAAGCGGAAAATCGTCGTCTTTTGTTTGAAGCCCGTAAATAATAGACCGCTTCGGTGGCGCTAGTAAACGCTCGAAAAGAAGGCGTTTGTTTTAGTCTCTCTGTGAAGACAAAACATGCTCTCTTCATGACCTAGCCATTCGTTTCGCCGATGACTTAAGCGTGCGCTATACAGTGTTTGAAAAGAGCGCGGGAAATGGCAGAAGACCTCGTTCACGTGGACGAGCTCCTTCATGCAGGGAGGCGCAGAAAATGCGCTGTTTACCCTTTTCATCGAAAATGAAAGCACTTCTTTTGCTTATCGCACTTTTGCCTCGCCGTGGTGGTCTAGTGGCTAAGGTACTCGGCTGCTGACTCGTAGGTCGCGGGATCGGATCCCGTATGCGGCGGCGGCATTTCCGATGGAGGCGGAAATGTTATAGGCCCGTGTGCACAGATTTGGGTGCACGTTAAAGAACCCCAGGTGGTCGAAATTTCCGCAGCCCTCCACTACGGCGTCTCTCATAATCATGTGGTGGTTTTGGGACGTTAAGCCTCACATATCAATCAATCAAATCTTATCGCACTTTTCTCGACACGCAGAATTTCCAGCTGTACTGTGCACACCGACTCAGCATTGTTATGCCTTACCCTCCCCGATGAAGCAGGACACTAGAAAGAGAGAGAGACCGAATGAACATTATCGCGAATGGAAACAGTGACAGCCCTACTGCTGGGACCACTAGCAAGCACCTTTATAGGTTCACGAAAGACGCTTCTCCCTTGACTGCAGCTTTGGTTGTTCAGCAAGTGAAAGCCGTTTAGCGCAGCAGGGACATTTAGCGCTCGACTCACTTTGCTAACTAGCGCAGTGCGCGAATCAAGTTCCCGCGTCCGTCGCTATGACGGATGGAGGCGCCATTACGCGGCGAAATGCGTCGCGGCCGTTGAACCCCGCTCGCAGTTTCGGTTCCTGCCACCGACACCCTTTATTAATGGCGGCAATGAGGCTTTCCCTCGCGACCTTGTGAGCGCACACGGTTGTACGAGAAGAAGACGGTCCGCGTATACGCGGAGCGCGCGAAAAAAAAAAAAAAAGAAGATAATGAACGCCGCCCGCTTCTGTTCGTTCTGCCCAAAGAGGGCGCGCGGCACACGCATATTCGCCCGAGAGCGTTTAATTGCCCTTTGTAGCGCGACCCCGGCGAGTGAAAGGTGGGCCGCCAACCACTGTCGCTTTCTCTCCCGGGCGCGGTGTTGAACAGCTCGTGTGGACCTCGCACTCTATAAACGTGTAGACTCCGAGTACTTGTGGCCAGGGGCGCCCTCTCTCGGTGCTCCGCGGCGGCAGCACCTCTCTTCGAGGATGGGCGTCGATCGGTGGGAGACTCCTCGTCTTTACACACACACGAGTGAGCGAGCGAGCCGCTCAATGTGCGAGCATTGCTGGCCGGCCTGCCTGACGCTCGCAACCTACTTACATCCTCGCCGCCAGCAGCCGAGGCTTTCCCTCGCTCGGCTCGACTCGTGACCGCCGCCGCCGCAGCGTTGTCTTCGGCTGAACGAGGGGCGCACCGAAGCAGACGAGCACTTCGAACGACTTCCTCGAAATTTTAGCCGGCGACCCTGCACAGGGCTGCCGCGGCCTTTTCGTCATCGATTTACACAGTGTCGATGTTCTCAGTTCTTCAAAGCGTGGAGCCGGAGACCGAGCGTGCATGTTCGGTCGCAATCTCCCTTTACGTGGAATGCCGCGCTCCGTTCCCGATCGTTTTCGGCAACAGTCCCGTCCCGCACTGCCGCGCCTTCGTTTAAGTGGCCGCGGGACAGGCGCGCGCCTAAATGCGGCATGCGTAGGGGGGTGTGGACGTAAAAACCACGGGTGCGCGTGGCCGTAAAAATGAGGCCCTTTATAGTCGAGCGGCAGTGGTCGTAGCGAACGGGCCCTTACGTAATAAGTCACCGTCGTTGAACGGCGTTCCCTACGCACCACGTATCGGGATAACGTGGTGTAACGCACCGAAGGGAGGGTTGCCGGGGGGCTATGCCGTTGTTTTCGCGCAATCACTGCGGTACGCGCTCACGCTGTTGCTCAACGAAAATTTTGCCAGGGGTGGCTGTTAGAGATATGCAAGTCAAATAACTTGTTCGGTACTTACCCCACAAAAAGGTGCATGTATGAGCATTTCTATGTGATGCACGTAGACCCATATTGGTTCGGGGGGGTGCTTGGAGCTGCTCCTTATAATGACGTAAGGGGGACCGACCGAGAGCAGTCCTTTGTGAGAAGCGCGCTGTCGCTTCGCTTTCATTTTTGCAGCCATTGCGAGGTTGTTTTCTTCTGTCGAACTTCACCAATAGTGAGACGGAGCACCGCGTGGTGGTGTCTGAAAGTGACTGGAAGCGGTGACTAAAGGTGTGTCACGTACGTTTTCAATACCCTTTTATAGTAGTTAATCCCAGTATTTTCCGTGTAGCATATGCCCCAGATTTTATGGAGTATCCGGCGCGATATTCATAGGATGAACGTTTCTCTATAAAGGGATAAGCACCCATCACGAATGAATGCGCAGGTTATTAATTTCTTGCTTTCTAAATACGTACTTGACCACGGCTGATTTGGCGATGCCTTTCGTTTCTGTAGGGTATATATTTAACCAGCGCATGTTTAACCGGTACATGCTAAACTGCTTTAACGAAATTTAGTTATCATGAATTAAGGATTGGCGGTTGAAGTTTTAAACATGCGGCTTATAACATTTTACCTAAGTTGCGGGATCTTCGCGCGCCGTGGAAATGCCCCATAGCTTTCTCTCTCTCTCTCTCTCTCCATAGCTTGTAATGATGTCACGTACATTATGACTTGTCCTTCAAAGCAATTGGTCTAAGCTTCCGCCTTTCGTGTTTGCCGTTTCATTCGATACATTGGCTTAACTCACAATCTCTGTGAGAAGCACTTCTACCGCAGGAGATCGCCCTTGTGCCGCTTACACATGCTGTATTGTCGTATACTTCAATTCTTCCCCTCCTCTCTCTCTTTTCCTCTTTTCATTGCCTTATGACAAGGGGCAATCTAATCGGGGCGCTTGAGGCAGGGGCATTCATGGTCTTCGGGGGATGTTTTCCAGCGCCGTGGCCGGGTGCCCTTCAATTATTTGACTGAAATCCTCTGTTTATCTTTCTTGCACAATCTCTTTTTCAGGACATTTTCCAAGTTTCCTTCAAAAATGTTGAAAGCCACCGCAGCGCAAACAGATCAACCGACAGGAAAATGTATGCACATGTGCAACATATTAATGTGGGAATAAGGGGTGCAGGCCACTGAAGATAAGGTCACTGAAGATCAGTTCATGCTCCCGAGTACACTGCTGCAGTTTAGCGACGGGGGCGCGCCACCTTTCATTTCATGACATTTGACACTTTTATAACCTTATTTTCCTCTCTTGATGTCATTTATCAACTTATTTCATGGGGCTAAAGCACGGGAGAATATTTTGCCGAATATGTTAGTCAATTTGACCCATTTGTTGTAATCTTCTTGAAAAAAAAAGACAAGTATAAAAGAAGGACTACAAAGTGTTTACTCTCTCTCCATTCATACGTGGTGGACAGTCGGTGACCTCAGATAAGCAAAGAGTACCCCAGCATGAGTTAGCATTTTCTTTCCCCTTCTTGTACTCGCCAGACGGGTCGTGCTCATTTTTGATGTCAGAGTGCTGCTCCAAAGGCAACGAGCGATCTTCGAACGTGGTAGTAAAGTCGAGTTAGAATCGGGCCAACGGCCTTGTTACTACTTTCTCTCTTCTTTTTGCGCAGCGCTGCGGGTGGCGCCGTTAAAAACACAGCTCCGCACGGAGCATGCTGATATAGCTGGAAAGGTCAACGATGGGCTGCGCGGAGTACGAAAATTGCGGACACTGCTGCGTCGCAGCTTATCCGACGAAAATGTGGGCCAATACTGTGTCTAACAAAGAACACAATCCTTAAATTATTCTCTTTTTTTTTTTGCAGATAATAACGAGGTATCATATGCAACTGGTTGGGTTCTCACCCTTAACAAGGGTGGTGAAGTCTGATAAGGCTTAGAGCCATTTGTTGTAATTTTCTTTAAAAAAAAAACAAGCATAAAACACGGACTACAAAGTGTTTACTCTTTCTCTATTCATGCTTACTCTCTTTTCAACGAGCTAGCTGGTAACCAAGGATGTCCTATACTATGTCTTCTGGAGTGCAGGTGCGCCCCGATAAGTGACGTTAGTCGCCGCCATATTGGAAAAGGAAAGACTCGGAAGCAGACGACAAAGTGCGCTTCGTAGCTCCGCCCTCGCAGTGGCTTTTGGAGACTGTGACATGCTTTTGTAAAGCAGCTAAAGATTTTACAAGGCCATGGTGACTTCGTGCGTTGCGTATGGCTGCACAAATCGCAACAAAAAGACGCCTGGGATCACTTCTCACGTGTAAGTATTCTCGCTTCGTTCGCTGACGATCGCCTGTTTTTTGCGCATGCTGTTAAATTAGAAACAATATCAAAGGTGCGCATGCGTGTAATGCAAGCGTATAGCTGTATGGAAGGTAACTTGAAGCTTTGAATGCTCGCTGACACGACGTTGTCCCTGAGTTTTAAGTTTATGGACGAAGGACTTGCGGTCTGTGGCTGCACGTACCAAACATTGGAACAAGTAGGACGTCTGAATGCCCTTTGAATTTCAAGTTTTCTGGTGTTGTTTTACAAGGCAAGACTGACGGCGTGCATGCATATTTTTTGGCGAATGAATATCGAATTCGGTGCATACTTAGCGAAGAATTCGCAAACGTAAAGAACAATTACATGCCCTAATTATTCGGGTTACAGGTTTCCAAAAGACAGTGCGCTGCGTTCTGCCTGGGAACGTGCTGTTCGAAGAAATAGTTGATGGGCAATGGACGGTGACCACCTCTGTTTCATTCACTTCGAAGAATGCTGCTTCGACAGAACGGGGCAGACAACCAAACTGCGGCTTGGCAGTGCACCTTCGATTTTTCCTGCTTTCCGAGCGCATCTGCAAAAACCTGTTAGCTTCTACCTCCTTGAAGTATCTTCAATAGAACGTAGTCACGAAAATAAGCAATTGCGTCTAAAACAACATGAGACACCTTTGAAATCCGTTCTATATTGCCGATGAAACCGAAACCAAAACGCCGATAGACAAAGTTGCCAAAATGGCGTTATATGTGGCGTTATATGTGGCGTTATATGTGGCGTTATATGTGGCGTTATATGTGGCGTTATATATTAAAAGTGGCGTTATATCAAACATCGAGCTACCTCGTTTCTAGGCTCTGAAGGCTGGGCTTGCTATGACAACACAAGTCGCCAACGGAAGTTGATAAATGTTATGCAGAACTAACGCCACTGCAATCGTTCTTATAAACGGTTCATTTGGGATACGTCTCCTGGAGTACGTCTCCTGGAGTTTGTCGGTTGCACGCGACATCGATGTTTCGGTTTTGGTTCCGCCTGTAAATTGGTTAGAATTCGATAACTCTAGAAATGTTACTGGTGACTCCCAGTCTACTTAATTACTTCTCTTTTCCAACTTTAGCTTTAATTATTTGAACTTCCTTATATATTCTCTGGTAATCTGCCGACACACACCCACCACTACATATATGAAAGAGGCGAGCAAGTGTCGCGTTCCTCTTGATCTTGAGTATCTTAAGGCACATTTCTTAAAACACCCAATATATAAAACTCTTTTGTAGCGCAGTAGTGTGCCAGCAAGCTCGATATGCGAAGCATCCTAGACAACAGATTGATCTGAAAGCGTGCACCTGACAATGGGTGCATGAAATAATTTGTTTCATAAACAAGAAGAGCCATTTATTCGTTGTTGTATCCAAAAAGTGGTTTCCATCTCATTTTTTTTTTTACCGTGGAACTGCAAACTGACGTGCGCAACGCGCGTATTCCATTGTGGTCTATGGCGGTTCCGCCCTGTTTTTTTTCTAGCAAAATGGCCGCCGGCGGCTTCACTTGCTCCTGTTGGTGGCGGCCGGGATTGCCACTCCAGAGGTTCTATAGAACCTCCTTGCTGGTAACTAACCATTGTACCATATGGTGAAGTAGCGCACTTTAGATGGGGGACAATGGGAACAAGGACAGAAGCGAGTGTCGTGAGAGTCATGTTCTTCTTATCCCCTTTGTCCTCATTCATGCCCTACTGCACCGTACGGTATAATGAAGGGTAGTAAAATACCCAAGTAAACAGCATGTTTTATCATCATCATCATCATCATCATCATCATCATCATCATCTTGACTACGCCCATTGCTTGGCAAAAGGCCTATACCATGATCCGCCAATCAACCCGGTCTAGTGCTCTCTTCAGCCACGTTATATTTTCAAACTATTTAATCTGATCGGCCCACTGAACTTTCTGTCTCCCCCTCCGTGCGTTTGCCTTCTCTGGGAATCCAGTCATTTACCCTAAATGACCAGTGGTTATCCTTCCTACGTGCTACGTGTCCGGCCTATGTCCATTTCTTCTTCTTCCTAATTTCAACTATGATATCCTTAACCCTGGTTTGTTCCCTGACCCGCTCTGCTCTATTCTTGTCTTTTTAGGTTACACCGACCATTTTCCTTTCCATAGCTCGCTGCATCGTCCACAATTTAAACTGAACGCTTTTTGTAGGTCTTCAGGTTTCTGCTCCCTAGGTAAGTACCGGCAAGATGCAGCTGTTATATACCTTCCTCTTGACGGTTAGTGGCAGATTACCATTCACGATTTGAGAATTCTTGCCGAAGGTGATCCAGCCTATTGTTATTCTTCTAATTATTTCACTCTCATGGCACGACCCTACGGTTACTACCTGCCTTAAGTAGACATATTCTTTTACAACTTCCAGCGTCTCTCCACCTCTCGCAACGTGCTGTTTCCTGCCGAGACTGTTGCACATTACTTTGCTTTTGTACATATTAATTTTCAAACCTACTTTCTTGCTTTCCATGTCCAATTTAGTAATCATTAGCTATAATCCATCCTCTAAGTTACTCGTCAAGGAAATGCCATCAGCGAATCGCAGGTTACTAAGATACTCTCCATTAACTCTTATCCATAACTCTTCCCGATCCAGGGTGTTGAAAACCTCCTGTAAACACGTGGTGAATAGTATTGGAGAGATCATGTATCTCTGGCTTACACCCTTGTTTATTGGAATTCTGGCGCTTTCTTTATGGAGAACTATGGTGGTTGTGGATCCACTGTAGATTTCTTCCAGTATGTTTTTGTAGGGTTCGTCGATACCCTGATTCCGTAGTGCCTGCATCACTGCTGATTTCTCGACTGAGTCAAACGCGTTCTCGTTATCTATGATGGCTATGCGTGAGGGTCGGTTGTGTTCCGCGCATTTCTCTATTACCTAATTGATAGTATGAATATGATCTACTGGGCAGTAGCCTGTACAAATTTCTGCTTGGTCCTTTCGTTTATTAAACGCTAATGTCTCCCTAATTATATTAGCTATTAGTTTTGTAAATAGTTTGAAGAGAACAGGCAGTAAGCTGATCGGCCTGTAATGTTTTATGTCCTTGACGCCTCCTTTCTTATAGATTAAGATGATGTTGGCGTTCTTTCAAGATTTTGGTACCCTTCCCGTCAAGAGACATTTCGTATATAAGGCGGCCAGTTTTTCTAACACAATTTCTCCACCATCTTTAAGCAGGTTCGTCGTTAGCTTATCCTCACCAGCGGCTTTGCCTCTTTGCATTCCTTCTAGAGCTTTCTTTACTTCCCTTGTAGTTACTGGTAGGATGTCGAATTCCTCTGGACTATTATTGTTTCACACGATATCATTCTGGTTGTTTTGGCTTCTGCACAGCTCCTTGTAGATATCCTCCGCCACGTTAACTATCCTATCCATATTGGTCATGACATTGCCTTCCTTGTCCCTTAAAACATGCATTCGAATTTTGAGCAAGATGGAAAACTGGACTAGTTGGTGAAGATTCATCGTGACTTACAGCGCGAAAATAGACTAGAGAAAAGGACATGGTACAGAGCTGACTTTCTAATGAAATTTTTATTTGAAAAAAGCACACACACACACACACACACACATATATATATATATATATATATATATATATATATATATATATATATATATATATATATATATATATATATATATATATATATATATATATATATATATATATATATATATATATATATATATGCGTGTGTGTGTAGATAGATAGATAGATAGATAGATAGATAGATAGATAGATAGATAGATATGAACAGAAGACCTCGTGCATGAACCGGCCCACTCATTCGACCAAATTATACATAGCGCAACAAGGCTTTGTCACGTGCACGCAATCCCGCCACAAATAATGAAACACAACAAACACATGATTCAAACGTCACCAAGAAACCGGACTTGAGACAATAAATGATCCTTAGCCGCTATTTAACATGGAAACTTCGTTATCCAGTAATGCAATGGCTGGCTGGCTGACACATTGAGACTCCTTCTTATTTATAAAAAACAAGAACACCTTTATAATTTCTTTTGATAGATTGTCTGCGTACTTGAAGAGCACTTTTGTTTATTCAAAAAGTTAGTGGCACTCACAATCGCGACAATGCATCGACAAATGTGAATGTTCAAAGCCTTTCAAGGAACTGTGGTGTTCTCTCAGCATCGCCCGGTCTGACCAATGTACTCTCGTCAGCATGAAAATGGCGTTAGGTACACAACATTGTGCGTGCACAGAAGAAACCTCAGAGCATGTTTCAATCTACATTGGTGATCAGTTCTAGTCTTTTTTTCTCTCTCTCTCTTCTATACATGCGTGGGTCTGCTGCATGGCATATCTCCTTTAGTTTCGTTTTGCTCGAAAACCCGACGTTAGTTCTAAACTTAGACGCGACTTTCCTTAATCTGTGAGAAGAAGGATGGACAAGCGGAATGTAGACAAAACGGCTATATGCTTATCTGTCTTTCACTCACTTTGTCGTTAGTCAATATGGACATTACTGTCCGAGAGAAACCTCGGTTCACCAACAGTGACAGGACCAGGCTCAAACCTCATCTCGTCATCGTGGCTAAGAAAATAGCCTGGATGGTAGATCTGGCCGGTAATGTGGGATGCTAATGAAGGAGTTCTCAAGGATACAGTTAGAGAAAAGGCTGCAAAGTACGCTTTTCTGAAAGATCTCTTTGACTCTAGTAAAAGCTTCTTATTTAGTGACATGTTTTTTGGTGCTCGTAGTATACGCTGTGTCGCGAAACCACGGAATCGGTTTTTCTCGTGAAGACATGGCATTTTTGAGCGCGTCAGTTATTATGGGGTTGGGGGGGGGGGGGTTGATTTGTTTAAATCGTTTTCGTACAAGAGTTTGACCTTAGTTTCGGAGAGAGACGTCTTTTATTCGGGGTATTTTACTTCATGATGTATTTTTTTCGCTGGCCTTTTAAGAGAATTTTTTGCATAGTCTGCTTAATTGTTAGTGTTTTTTTTTTCTATTAGGTACTAGGTTACTTCCTCTTTTTCCACGTTCCTCGCGTGTTGCTCCATTTTTTTCCCGGTGGCTACGACATATAAGACAAGTAAACAACATATAACACTATAAATTTCTACTGGATAGTACGGTACACTCGACGTCCTTGAGGAGGTCAGTAAGGACAGCAAGAGCCAACATCGGCCGGGAAGTTCGTCCCTCTCCTTTCTGGTCCTTCGCAAGCGTCCTTACACTGAGCCTTGCTGTGGCCACCTCTCACCACAAAGTTCTGTGGAAATTCATGTATTGGCCGACCCTGCAGAAGATATAACAACATGTCTAGGTGATTGCAACTGCGAGAAGTAATAATCCGTTCATTGGCTAATATGTCACACTGTAATGGAAACTATTGAGTTTTACCCCATGCACAGCGTTATAGATGCTAGATTGCGCGATGTCATGGACCAAACTATACTACCTTGATTTCATGCTCTTCGTGTAGCGCAATACGCATGGCGCATGCGCATAGCGCCAGGTGCCATGCGCTTCATGCGCACAATACGCATGGTGCATGGATTTGCACTGCTGCAAATGCGATTTAGTCGAAAGTATTACGGGTGATTGAGTTTGCACGAGTATATATTACATGGCCTGTGTTATCGCATATAATTCAGCCGATGTCAGTCACGGTACGCGTTCTGAAATGCCTGGATTGTAGAAGGAATGAAAATGCTCCAAGCAGTGTTAATTAGATGTGTTTCACAGTAGGATACTTCAGGTTCGTGTATGCCAGGAAAGTCTACTTGAGGTATGGTTTTCTTGCGGTCTATTCCAGGGATGGATTTTCGATTGCAAAGAAGAGATAGAATCCATGGAGGAAACTGCAGCGGCATCAATCATGTCTTCTTTTGCCAACAGTCAGTCGAATTTCGCCAACTGTTGGTCCGAATCCAAATTCGTGTGTGAATTCATTCGACCTAGGAAATTATTTTTGTTGTGAAGCACATGTGTGATATGCATACTCGGATCGCTCCCTAAGCATGTAAAAATGTTAATATCTCAACAGTGGGCCTCAGCAACAGTTGCGACGCACGAAGACCCTTCGAGAGGCTTAAGGAAGCACGCAGGCTATAGTTATGTGTTGGTTAAAACGTTCCTTAGTTGCGGCAGTTGCTTCAGGAAGGGAAGGCTATACCGAGGAGCTCATCGACGTGAGTATTAGGAAGCACTCCCTCTAACGTTACAGCCACTGCCCCGATGGGATCCAGTGAGGAAACTGAATATCTGGAAAACTCCAAAAAATTGTTGCCTTAACCCTTCCTTTTACTGTGAAAGAGAGCTTAGGGTTTAGCAAGACTCCGAGGAATCACCACGTCCGCGAGATGCTCGGAAGGAAGTATATGCCATCGAGTACTGTTCGGGCGTACTTAAATTTTCATTTTATAGCCAACTTTCGGGCTCTTTTCGTCTCTTTTTACCCTCAGTTGAAGCGCAAGCGCTGTCTTTTATTAAGTTCGCTGTCGAAAAACAGCATTGTTTGGAAAACAGAATTTATAGGAAGTCGCATGTCGCAATCGCATCGAAGGGGATAAGGATACGAAATTTTCTTTTTCTTGTGCGCCCAGAGCCCTCTGCCACAGAAAACTCTTTTTCACCGTCCATCGCTTCCTTCGAAGAGCACAAATTCTGTGGCACCAAAGAAGCACGCACCTTCCCGGGTGCCAAAGGGCTCCGCCTCTAATACAGGAGCGCGACCTGCCGAACTGCTCTGTTCGAGCAAAGCGAGCACGCCATGCACGTGATTCTTTTTTTTTTTCCTTAATACCCATACCGGACACCTCGCGTCAGAAAAGAAACGCGTCGCCTCGTTCCCAACAGCGGCGTCACGAAACCAAGGTTGAGGAAAGTGTGCTTCAGCGTGGCCGCCCGTTTTCCCGTGCAAAAGGATTGGGCGACGCTTTGATTGGCATGCCGCGACGGCCCACGTCGCAGGGGCAGCGGGGGCCAGCCGTATTGCATTCACGGTACGCGCCTTGTTTCGGCTGTCGCTCCGCGTGTGCGGTTTCGTCGCTTTTCCTGCTCGCCGCGGCGCCAGTTTCGCGACTTGACTGCGCCCGGTTGCTTTTTGGGACGCCGCCCTTTCGGTGGCCGCACTGCTGCTGGTGGGCATCATCCACCAGGCACAACGCATCGCCGCAGGGGTCACCCCGGCCTGTCACTCGGCTCCCCTCCAGTTCGGTGCAGTGTGTACAACGCTCCACAACAGATCCTGAACGGACGAGACAATTCGAGGAGCAAGAACGCCATCCCAACGGTTGTCGCTAGTCTGTTTTTGAACGAAACAGGTTGAATGAGCAGGACACTGCTTCAACTGATACACCACACCGGACTCGAGCACGTGTATGATACATATTTACACGCACAGAATATTATTCCTTAAGGGCTCATGTATATCACAATAGAAAAGAGAAAATATTAGCTTAATTACAAAGGAATTTGAGGCGTTCTACTTTCGCACACTGAATTAACAATTAGTTGAGTGTTTGTTGATTCTGATTATGTCACACAGTATAATAAGCGTGGCTCATTATTTTCTTTAATTACAGTGATAGTTTGTTAAGCAGCGTGCAGCAACGTCTGAAAAACGTGCAGTCGCACGTTAGCTCTCGAGAAATACCATTGGTCCGAAAGAAGAAAGAGTGTAGCAGAGCTTAAACACATCGCATATTGCGTCATTTTGCAACACTAGCTGACCTCCAGAGCTTGATTGTTAAGCTGGAATGAATGAACGGCTGTGCATTTGCCCTCCTCCGCTTTTTAGCCAAACTCAAGCTACAGTGCAGTCAATCGTAATATATAAGAAAGAAATTGATAAACCAGTTATTTTTTAATAATTACGAAGTAACGTTGCTGCCATAGTACGTCCCGAGGGTTTTTTTTTAATTTTTCATCACTACTGGAAAACAAATGGACTATCCGAAAGAATAAGCGAGTGATAGGTTCTTGTTTCTGAATGGACGATAGCCTTGGCTGCACTGCACAGAGTCGATGAGACTGGGTGCACGCCACTGCAGGCGCACGGCTCGATAGGCCGAGAGGAGCACATGGAGTTTATTGCCCAGCCCTTTATGTATATATTTGTTTGCTCATCTTTGCATTCGAGCTGTGCTGTGCGCCGCTCATATGTGCATCCCGCATAGCAAGCGTCTTCCGCTAGGGAGAAAATGGGGCGACCGTATGTGATGGCGCGTATATAGAAAGAGAATCGACAGCGTGTATCCAGAGAGAGAGCCTTGTTTGAGGAGGATCGCTAGACTCTTGGAGGGATACGCCGTAAGACAGGTGGTTCTTCTGCATTCGCTCGGGGAGTCGGGCAATTGAATGTCTTCAGACGGGCGCCTTTCTTCGGCGTTGGATATGTCTGCAGGTTGTCCGAGTCCTCACGTATAGACGCCTGATGTGCGCTTTGAGAGGGTATATAGACGGGGGTATTAGAAAAAACCCTCCTTTCATCGTTTCATTTGGAAATCCCGCGGGAGGATTGTGTGGCTTTCGTCAGAACCTCTCAGTGTCGAGCTGTGCTGACAAGTCATAGTTCTTGTATGTAGCTTACAATTGGGAAAATGATTAATGGCGGATGGTTTTTGGGCATTGTTTCAAAGTTGTGCATCAACTTGAGTAGCCTGCTTTATGTAAGATTGTTTTTTTTTTGTCTACCTAATTTATTTTAATGTTTTTTTCCTCACGCAGCACAATATCCGACTGCCAATATAGTGCTGGCGTATGATTCGCTTGTCGTTTATAGCCCTGCTTTGTAGTAGATATAGCTTACCCCCGTGAAGACAATGGGTGTGATGAACGCTTCGCATCTGTAGTATCACGCTGTACTGATGAACTGTTGTTAACCGACAATATATATTTTATTCAAATCCTCAGGTTTAGGTTCTCCTAACTGGTACTTGTTCATTTTATCTATGAAAGAGAAAGTCCGTGTTCTGCTACGCAGTTCGGATTCGAACTTTGACCTATTGACCCAGGCCAGCCTGTAATGATTTTGATTACCTAGTTCCACATTTCATTCTCGTCTTCATATCTCACCGTGACTTTTCCTGGAGCCTTTCTTAAGCCCCTGTTTTAGCCAACTATATATGTAGCCGAAGACGTCTATAAAACTCTACAGGCTCCAGAGGAGCCATTTATGTTATGCAGTTTTTTGTGTGGTCTTTGGCGGTGGTTGTGTTGCCGTCGTCATATTTAACCCCTTAGGAAGTCAGTGATCGCAGGAAACAATATATTTCCCTTCACTTTAACCTATGAACAGGTAGTTGTCTAAACCTGTTGAAAATGTGTGTGAATGCAACAAAACAGCTGTAATTCTTTTGTTCATTTTTCTTGATTTGTGTATGCAGCTCTGAACCGTGTTGGTAGATATCGGATCGGAAAGTCTCGTTTGTATCATTGGCGGGTACTGTTAAGCATGCCTCGTCAATTAAAAAAAAAAAGGTCATTGCTGTCCTCTATCGGTATTACTTCAGGAAAGAAAGGAAGAAATACAGAGAAGCCGTGAATGAGAACTCAAGACGAGGCACATGATGTGTTGAAGTTTTAGATACATAATGGGCGAGCTTGACCTGTGCATATACGACTGTCTAAAAAGTCAAGGCCACTAGCATTTGTGGCCTGAGGCTGTTCGTGACTCAACCACCTTTCTCGGATAACCATTACACATGAGTATCTAGGAACAGAACGTGGGAAAGTCATTATTTTAAACAAACAAATGAAAACATCCACTTCCAGTTGAGAAAAGCAAAACTACAGGGCGCTTCCGAGTCAACGTACGCGCTCTAAATCAGAATACGTATGTGATCCTAGCGGGTGAGTTCTGTCAGTATAGTTCTGGAGCCGAAATGCCCGTTAAATCTGGAAGAAAAACATTTGTGTGGGTGGACTCTCACGCGTGCGAAGAAACAAGCATTCCAACTGATGGCCCCTTCATTGAAATGTGTTTATAATGTCCACAGGTTTTTTGACGATGAAGTCAACGCAACTTTCGGGATTAACTTCTGAACTGAAGGTCTTACTGTTTTCATTGACGAACATTACTCGGGTGTACGCGAACAACTGATTTGAAAGGCTGTGTCCGTATACGCTGTTTAGATTTATTCTTTGAATTGTGTGCTCGCCGGACCTGTGAATAATGCAGTACACGCTTGTTTTCGTCGGAACTGACAGAAATGCGAGACAAACAGGTTTTTCGGTAGGCTAATAACATTACCATTTAAAGATGATACCCGGCTGCTTATTACGGTGCTGTTACATTCGCTTTGAGCAGGTCGATGTTGTTGAAATGCAAGGCACAAAGAACCACCCAAGAGGCACGTGTCGAATAGCTTGACCAATAGCAGGAAACACCAAAACATTCGACAGGTTGGTGATCGATAAATGCATTAGACCTAATCGATAAACGGATTGATTCGTCAGATTTTGCACTTGAATAGCGTTGGGATTGGGAGCGAAGGAAAGACGGAACAGGAAGGAAAAGGGAGGCGGGAATGTTAACCAGCCTAAGAAGACTGGCACGCTACCCTACACAGGGAAAGGGGTGGGGGAGTTTCAACGAAGGAGGAAGAGAGAGAAAGCGCGTGCACAATAAGTCGCACTTCACTGTGACCATAACACAGTAAGTTTATAATCGCTGGTGCAAGCAAGTGGTGCATTCAGGAAGTTGAGCACTGCTTTCGTCGCTTCGACTCACAATGTCTTCTCAGGCCGACAGTCCGGAATTGTTTCGGCCGTCATTGGTCTCTGATCTATGCTAGCTATAGTGGCTGCTAAAGGTATTTTCTGTGTATTGTAGAGAGGAAAGTCGCAGGAGATGTACTCTAATGTTTCCTGGCTACCACTGTTGTCACAAAAAGGGTTGTCAACCATGCCAATGCGAAAGGAGAATGACTTCGTGAAAGCCACTCTCAGGGATAAACGGCAAAGCAGAGTGACGTCATTTCGCTGGAGTTCAGTAAGTGTCTGAAGACGTAAAGTGTTCGGGCAGTGGCGGTGTTGGTTGTGCAGTCTATACTTGCTATATTTCTATTGGAGAAAGTGACTTGTTGTGCGACGTACCGCTCGAAGTTGGATAGCAGCATCGTTTCTCGATCAGGGTATTGTCTCGACCTTTTGAAGAGCTGATTGAGCAGCAATGTCAGCATGTTCATTGCCTATCACGCCACGGGGACTTGACAGCCATTGAAACGTCACGTGGCGTCTTTTCCCTAACGCAGTGTGGGGGAGACGCCTAACCTCGAAGACTAACTGCTCGCACAGTCCGTGCCGCAGGGCTGAAAGCAAAGATTGCAGAGCTGCCTTCGAATCGCTGAGGATTGACCATTGTTGAGGCTGTTCGCGGTTGACTACCTGAAGTGCAGTGCAAAGAGCAGCAAGTTCCGCATCCGTCGAAGTCGTTGGGTGGTCTGTTTTGAAACTGGCGGTAATAGACTTCGCTGGAACTGCCACTGCTCCGGACGAACACTGAACAGTATAGTTGATCCGTCGGTATACATATATGCACGTGATCAGCGTACTTCTCGGGAAGAAGAATGAGAGAGAGCTGCTTCAGCACAAATGATGAGAGCTCAGATCTTTTTTTTTATTTGATTCCCGGTTTCAAGTGCACATGAGGTCGAATGAAGCACCAAGGTTGTATCGCTGGCTTAGACGCGGGGCTGAAGCCTCATGAAAGGTGGGTGGCATAGTCTGAGATTGTTGCACAATACGAGGCCCGTGGTCAGTCTGAAGGCAGTGTTGCGAGACGGTGGCAATGAGCCCGAGAAAAGTGCCTGATGTGAGCTCTCAGGGCTTCAACTGCAATGTGTGTTTTTACGGATTGATCCCCAGCCATATAGGAACAATGTCACTAGCCGACGCGCATTTTTGTAAGCCAAGGCAAACTCTGAGAGCTTGAGCTCGTACAGCCTGCAGAGTGCGAATATGTGCCTTACAAGTATTAGTCAGTATGGGCAGACTATAATGTAAAGAGAGGGGTTGAAAATAGTGTCATAGTTACGCTGCTGATCTTGTCGAAGTGCTGAAGTCGCATCCGGAAATCAAACCCTTGATTTCGGTCTCAGCAGCGATACGGCGTTTTTTGCGACACAACGTTGGCGTTGTGTCGCAAAAGGAGAGCGTACATGCACGAGAACTTGAGATTATTGTCCACTTCACTCAAACGCAGACTTCAAGGTCATGACACAATATAATTGTTGTCTCTCAAACGTAAATCATCAAAAACTGGCCTTTAGATTACCGAGGGCTGTAGCCTCGGTGTTTAAAGGAAAAGTGTATCACAGGCGCCAATAATACAATCAAACACACACAAAAAAGGTGGTTAAACAAGTGACTGCCATCTTTAAACACTTGTGCACGATGGGCGCCGCATAGTGATTCGGGACGCAATACGTCTCTAAAAGGTGAAAGCATAAAAAAATATATTTTGAA
Organism: Rhipicephalus microplus; assembly: GCF_043290135.1. Classification (NCBI taxonomy): domain Eukaryota; kingdom Metazoa; phylum Arthropoda; class Arachnida; order Ixodida; family Ixodidae; genus Rhipicephalus; species Rhipicephalus microplus. The sequence continues at coordinate 211,987,461 of NC_134701.1, read as the reverse complement.
GCCGAGAAAGTGAGCGAGAAATTAAAGAGGGACAATAAGGGATGTTAACCTTAAGGTAAATTTCCTGTTTGCTACGCTCGTGACACGTACGAGATAAGCAATAGAGAGCATACCTTGCAAGAAAAGAAATGCAGTCCGGGGTTTGGGACTACTTGTATACAGTGCATCGCCATTTTCGAAGTATGCAGAGGTGGAATACTGAAGAATCGTACTGTATACATGTTGGAGGGGTGGTCAATTAGCTCGCGCTGTTGCCCTTAATTGGCTTGATGTTGTATACTTGTTTAGGCAAAGTATTTTTGTGTCATGGGTAAAGTAAGGTTACTCAAGCAGTTTCTTGGATTCACTAGAAATTCCAGGACTAACACTAAAAACACTAAAGAAACACCAATAAAAGACCAGTGATTAGGATAACGCATAATACTACAAATTTGACAGAGCATAACGCTGAAGAATGATTAGTTTTATAGAAAACTTATTTTGGGACGCCGTTACGAATATTTGAGTAGTTAGGCTGCCAGACCGATAGAACCAGCACTGTTAAATGTTTGGCCACCCTGGCTATAGTTTTAGCTATTGTTAGCAGGGGTTGGGTCGTGTTTATGGTGTATTATGGGAGCAGCTATTGCTTCTATATATTACTGTTGTCACCAGGAAAATTTGCAGCCTTTTTAAACTGACTTAATGGCCGTATACATATCGCATGTAGCCTCCGACAACAGGAATATTTTGGGTATTCCAAGCACACCGTTTGTGTACAGCTCATGCGTGTTGCCTAGAACGTTCCCGTTTGGCATCGGGAGAACAGGAAGGTGAGTGCGTTTTATTGAAGAAGACGTGTTCAGAAGTTCCCGGTGATTCACATGAATCATATTTAACTTGCAAGCATGACGTTAGCTATTGTGTACGGACTGACAATGATTGACCACACTGAGCCCGCTAGGCATCCCAGTCAGACGCTTTAATCTAATTGCTTGACGAGTCCATACTTCGGCTCTCGTCAAGGCGCGGTGTAAGAACAATTATTTTCCTTACACCGTGGGAGAAGAATTAATGGATGAAAGAAAGGCAGGGAGGTTATGGAGAATAAGAGTTAGAGAGAGGAGGAGAGAGAAGTTGCTTCTGCCTTCGACGTAACTGCTCCGCGTTTGACGTCACACGCGTTGAATCAGTCCGGTATCCCCGAGAAAGCGCAGCAACGATTTCGTTGCCTTTAGGAACTGTGTTGGGCATTGGTCCCAAGATCTTCACGACCGCGACACCTGCTTCTGTCCAGGCGATGTGGAGAGTTATGTATTCAATACACGAAGTATGAACCACGAAAAGCCATGCATTCAAGGTATATGCGCCTCATCGTCAAGAGCTCGTAACGCTGCGCGAAAAGAACTGGCGCTCTTGAGAAAACGTCTGCGAGTCCAGCGTCGGCAGCGGCGACGATTGCGGCAGTGACCTGTTAACGTACACCGGCGCCGATTCCGCGGCATGGCCGCGGCCGTCGTGGCTCGTGGACACGTTGCTACAGGGTCAGGGACGTCCCGTGGAAAGCTACCGCATCACGTCGCGTATATATCTAGATGCGGAGGATCCGACGTCCGTGCGCGCACTGCTCGAGTCGCCGGGATCGCGTGCCTTCCGCCTTGCGTTCAAGGGGAAATGCGGATCACGGCGCAGCCCCCGCCGACGTCCGCAAAGCCACCGCGAACACCGGTGGCACGATGCGGACTCACTCACGCACTGCCGGAATCACTGGCGATCGTCATGCACGTGTGTGAGTTGCCCAGCTATAGTTGTAGCACGCCGTGGCCCGCTTCTGCGCGTCGACCTCCCTTTCTTCCCTGCGTCTTCTTCTTCTTTCGCTCTCGTGTGAAGCTCGTGCCTCTATAGGATCGGGAAGCAAGAGTCGCGGAGGAAGTGCGTATATAGAACTGGCACTGCTCGCTCGCTCGCACTGGATTCGCTCGTCACTGTCTTGTCACATACCCTCTCCCTCCACTCGCTGCATACTACTCGGCTTGTTTGTTTGTCTACGCTACTCGCATATCCTCAAGGTTTCCTCTCCGATGATGATTTGCGTATGCACGAGTCTCAAAAACGTATCGTACCTCTCTTGCTCGCCAACAAGAATAGATAAGAGAACAAGCGCCGTCCTCGAATTCGGTTCCTTTTGGCAACCCGCACTTGGAGCACGTACGCATTGATCCAGAACGTTTCTCCTGTCTATGCCATTCAGTGACGCGCGGGGGTCTACAACCGGGACTGTGGTCACACTGTTTGATTATTTCAAACATCGGCCCCGTTCGACGTGAGGCTTATTTTGTTCTTAGGGCGATGTATATAGGCGTGCGGATGAAATGAAGGGCTCCGTCTTACTTTTTTGTTATCGTGCCCCACCCTTGACATTAAACGTAGTACCATTGACTGATTGTTCGGTTTTTACTTAACGTGCATGCTGGAAGGGACAATAACATGCAATAGTACTTCAGTTGTTTTAGCGAATCATCACTCAACAATTCACAATGAGAAAAATAGACCGCAAAGCGTGGAAAATGTGCGAATAGGTGCAAACAACTTATGATCGGTGCTGAATTGAAGTTTCATCACCATTGTTCAGTCCCATTGTTATAGGCAAAAAGGAGTCACTGTAGGGTCTGAAATGGTCAATTATTTAACTTATGCGGCTAGAAATTTAACAAAGATTGCTTTCCTAAATTTTCTCGCCGTTGAAGCGACTCTACTTAATAAACAATTGCATCGGGCCAGTTGGTATGAATCCATCTTTGTAGGAAACGCTTCCTACCAAGATGGACCATATTTCGCTTCGAATAAATTGAAATCAAGTTTTGAAAAAGGAAAAAAAATAAGAATTGAACAAGTGACCCGCAAAGAGAGAATGAACTTTATATGGCAACGAAAATCCATGGTTAATCCCGAGTGGATTGCCCTCTCGTAGAGCTCCACTAACCGAGGTGGCTTGCTGGTCTAGGCACACGGGTAGGCTCCCAATTAAGCGTCAGCTCGGTAAGCCGCGCCTCCCGAGACCACGTTGTCAGTGTTTATCACGAACGTGCTCTAACCTAATCTAGTTACTGCATCTACTGACCTCTCTGTTGACGGATAAGTCATATTTGTAAAGTGTATATAGCCTTGCAGTGAACTACTCCAGGGGCCCATTCCTGTTGGGCATCCAAACATATCAAGACCGCACACCACGAAATATCTTCACTGCATTGTGCGTGGACCCGCTTCGTACTTCCAGATCGTCGTTTGGAGGAACTCGGAAATGCGTAAATGCCCGCATCTCCTGCAGCGCCAACAAGCGAAACGAGGAAGTTCAACGGGACACCACGGCGAGAGGCCGCAGGATGATGCCAGAAGTGGTCGTGCGAGGCCACTCAATTAGCGTGTACCGGGTCTTGATGAGAGGGAGGCAGAATGACCTCGCATTCTCACCGCGGAGGATCCGTGAAAGACGCTAACTATACCACGCTTGCGCATAACTGTGGAGGTGCCCTCCATCGAGAGAGGCAGTAACGGAACTGTGTTTTTTTTTCTTCCTTTTTGCTCTTTTCAAAGCCACTTCGTTAGCCAACACATATGCGCGCCCTTAAACAAAAAGATAGCGGAGAAAAGAGAGAGGGAGGTACAGCAATCGCACCGCAGTAATTCGTGGCCATTGTGAACTTTGCGATGATACTGCCATGGCGGTTTCTCACAAGGGTTTTTTCACCGTATACCCGCTTATATAGATCAACTTACTTCGCGATTTACGAAGCGATTCATTCTTCCACCCGGCATACCCGGCATCACCTGTAATGACCCTCCGGAATATGTCCAAGAACGCCACTACGCTCGATCATCTGCGCTATGCGCAACTGCTCTTCGCTAGTTGATTCCAGCCGAACGGACGAGATGTGAATTTGCGCATACGAAGGATAGCTTTGTACAATGTGCTTACAATTTCAGGGAGGAACTGAGATAGCAACATTGCATGTGTCACATTCATTTAATCAAACACATTTCCATTTTTGTGACGGGAAGACGGCTCACGTTAGCTAGAAAGGAAAAAAATTAAAGCTTTTTTTTTTAAGTTTTCGCCTCATAATGGCAGTTCCGTTACGTCACGAAGACATCACCGATTTCAGAGAGTGTCCTCACGTCTTGGCAGGTTTTCTGCATGGAAACAATAACAAAGTGTTTGTGCACGTGCATGTGTATGTACGTGTGTGGCAGAGAGAGAGAGATGGGGAAGAGAGATAGAGGAAGAGAGAGAGAGAGGAAGAGAGATAGATAAGTAAGACTAATTCGAGTTTGATCTATCCTCTCTGCTTCCTTGCACTAGAGAAGGGGTTAGGGAAAATGCAAAGACAAAAATAACACACCCAAACACTCGAAGCATCCATAGTCTTTGATGCTTTTTAATCAAATTCAGTATATTGTTTTATAAATAAGCTATCAAATATGCCCTTACTGATGTAAAGTTAGGGGCTTTGTGCTCAGCAAGGAAAACGATGCAGCTGCCAACGATTGCTTCTCTCCTGCATCGAACTAGGTCCGGCCTCGGTGGTTTAGTGGCTAAGGCACTCAGCTGCTGACCCGCAGGTCGCGGGTTCGAATCCCGGCTGCGGCGGCTGCATTTCCGATGGAGGCGGAAATGTTGTAGGCCCGTGTGCTCAGATTTGGGTGCACGTTAAAAAAATCCCAGGTGGTCGAAATTTCTGGAGCCCTCCACTACGGCGTCTCTCATAATCATATGGTGGTTTTGGGACGTTAAACCCAACATATCAATCAATCAATCATCGAACTCAACTTCCTGTGGCGTTCTCTTACCATTTGTTCCAATTAATGTTATTTTCGTTCGAATTTGAATAGAACAAGATATTATAGAAACGGCAATGACAGAATCCAATAACGAAAAGTCAATTACAATCATGCTCAAAACTTCACGTATTCTTAAACCTCTTCCTAATGCAGTATATTGTCAAACCATTAATTAGTTTCATGACTGTGGCATTTGGATATTATATGCGTTTACATATTAAAAACCTTTCTGCTACATTTTATTCAAGCTTTGCAGGAAATTCTCGGTTTTATGTAGCGTGTATCTTTTTTCTTCTCCAGGAAAACAAACAGCTTGAAGGAAACATCCTGAAACTTGGTGCACTATTGTCGACCGAGAGGAAGGAAGAACACGTTGCATGCAACTACGACATGTGCGTGTTCGTGTGTGCCTTCTCAGAACCGAGGATCGTGACGTTAATTGCATTAGGAGCATGCATAAATGTACGCACCGTATGTAAAAAAAAGACCACAAAAGACAAGAAAACAATCAAGGAAGAGAAACCTGACAAATGTATTGCTTTTGTTTTTTTTCTTCGTGCAGTGTACATTAATTAAACATTAACTCACACTAATATCGCAATCACACGGTCACGCTATACAACGCTTTTCAAGTATAGAGAAACAAGCAACACTCTGTGCGTGTAATTCGTGAGGGTATAATGACTCCGTCTGAGAATTTTATTTTCTACGCGAAAATTGTTTTAACACCGAAAACGACCACGGATGCAAAGGTGCCACATTTTACTGTTGTTGTTTTCGTTTAGGAGAAGATGTTTGTATCGAATAACGAGTTTCAATAGCGCCTGCGTTCTTGTTAAACCAGAATAAATATACTTATGTGCACTGCTTGCGAAATCCTACAATTCAAGGCCATTTACTGAAAATGCTGAATGCTGGCTGTTGTCCTTTCCTCTGGTCGAATTGGCTGCTTTCAAAGCACATAAAGACAAGCCTTCTTTTTTATGAGAGGTGCCCTCACCTATATACTTTCCCTAATTAAACACACAAAAACACGTTTATTTAAGCTACATTGGTCTTTCATTAAAGAATAAGGGCGAATGCTTGCCGAATAGTTAGGAGCTATCATTTCATTTTATTTATAGCAGTTTTTATTACCTTAAAAAAGTTTCAAACTATTCAAAATGGGTATCGTGTCCAGGATAACAACGTGAGATGTTTTCTACCAACAAATGTTTTGCTGTAGCTTCCCGTTTTCGTTGATGATATCCTACATTGTTCTTAGCTTTGTGTACTTGCCTGTGTTTTTTATAATAATCTACATTGATCTTACATTTCTCTCTTGCCCCCTCCCCCTTTCTACAATGCCTCCGCGAGGCCTGTAAAATATTTGTAAATAAAAAGTCAAGACAAAAGAAGAATTTGAATGCCAATTAATTTGTTGTGGTTGATTAAAGAACACGTAAACTATTTCGCCAATATGAAAATCATAATGCTTGTATTTTCAACGAATGGTGTCTTCGTAGAATCACGGGAGCTAATCACGCTTGTCTGCTTCAATTGACCCATATAACATATATCATTCACATATTTACAATGGCTGTCTTGTTTCGGAGTTCAATGTAATGAAATCAGAAGATTCATCATCTTAACAAAATGTCCTTTATATTTTTTTTAATTCTGGAAAAGCGAAAGTGATCTCAAGGAAAAAGTAAGTAAACATCCCCTGGCCACAATATGCTGCACTGCGGGCGTTTGTTCTGCTTGTTTGTTCCTTCAATACTATGGCACACAACCACTCTGGGGTAGTTTAAAATTGTTAAGGGCAATTTTATTTGTTTGTTTGTATCCTTTAAACCATGGCGACTATTGCTAGTTTAAGGGCAATTTTTTAGGTACATCTTCTTTCTCTGAAAATGTTCGTCATTATGTGGCGTTCTTCGTCATCGGTTGTGGGGACTTCTCTGATATGAGACCTTTGTTTTGGGTGTGGTCACTTCACCCAAATCTTCGAGGCTTAATAAATTCTGCATTAACTGTTGCGTTAAAAAACCATTTCGCAATTGCTCGACACATTAGACATAGGACTCCGTGTTTATGCCCGTGGTTATTCGAACTTATAAAATGACGAAAGCTAAGTATTCCTCTTAAACGCCGCGCGTTTCCCTCGAATACAGAAATAATTGATTGATATGTGGGGTTTAACGTCCCAAAACCACTATATGATTATGAGAGACGCCGAAGTGGAGGGCTCCGGAAATTTAGACCACCTGGGGTTCTTTAACGTGCACCCAAATCTGAGTACACGGGCCTACAACATTTCCGCCTCCATCGGAAATGCAGCCGCCGCAGCCGGGATTCGAACCCGTGCCCTGTGGGTCAGCAGCCGAGTACCTTAGCCACTAGACCACCGCGGCGGGGCTCGAATACAGAAATAGCCGATACGAGTGCGGCGCGCATGCAACGGGAGAAATTTGTGCAGTACTTACCGGAAATGATCTTGGTAGCCTCTACATAAGGAGGCATGTTAGGTCTCGGAAGGCATCGTTGAACGCACCCTGACGAGGTCGAACACGGAATGCATATGCGTGAGAGCATCCAGTCGGAACGACGCTTCCGAAAAACGAAACGAGCAAGCCTCAACTCTCCACGATACCTGTCGACGGTCGTGGCATTGTTAATCTAAAGAAGAAGAACATTTGCGAACAAAAAGAAACAACCAAACGGCCGCACTCGTAGGTGCGCCGAGTCCCTATATATAGGCGACTCACTTTCGCTTCCAAGGCGTGAGATTCGGAGATTGTTATAGGCGCGGCGCTTCTTCACCTGTCGGTCATCGGCAGCTTCCCGGTAGCGTGGCGTCTACTCACGCAGGGGTTGTTTTCTCTCTGCCGATGGAAGGGAAAAGAATGGAATCAAGAAGTTGGGAAGTTGGGAGGGCACTTAAGTCGAGTGGCCGGGGTGAAAGGGGGGGGGGTGTCAATACTCTAGTGCCACTGTTGCACGTACAGCGTGCGCACACTTGAGTCGTTATTGCCCGTTAGAATACGGGGGTGCGCGAGAGAAGTCACTGAAGCGATGATTGAAGGGGCGCAGCATCGATGGTGTGGAACAAAGAGCAAACGGATCCGAAAAGGACGTGCCGACGGCCAAGGAAGTTGGCAACCTTAGCAGGCGCTGAAAGGAGGAAGTGCATCTGCCATTGTGCGAAGTGTGTGTTTTAAATATATGTGTTTCTTCGTTTACCCAGCTTGCGGCGCGGTCCTTCAGAAAGACCTATTGTTTGCGGACCCTTAGGTGTTCGTGATTGTTTCCACGACGTGTACTTTTCCTTCAGTGAATAAATGGATTAATAAACCTTAAAGTCCAACAAGCTTTCTCTTTTGGCTTAAATAACAAACAAACAAAAACTACATGCGATTGTAGGGAAGCTTTTGAGAACACGTGTTTATTGAAATATGATTAACTGCACATGTATTTATCTTATCTTTATTATTTATTTTATCAGTATTTTATCTTCATCAGTACTTTGTTTTTATCGCGCGGCTAATTAAACCACTATTGTCACTTACAAAATAAGCAGCAATATAAGCTCCGCCCCCAGGGCTCCAGCGCGCATACCATATATCTGTGCAAGACAGTTGTGCTTGGTAGTTACCATGGTAACCATTGGTACTTCTTCGCTGCTACTGCGCATATTATTAATTAAAGGTTCATCGTCCCTGCTTGAAGTATTACGTCTCCTCGAGCAGTGATGTCCAGATATTTCCTGAGATCTGCCCTTTTCATTTTTCTGTGGTGCCGTCTGGCGTATTGGTAGGGTTTGGTAGGGACTGGGAAAAGTGGCGTTGCTAGATCGAAGGCCTCCGAGATTAGAAATCACTTCCCTGCTTTTCCGCTAGGGAAGGGTTCATTCGCCGCGACATCGAGGAAATGCGGATGGACCAGGACAATAGGGTCTTTCAACCAAAAAAACAGGGACACAAGCATATGTCTGCGTGCAAAAAGAGGTGATTGACGTCACGTTGCTGAGGAAATGCAATTGGGTATGGTATATGCGCAAATTTTTTCTGGGTAGGACAGCGAGGACTGTGGGTGGAGCTTGCGTTTTGTTTTTAACGCGAAAGTGTTTTATGCCGAGGTCAGCCAAGATTTCAGTGACGTACTGCCGTCACGGCTGCCCGAAAGTGAAGGCGCAACGCGCGTTGCGTTTACCTCTAACCGGGTAAATTACTCTGAAATTCCGCGAATAGGTGACCTTACCTCAAGTTCGGCGTACGATAAGTCGCGCTATTCTGGCTGTCACACCACTTCCTTTGGTTCCGTTCCCACCGTTAGCTACTAGAGTTACCACATGCATCCATGACCACAAAGACACGTTTAAGCATTAATCAATCATTAGTAATGAACGTTAGTCGTCGTTATGTAGATACATGGCGAAGCATCAATGTGGATTCTTTTACGAAAAATGGTGCTTAAGTTTAGCTGTCATACATGAACAGACATTGTAAAGCTCTCTCATGCCATAAACTATTTCTGTATGGAAACGTTTCACTTTTGTGTTGTACCTCCTCCCCTGACAGAGGAATCGACCATGTTTTTTTTCTTGTAGGTTGCAACTGAGCACAGACGGGTATCAGATTCCGTGCCGTATGTGTGGATGCGTCAGTTAGTATGGCTTCTGATACCCGGATGGAATCAGACATGGCGTGATACAGCTCCCGAGCTACATAGCACGATATTTGCGCATTAACAAGAGAATATGAATTTCAAGGGCTCGTCGTCCTTGATAAATACAACATTAATTATAACCAACAGATGAGAAATACCAGGAAAGCGTATGGTATTTGTATGTCCTGGTGTTTCTCATCTGTTGATTCTAATCGTCCTTCGCGTAGGGTAACTTGCGCGAAGTCTCTCGCGTTACCCGTAGACGCGAGGAGTTGCGGCCTCTGCGAGTGTGTTTCATATACGCTAGAGTAGGCAATGCCGCAGCCGATGATTCAAACGTAGTTCGCATCGCAACGAACAGGTAATGTAATGTAACACTCGGTTTAAGTAAATCGCATGAAAGAACTTGATCTTACGCTAAGGCTGTGGTAGCTTGGAGTGCATTTATGTTTCAGTTTTGTGAGTAATTTTACCGGAAATCCGCTGTCTTGGAGACGCGCACGTAGATGATTCATTAGCCATAGAATATTTTCAAATACGTATTATCGACATTGAATATATCTTTAGTAAAGAGCGCTATTTTTCTTTCGTCTACCACCCCATGCCACACACCTGCCGGACACACTAACCACTCACGTATCCGAATCCAGCCATATTTCGCTTCTGCTAGTCAGGCGGATCCGATGAATGCAAAGCGTGCTGAGCCAGAGCGGCGCCGAATAACATGCTATGGCAGTGTATAGCGTTAGCGTCGCCGCAGCTCCTATGACATGACAGTATGGAACCACGATGTGCGATGAGAGGTTGACCTCGCCGATCAACTGTGGGCCGTCCGGCACGCATACGCAGCCACCCGTGTCAAAGGACTCGAGGCTGTCACCTAGGTCGAGGTTCTTGTAGCTCCAACTCGCTCAGTACCACCAGACATGGTAAATGAATTTCTACTCTGATTGTTTGCCAAGACAACTCTTTCTCTGTATTAACAAAATGTCTTTATACCTATTTCAGCTGAGTACCAAGTTTCCTATTAAAAACACGTGCCGCCCGCCAGTGAAAAAATAAACGAAAGTGGTTTATGAACTCGTACATTTCCGATGGAAGCGGAAATGCTGTAGGCTCGTGTGCTCAGATTTGGGTGCACGTTAAATAACCCCAGGGGGTCGAAATTTCCGGAGCCCTTCAGTACGGCATCTATCATAATCATATGATCGTATTGGGACGTTAAACCCCACACATCAATCATACCGATTATACCATCACTTCTAGATAGACATGCCATTCACGTGTCACCAATTTTTTACAGGTTATCAATTGTTTGGCAGATATACCGGGGTATGTGTGAGTCAATACGGCAGGACATCATCATAATTATCATTAAATCAAATCAATTCGAAATCCCCTAATGTTCTCCGAAGCACCAAGGAGCACTTTATTTTGCACAATATTTTCACAATTCACTCGTGGCCAGTCAATCAGCCTGCTGTTATAAAACGAAGATTGTCAGCTTAACTTTTCCCTACATGTTATAAATAAATAATAAGTGTCTTCAGCGCTGCGTTTTAGTTTAGAAGTTACGTACGTGTTAGAAGTAACGTACGTGCGTGCGCAGTTATATGTTTGAATAGGTTTTGATGCACTAAACGTCGCGGGTAAGTTCATGATTTTATATTCCCTCTATGTACTCGTTCTGGCAGCTCTCCGACATTTCGTCTTCTCAACTTAAAGCTTTCTCCTCCCTTCCTACAGATTCTGACCTTTCCCAATACTTCATCGTAGCCCTTTTCCTTTTGGTCATCTCCATCCAATCTTGTCAGCGGAGTCAGTCGCCAGGTCTTTTTCTCTTCTTTAAAGTTTTGAGTTTTTGGCTACGATTTCCGTGTGTTCGACCTTTTCCGTTCAATGTCCACCTCCGTCTTTGTTACTAGACGCATCGATCTAGGCGACCCCATTTCGGCCCCTTCCAAATGTCGCTAACCAGTTTCGAAATTATGAAACGCACTCTCTCGTCGGCAAATCAGCTAGATGGGCCTTTATTTTCAATTCGGGAGCTTCAACACGTTGGGCCCCTGCTCTGTTGTTTCGTACGAGGATCGCTGTGGAGTATTTGAGGTAAAGAGCACCTCGAATACTTTGTCTATTTCTCAGACGCCGTCGTGCTATAGCTCTGAAAGAAAGGACGCTGATTTCAGTAACCCTCGAGGGAGCACGAAAGAAATTAATCAAGGGCTTGTTTTTTTTTTTTTTTTTGCTGTGTTCGAGCCGGGGTCTAAATATGTGAAAAAACAGTTACGTTTGTTTCCTTTTGCCTAATCTCGGAGGCATGTATACATGCCAGCATAAACATTATGAAAGCGATCGAAATTCAAGCAAAGGAAAGTAAGAGGCGTTAACTGTAATGTGGTAATTATGCTACACATGTAAAGAATTTGAAGTGGACACGTCCACCCCGGTGGATCAGTGGCTGTACGGTGCTCGGTTGGCCGAAAGTCGCGGCTTCGAATTCTGCCTCGATGGTCCCTATTCTATGAATGAGAAATGGTATAGGCCCGTGTACTGTGCCGCGTCACGGCACGACTGCGAAGTTGACTCCACAGCTTGATATATGACTTGCACAGTTTCTTTTGATTACATAATTTTCATGTTATATACTGTATCGTAGCCACGAACGGCACGCACTTCTCTCAAGTTCATAGGTCAAAGGCATTTTCCCAACTACACACGCACATTGGTTTGCGCAAAGGTTTGTCAAAAATCACTGTGTCATTAAAACAAAAAAATCTAACTGATCCTGAAAGTTCAGTGGATGGACTTACTAGAAAAAGCTAGGTACACGAAAAACAAATTCAACTTGCCAAAATCGACGATTCCAAGCATCGCTCAAGGGTGATCAATTTGTGTAGGTGTGGTAACGGAAGAGCTAAAGAACATCAGAGATAGGAAGTTCCCGAAGCCCTCCACTGCGGCGTCCCTTATAATCATAAACCGTATAATTGCAAACTAGTTGACTAAAGTATACTACTCATGTTAATTGTTATTAAGCGAGCACAGCAGCACTGGTAGCGCAAGAAGGCGGCACTCACACGCTTGAGTCAAATATAATTGTAGTCTGTATAACCACAGCCACTATACAGTCTTTCTTTTCTCTCTTTGTAGCGGCCGTGGCATAACTGAGCAGGTTGACAGAAAAAAACTTCAGGTTCGCAAATGTTATAACGCGCCAGTGGCGTGTCGTCGTATGTGAGCGAAGTGATTGTCATCCTTGAAAAAAATTCGACTTTATCAGGAGTCCTTGTCTTAAACCGTGGTTTACAGAGCATTGTTTCACGTCATCTTTGTGCCACTAGGCCCATGGACGACAACACATTACTGTCTCTCTTTTTTTCCTGTCTCGTCCGAAAGCAACAGATTGCCGTGTGCGCTGTTTCATGCGACGTTGACTTTCGCTGCGTAAAAGCCATCGCACACGGCATCTCTCAAAGGAGGGCAGCAATGTCGTTGCGTTGACACGCACGAGCTACTATGCTCGCTCCGATGACCATCGCCGGCGAGTAAAAGTGCAATGGCATGTTCTTCCCACGGTCATCCCACTGTCACGAACCATGCATTTGGGGCCGATGCTGTTTTCGCCGTGGATTGACGTGTATGCTTGGGCACTACGGCTGTCTCGGCGGCCATAAAGGAACACTCGTCCATTCCACTGTCGCTTTCGAATGACTGACCTGTACGAAGAATGCGTTCCTCGGCATGGTTCCGTTCAGGGCGCGAAATTGTGATACTGCGATATTCGCAGTCCGCTTAAAATTATCGAGGAAGGGGAAGTCGTGCATGTTGTCAATTTGCCATCAGCTCTGATGGAAGGTTATGAACTACACATTTGAAATGAGAACAGCGCGAAAGATGGAGGACAAATGAAAGAAGGACAGAGAGACAGTGCTAAAAACAATGCTAAACTACACGCCGATAAGTGGAATGGGTCGCACAACAAACAAGTGTTGTTGATATTATAGTTCATATAAAACGAAAGAAGTGTACTGGGGTGGCCGCATGATGCGCAGGACGGGCAACCAGTGGTCAATCAAAGCGACGGAGTGTACACCGAGGGAAGTGAAACGAAATAGAAAACAGCAGCGAGTTAGAGCATTGAAATTAAGAAGTTCCCTGTCATAAATGACAACCGGTTCATGAAAGATACGGCTACTAGGAGATCATTGGAAGATGCCTTCGTCCTGCAGTGAATAATTGATTGATATGTGGGGTTTAAGGAGGAGGAGGAGGAGGTAAGTTTATTTACAGAAAGACAGAGAGGTCGGCCTGAGTAGGGTTTAACGTCCCAAAACCACCATATGATTATGAGAGGCGCCGTAGCGGAGGGCTCCGGAAATTTACACCACCTGGAGTTCTTTAACGTGCACCCAAATCTGAGCCCACGGGCCTATAACATTATTTCCGCCCCCATAGAAAATACAGCCGCCGCAGCCAGGATTCAATCCCGCGACCTGCCGGTCAGCAGCCGAGTACCTTAGTCACTATCAACCACCGCGGCGGGGCCCTGCAGTGAATAAAATGGGCTAGTACTGATGATGACGATGATAGGGATGATGATCTTAATTGCTATTTGCTAGTTCATCTCGGCCAGCACATTGTAATAATATTGTGATGCGGCGCTAAAAAAACATGAAAGAAGAAGGAAAAGAACTGGCGCAAGGAATTGATGACTGACGCTTCGCGTCGGGTGAACAATCAAAAAGGAATTCCCGCTGGACCCATACAATATCAGATTTCTCCCGATGAATAATGTAGATGGTTTGCTATTTGACTTATTAATGTTAACAGGCCTCCACTGTTTATGGTGGGTCCGTATAGCAGGATATCATTGCGATGTATACCTCCGAGAGTGCAACTCGAAATTTGCTGAACTTCAGAAAGTACAGGAGTACTCTGTGCCTGTATGGTTGCCAAAGGTGGAACCTATGACAGGTCTCAATAAATTTGAATATTGGGGTCTGTCCAGTAGGACAGCCACCATTTGTTGTTGTGACCCTTATGTTATTGTTCGTGTACATAGTGTCTGGCAACAGGCAGTAAAACAAAAAAAGTACATATAAGGGCAACGGGTGTGTACGCGCCTGCCCCTAAATGTCTGCATATCGCGTTTGTCGAGATGGTACGTACAGGTAACTTCCGCATTAGGATCATACAGCCATTGTAAAATGTGAGTTAATGATCAAAAATAAACTAAGCACTTTCACTCAGTACCCCATTTTGTTACTTTTGAGACAACACATGGTGGTAAAAATAAAAACAAATGTTTTCGCCGAAGTTATGGCCATCTTAGTGCCCGGTTATAGCCGGGCAGTACGTAGCCTTGACATTGTCATGCACGGTCATTTCACTTTCCTAAAACCATCATTTAACAACAACGTTTAATCATTTGTTTACTTATTTCTTTACCCTCTACGGCGACTCTGTTGAGCAGACAAAACTTTCTCACTAATGAACAATTTAAGCGAGTGGTCTACATAAAGGGAGGCGTATCTTCGTGCAGAGCCTTTCAGCTTAAGATCGGCATGTACGAAAAGAAGCGAGATTCTGGGCACGAATCAAAACAATAAAATAAGCAAAAACATAAAAAACAAGAGAAAACATCAAAAGACGACCCATGTATACACACTCCGTCTCCTCTGTAGAGTCACGATGCACCGCAGTGTCTTCTCTTGCGGACATTTAAGCAATTGATGCACGGGGACACAAAAGCATTGCGGTTGGGGCGTGCAGGTTTCAACATTCGCTGCCAACTTTTCTGTTTCCCTCGCGCTATCTGTCTCGGGCGCACGCGCATCCCGCTATATTGCGGACTCTCATTTCAAATAGAGACATTTGTTCCGCGGTAAAAGACTGGGTGTAGTTGGCCTACAGGGGGAGGGGGGTGCAGATGTGCCTACTTGCGAGGCACTTGGTTAAGCCAGTGTAGTGAGTACATACATGCACTACTACCATCGTCTGCATACGCCCTGCTCAGGACGATCGGCTGCTCTCTCGGACGCGGGAGGAGTGAGCTAGCTAGCCAGTGGCCGAAATGGAACGCCGATCGTCGTCATCCCCGTCAGCGGCGGTCGGGGAAGGGTGTACACACTGCAGCCAGGCCCCTGACCCAGATGAAGCGGCCGGCGCGTATAAAGAGCGTCGCACGCGCCGGGCCACCCCCAAAAAGCGGCAAAGCAAGCGACCGTTGGCTTTCTCCTCTCGCTTTGCAGACCCGCGCCGCGCGCCAGCATGGGCCACGTGAGTATGAGCGTCGCCTGCCCCTGCGAGCTCTGCTTCACCGCATCGCGCGCACTCTGGATTGCGTCTTCGGCGCGTGCGCCCGCGAGACAGCGAAACGCGGCAGGCGTGGTTATCGAACCGGTGACCCCGAAGGTGAAAGTGTGCTTAGGAAGCCGAGCGAGAGAAGAGCGGAAGTTCGAAATCGACTTTCACGGGCGTGCAGTTCTCCCCGACAGTGAACTCCGTGGATGGTGGGGCTCCCTTCTCCGTGAAGCGCGCTCATCAACGTGCACTAGAGGCACGGTTCACGCTGGTTACGCCTGGTTCTATTCAGATAAACGAATATGAGCGGCCTACGGCTTTGCTACCACCGTCGAATGAAACCCGAACAGCTGCAAGCATTAAATGTGGTATAGTGCGCGGCGTCCTGCCATCGCGATTGACATGTGTATTCCTGCGAAACCATGACGCTGGGCGCTTGTGAATGGTGATGACCGGATGGCGGACACTATATATACCATTTCTAATGCTTGCCGCTGTTCGCTTTTCATTTGACGCCGATAACTCAAGCCCTTAAGTCTTGGCGCTACCTTCTGGTACTTGTTCATCTGGAAGCTCTTCTGTGCTGAGTCAGACCGGCCAGAAGACCCCTACAACTCATCTCACTATGCGATATGTTATAAATTACGCCTACGTATAGTCATAGTAACGGTGGGGAAATGCCACTGACTAGAATGTGCACACAAGGTGCGTGGACCGCTTTGCTCGCTACCACGGAGCTATGGCCTTGTGCTTCTTTTCAGGCCTGCAATGACATTAGTGCATGAAGGGGCTGATTTTTGAAGCTGTACATGTATTGAAAAAAAAAAAGACTTATTGGCTTTAATACCAAGCAGTGCAAAAAGCAGGGCTCACGCCCCGTGTTATATATTTATGCTGCAAGGCCTTTTAACGAAGGCAACAGCATTCTAAGCTGCGGTATTTCGAGGCAAGAACTCCTTCACTTAGTTCAGTAGAATACGGCGGTATTTTCTCAGCTCTTCGCTCACACGCTTTGGTAATTCGTGCCAATTACACCTGTCCAATTGAATCGGAGCACCCGAATATGACTACCAGGGCTAGCGAACGACATTTTTCAACTCTTCTCAGCTTGTTCGTTTGGCGCTTAGCCTTTATGAATCGTGTACAGAGGTCCAACTTGCAAGCTTAAACTTTTGATACGGGACAGTCAAGCCGTATACCATTCATCTCTCCCGCTTTTTTTTTGAAGTTATGAAGCTTGAAGTGCAGACGCAGCTAAATACAAAGTACGGCCTCCCAGTCGTCCCTGAGATCATCCTTTTGTCTTTATTAGCTGTCGTGACGGTGCACGTGGATTGAATGCGGGCAACGTCCTCTGTCGGCCGGTTGAAGCAGAGCGTGGTGAAAGGGAATGACGTTCTCTATTATCAGGCAGTGCGTAGTGACCCTTGCCAGGTTAATCTATACTTTTCCGAGCTCATCTAAAAATTCTGAGGTTAGAGGCAGCAGCATGGCCGTATAAACGTCTCTGCCCTCTTGTCCATGAAAAAAAAAAAAGTATAGCGTCGGTTCAGTTCACGGTTGCAATGGAAAACACAGGCGTGTTTTGTTGACCCGTCTTGGATGAGCGCATTCGATGCTCTCGTTTTCGACGCCAGTTTAGCGTTCCGCGATCAGTTCTGCTTCGAAAAGGCGTTTCTTAATGGTGACGCCGGCGGCCTTGCCTCTTCTTGTCGTGTCCATTTTTTTTTGCCTTGTTGTAGTTACTTCAGTGTCACTGACCGAGCCCCTCCCACTCGCCGATGTTCGGACTGGCGAGGGAGAGGCTATAGCGATTCGTGAAACCTATATATGTCCTGTGATAACAGCACAACAAAAGAATATGTATTTTTCACTTGATAAAACAGTGGTGGCGGTTAGGCTATAGCCAAAGCTCGCGGCCAACACCCAAATTAGGCCTTTCGCGTTATAAACGGACCGATCTCACTCAAATGCGTTGATTGATTGATTGATTGATTGATTGATTTATTGATTGATATGTGGGGTTTAACGTCCCAAAACCACCATTTGATTATGAGAGACGCCGTAGTGGAGGGCTCCGGAAATTTCGACCACCTGGGGTTCTTTAACGTGCAACACTCAAATGCGTTAAGATTATCTTTGCCACGTTGTTAATTTACAGCTTCTGCAATGCGACACCGCTCTCCTTCTAACGAAGATGTTTACTTCTTAATCCACTCTATTACTAAGTGCCTTTCTCTTAATTCAGCTTTACGTTTAGCTACATCAAAAATAATTAATTATGATTATAAATTGATGCTTGAGTAATATATGTGATTGGTTCCCCGATGCTGTCCGGTCAGCTGGATATTACTTTATTATTTGACCTATTCATAGCAGAGTATACATTGGATAACTTATTATTTATTAATTCATCAAATTTATATCTCTCGTAACAACTTTCGTATAGGAACATTAAGGAAGTAATACAATTTTGAAGATATTTTTTTTACGTTTTACACTGGTTTCGTGAAACATGCCCTCAGCGAAATGCACAAAGGCTTCTGATAACGAATTGTGAGCAACCCCCCTGTAATGTTATTTTCTCATCTACATAAACAAAAAAGAAAGACGCTGGTCGTCATTCAGCTCGCTCGTTGCAACTGCAAGTAGCTGAATACATCGATTCGGGGTAATAATAATTGATTGATTTATATGTGGGTTTTAACGTCCCAAAACCACTATATGATTATGAGAGACGCCGTAGTGGAGGGCTCCGGAAATTTCGACCACCTGGGGTTTTTTAACATGCACCCAAATCTGAGCACACGGGCCTACAACATTTCCGCCTCCATCGGAAATGTAGCCGCCGCAGCCGGGATTCGAACCCATGCCTTGCGGGTTAGCAGCCGAGTACCTTAGCCACTAGACCACCGCAGCGTGGCTACGGGGGTAATAATATTTCTGTTTTTCTGTATCTCTCCAGAAATAAAATCGGTTCATTTCATTTCAATATAATCTGTACGTCCCGAAACCACGATATGGTTACGAGGGACGCTGTAGAGGGGGGGGGGGGGCGCGTTACTTTAGACCTCCTGGTATTGAGGCACGTGCATGCAAATCTGCATACATGGATGTTCTATATTACTTCTATCCAAACACAGCTGCCATTTCAGAGACTCGAACAGTCGTCCCGCGCTCAATAACACTGCACCCTACGCCAGGGGCATTGGGAGTTGAGGGGGTTCTGAGACCTGCCAAAATTATTCCATGCTTTAACTTTTCGGGCGATACTAATGTATTCACACACCTTCATCTCGATCACCAGTTGACAAATTAAGCTGTTTTACACTCCCCCGAAAAAAAAACAAATCTTGGCTACGGCTTTGCTCTACGCTTTAGCTACCACGGGGGGGGGAGGGGGGGAGACATTGTATTTATAAGAGCACCATATATGCATTAATCACCATTGAAAAGTGCACGCGTAAGAAATGCAAGAATAAAATAGTCATGCATTTACGCACGATGGAACGGATAGAGTACTACACCGTTCAACGCCCTGGCGCCGCAACAATCGTATACGATCGCTCTGGGTCACCTTGCCCGCATCCACACCCCCTTTCTATATACGTCTTTCTATTTTTATTTATTTATTTTTTTGTCGCCACAGATTATTCTAAATGGGCAACGGACGGCCTACACTATCGGGTCGTTCCATCACCTGGAGAGGGAAAAAAAAAAAAAAAAGGAGCGTCGCACGGTAGCCGTGCGACGAACGGCAAGATAGAGGACAGACTCGTTGCGCGTGACGCACGCCTTCGCCTTTCGCTTTCCGCGCTTTCGCTCGTCCAGAGTCTTCTTCCGTGTGCTCGCTTTTGACCGGAGTCGCTGGAGGTGGCGTTCACATTGCTCACTGGGGGTATCAGCGAAGGATTCAGTGCTTCTAAGGGACAATAAGGTGAAATACTATATCAGTCCGAGCCATATATGGCAATGTTACTCCTAAAAAAAAATCAAATTACTAAATACTCTCCCAGTTTTGAAAACGCAATTGAATTGCATTAGAAGTTGCAGTTGACCGAAAATAAATTTATATATCACATCACGGTTATTTTTTTAAAGTAATGAAATAAATTTGAAATTACTCTAAAGAAAGATTATCATTCGTGCACTAACTCAAGTAAACTTTAGAATAGTTTATTGGGTTTGACGTCACCCCTCCCCTCCCCCTCCCCCCCTCAAAAAGAAAGCAGTATGGGTATGAGGGACACCGAGGTGAACGACTCCTGAATTTCCAACCACGTGGCGTTGTTGAACCTGGCAGTTGAATCTGAGTACACGGGATCTAGCATTTCGTCGTCATCATTTCATCCTCACTTCACCTTGCCTTTCGGGTTAGCAATAGATCGCCGTGACCACTAGGTAACCGTAGCGGGTGAGATTGGTTTAAAAAAAATGGATCATTAAAGTGAAAGTCTTGTATTGTTCATGAGTAAAATTTAGGCAGCTTCACCGACTTAACGTCAAGCAGACTGGTTATGCAGCGGAACTGGTGGCATCATAATGCTATTCCATTGTTTGACTTCGCTCATGACGCTTAGTGAACCGGAGATATGTAAAAATGTTGATTGATTGATATGTGGGTTTTAACGTCCCAAACCACCATATGATTATGAGAGACGCCGTAGTGGAGGGCTCCAAAAATTTCGACCACCTGGGGTTCTCTAACGTGCACCCAAATCTGAGCACACGGGCCTACAGCATTTACGCCTCCGCCGAAAATGCAGCCGCCGCAGCCGGGAATGTCGATGGCCAGTTGACAAATTTAGCTGTTTAAGTACCACACACTATACATTGAGAAGAAATTTTCTGCACCATTCTGTAACTTCCACGAAAACTCGGTACGTTTCTGTACCGTTTCTGTCGGCTGCTGAACCCATGACCTGTGGGTTCAGCAGCCAGGTACCGTAGCCACTGGACCACCGCGGTGGGGCTATGTAAAGTGCCTTAGTGGAACTGGTAGTGTTCTTGAACCAGCCTACAGTAAAAACCAGTGGAGATGGTTAACCAGCGAAACTGAAAGGTGTGATCCCTATGTTTATCACCATGTTCATCACTGAGCCATTCCAGTGTGTCAAGGTAGATGACCAGCGATGTTGTGTAGCACACGGCACAGAGATAGCGCTGAAATTTTATGAAAGGCACAGAAACGTACCGAGTTTTCGTGGAAGGTACAGAACGGTACAGAACATTTCTTCTGAATGTATAGTGTGTGGTACTTGAAAGTTTTCCGGTTGAGCAGCGTGTACTCTTCTTTTTGCCGCGGCATGCGTAGTTTTCTCTGGCTCGCCGCATGCGCTTCGCGTGCGCTTCAGGCTCTAAAAGCCTGTCAAATGCACTTTGCAGGTATCATCAGTTGGACACAAACTATACCAGGGAATTAATAGCGTACAATTCACTGATTTTCCTTTTCATTCGTAAAAATATAATTTATTGGTTCAACCATTAAATCAATGAAAAATACCCCGGGAGCACTGCCCTGTGGCTCGGTGTAATGTCGAATATTTCGGAGAATTAGCCGGACTTTTTGAGTAACTATGTGGTTATGATCTGAATATTACTGGGCATCTATACTTCGCACTCGCAACACGCTCTATAAGGCACTAAACTATGAAGTTTAAGGCACTAAACTAAGAAGGTTAGTTGATTATTTTAAGTTCGAAGCATTTTTTAGCGAACTTCGGCGACTTTGAGCGTATCTATCTATCTATCTAGCCGCCTACGACTTTTCGCTCTCCTGCCCGTTTCGATAATGGTATCAATACCAAACTTGGTATGGCATAACACGATTGTATGAAGAACATATTGAATCAGCCATAACATGAAAATCCTGGCATATATGTCATGAATAACATGATTTACATCTCATGGTCCTGCACCTCTTGCGGTGGTTTTGTTCACATGGCATGTTGCAAAATTAGTATGGTATGACATGATTGCATGGCGAACACAAGTGACAGTCCCTAACATGAAAATCATGACATGCATGTCATGTAACAACATGATTACATGCCACGCTAATGATGCGCTCGTGGGCGTTTCGCTAGCGTGACATATACCAATTTTGGTATTATGGTATGTGAAAGGATGACGAAGGTATGTGAGTGGTGCGAATATGATAATCATGAGATGCGTGTCATGTAAAAACATGACCACATGCCGCGCTCATGGTGTGCTGGCGGCCGTTTTGCTAGCTTCACTTATACCAAATTTGGTATTACGGGACGTGAATGGATGACGAAGGTATGATACTGGTGCAAACATCATAAGCATGAGATTCGTGTCATGTAAGAACGTGACTACATGCTACGCTCATGATGCGCTCGCGGCTATTTCGCTATCTTCACGTGTACCAAACTCGGTATTACGTGACGCGAACGGACGACATAGGTAAATAAGACGTCCAAACATGATAATCAAGACATGCGTGTCATGTAACAACATGACTACATGCCACACTCATGATGCGCTCGTGGGCGTTTCGACAGCTTCACATATACTAAATTTAGTATTACAGTGCGTGAAGTGATGACGAAGGTATGTGACTGGTGCAAACATGATAATCATGAGATGCGTGTAATGTAACAACATGACTACATGCCACGCTCATGATGCGCTGACGGCTGTATCGCTAGCTTTACTTATACCAAATTTGGTATTACGGGACGTGAATGGATGACGAATGTATGATACTGGTGCAAACATGATAAACATGAGATGCATGTCATGTAACAACATGACTACATGCTACGCTCATGATGCGCTCGCGGCCGTATAGCTAGCTTCACATGTACCAAACTCGGTATTACGCGACGCGAATGGACGACATAGGTAAATGACACATCCAAACAAGATAATCATGACATGCGTGTCATGTAACAACATGACTACATGCCACACTCATGATGCGCTCGCGGTCGTTTTGCTAGCTTCACATATGCCAAATTTTGTATTACGTGACGTCAATTGATGACGAAGGTATGTGACTAGGGTAAACATGATAATCATGAGATGCGTGACAAGTGCGAACATGACTACATACCACAGTCAAGACGACAATACATTTCGACGTGACGCAATGCGCGCGCTCGCGAGCATTCATTTCGTCGCGTAAAGCGGCGTTGCCACCCCAGGCGCCGGTTTTGCCATATACTCGCAGGTGCGCGCCGCGCTGCATTGGTTTGGGGCATGCGCGTTTCAGTGCGCCCGGCGTCCCTCCGTCACTAAAATAGGGAGACGCAGTGTTGTCTGGGCAACGCATCGGCGTGAGCATGTCGCCTTTCGTGCCGGTTGCGGTCGGGCCGCGCCGATGGACGCTGGTCGCGCCTGTCGCGCCTGGCGTCAGACTATAGAGTGCTCGTGTTTTGCTAACGTAGCGTGCACGCGCGTCAACGCTACATCGGAGTATATTGGGCCGTTCATGATGCTCTCCCGGCCATTTTGCTAACTCCACATATAGCAAACTTGGTGTTACGTGACATCAATGGATGACGAAAGTATATGACTGGTGCAAACATGATAAGACTGACAAGCGCGTAATTTAAGAAAATGACAACATACCACGCTCATTGCGTGCTGGCGGCCGTTTGACAGCTCCACATATACAAAATTTGGTATCATGTGACGTGAATAGATGATGGAGGTAAACGACACATCCAAACATGACAATCATGACACGTAAGTCATGTACGGCATAATTTACCTCCACCTCGTAACATTGTGCTGAATTTAGAGTGACATATCAACCTTCTCTATTCGCGCTTCGCATATCACCTATTCCCGCTGAACGTGGGATCTGCCAATTTTTTTATCAATTGAACTGCTAGCAGCCATCATCGCGCTGTTTTAGTTGTCAGCTGGCGCAAATAACAAGGTTGTGAAAATAATATTATTAAAAGAGAGAGTAAAGAAATTCCCATTGAAAGAGACTAAGCTATAGAGTCAAAAACAAAATGACACCAGTAATATTCATGTACTTCTCTGTCCTGTCGTCGTAAAATGTACTGCTACAATATATCAACTAGGAAGTAAAACACGGTTCTCAAACTTACCCTATTCAGCCGGCCACAGGCACAAAATTTTGTCTTCGCATGGTTTGGAGCGGGAAAAAGATGATGCTTTGAACAAAATGGTCAACCTTCCCATTTCAAGGAAGACCTTCACCATGTCATATATCGGTCATTTTTGAAGGGCATTTGATATCAGGTATCGGGAGACATATTGATACTCAGACTGACTTAAACCAGGACGCCGATTCTGTAATATACTGGTTGTTCAGAACTAAGTACTATAGCTCTTTTTTTTTAAGTAGCACTGGTAGGTATACGCAACAACCACCTTCGCAGGTATGTTATGTTCAAGGGGTCACATAGCGAGACAATAAGTAACGCTGTAACTAGCCCAATTACCTAAGGTTGAACAATCAACCTTTTAGTCATTGCAGTAAGCGGGCATGTTGGTGTTGGAAAGTCGGAGGCAGTCGCATTTCTACGCATTCCCACATGAAAGAAATTGTCTGGCACGTTCGCGCGCACTGAGGCACTCGGCTGCAAAGTTTAACTGTGGTTTGGTTGATTGCGCATACAAGACTGTGATGACTGGCGCAAAGGTGGTTTTCGGGTACATCGCAGTGTCGGATTAGAGTAAAACCACACAGCCCCATTTTGAACACCCGGTAGCGCTTTCGTTCCACCGTTGTGTTTCAACAGTCATCGCAGGGACCACAACATGTCTATAGAAGACCACAGTGGTTGCCGCCAGGTGCGCGTGGAAGCGTTGCAGCGACACTTTGGTCAACAGCAACACGTGTGCAACACGTGTGCTACGTGGACGTTGCCGACCCGCACCACAAAGGTGGTATACGGCTGTCATCGTAAGCAACGCAAACACAGTGAAGGGGCTCACTTTCAAAGCCTACCGCACAACACACGCGGGGAAGATTGCCATCGCTCTGATTCTCCCCTATCCCTCTTCGAAACATATCATCACCGAGTCGCGAGGGGCCTGTTGGAACTATAAAGCTAGAGTGGGCTCTACGCTTGTGGAGCGCATACTGGAACCTACACTCTAAGTAATCCGGTAACGCTTTAAGTGCTGGATATAACCAGGAAAGAGGAAAGTTCTTGTCTGGTTTCCTGGATATAGCCGGCATTTAATCAGAACCTCATTAAGCGTGCAGCTGCCGATACGTTGATCCAACTCCGCGTAATCTGGTTTGGGCACTGGGTCATCAAGGCTTCGAGGGAAACGAACATGCCGATCAGGCGCCCGCGCACTGTCTTCCCGGAATATCTCCCTGTATTTGGAAGCCTATACTCTTAATCAGACAACTCGGCCCTTTCATTCAAAGACGTTACCAATTACTGCAAGGGGGAGCACATGCAGGCGCTATCCGGATCCTTGTAAGGGACTGCATCGCACATGTCGAGCGCCTGCTTTTAAAACTGTTTACCAACACTGTACTGTGCCCAGCGGGGCTAAACCGTTTCAATTCATCCTTTGATGGCACGTGCCAGATCTGTGGAGAGGCTGACACCTTACATATAGTCTGGGCGTGCCAGTCAAATCTATCTATCCACCCAAACTCCAGCCCCAGGAGAGAGGAATGGGAGGCGGCCTTTCTCAGCTGTCAGGACCTGAAGACCCAAAAAGCCCTGGTTCAGCGCGTGCGGGTGGCGTTGCTTGCCAATGGAGCTCCGAAACAGAGGTCCCACCTAGTACTGTGAGGGGAGGAGGCCACTAAGGCCCCAACCTAATCACCTTTGTGAAACCCTTTAATGAACCACCACCACCACCACCACCACCACCACCACCACCACCACCACCACCACCACCACCACCACCACCACCACCACCACCACCACCACCTCACGGAAAAAAATGCGTAAGGCCAAGAATGTCTTTACAGCTGATGAAAGCATTTATTAACAAGAAAAAAATTAGGGTGATGACAGTTATGTGCGTAACGTGGAGTAACGTGGACATCAGACGAGTTTCACTAGTTCCGCCTGCCGTGGCATCACGGTGGCAGCTTTCACGTGCGTAGGTCAGCCGAGGCCAAAGTAACTGACTGGTATATGCCTCCACTATCAGGCACAGTAACAGAGTACATGGTAAAATGTGCGTTGGACGGCCACTTCAAAAGGCGGCACCTTTTTAACCGCTTCAATAACACTTATCGGGAAGTGACCGCTCAACCTTCCATAATGTAGGCGCGCAACGTTAATTCGCCAGCTTTGAGTTTTATTTTATTTTATTGTGACATATACTAGCCCTCAAGTCTTAATACTGCGTGTTTATGTGTGCATTATGTGAGATGTGAGTCTCGAGTTTTGGGTAAATTGAATCAGTGTTTTGTGGATTTTGTTATCGCGTATCCAGTGCTCATAACCGGTCGCGACACTGTATCGGAGGCCAGCTTGCAGTAAGAGACGGAAACTTGCCGACTGCAAACCTGGTCATGTTGATATTAAATGATGCGCATCTGCCTCCGTCACTGGGACAGATTAGTATGAAGACGTAGCACACCGTAGACACTATATATCATCAAACAGTGGTTGTCATGGTGGTCTTTTCATTACATTGAAAACGAGGGGACCAATTCGAAAAGTGGTTGCGCAAGCCTCCTATAAGCCACGCAGTAATAAACGCGATCACTTGCGCTCTTATATGACAGTCGTTGTTAGGGCCATCTCGGCCCGAAGCTTACTAAACAGTTCTGTTTAGGAAGGTGGAGTGAGCAGACACATTGTGGGATAAGATCACGTGTGTTAGTTCTGCCAAGTCAAATATTTAAAACGTGAACTCTTCTAAGTTTAAGTCTGAATACAAAGGGGGGGGGGGGTAAATAGCGTAGGTTATGTTTAACGGTATAAAAAAGAATGCAAGCGTGATGCGCTTTCGAATAAGCAAAATCAACTGTCTCTAAAACATTGGTGCACAGGTGATGTGCAGTAGCCCCACATAGCGAACACTTAGGAGCTCTCCATCACACACAGAAGCTATCTTTGGAACACCCATCATCACACCCAGAAACTATCTTTGGAGTAAAATCTGCTTGTCAAGTTCACATTCCTTTTACAAGGCGACTCTATTTGGGCAAGATATTTAGCCTCCGTTCAAATATAGTATGTGCCTAATTTAATAAAGGGCACAGTTTTTGTCGGTATACAATCTGGGGCTAATTTATTTCAGAACACGTCCCCCTGCGCGTTTAACGTGAACGCCGAGGTTATATACAGCGTAGTTTATGTCCTCGAAAAACTTCAGAATTACCACCTCCTTCCAGGGAATTGAGTTGTACTTGAAGATATGTCAAATATTTATTAAGCATAACTTGCAATGAGCTCCAAACCTGGTCACAATTAATGTTGTGTCCTTCGGTTCATGGTGCGCAACTACCCGCACTCATCTGAAGGCCAAGACGAGATCCATACATATCAGAATACTTATGTTAGGGAGCTTGGGAATAAGAAACAAAGAAAATAGCCTTCAAGACGCTATTGTGTCTATGTTAGTTTTATTTGGTTTTTCTTTTTCCATCCTAAGCACCACTGTATTCTGTGTTTTCTTGCTTTGTGTTCACTCAATAGAAGAGCATCTCTCTTCTTGGGCTCATCTGTGCATGCTGCCTGGTAACTGCGGATGACTTCGCCTGGGTGACCCACGAGCCGTTTGCCACGGAGAACCTGGTGTCTATCGCGCCTTCGGGACCACAGCAAGTGACTGCGGTGACCCCCTGGCCACAGCAGTGGCACTCACCTCCGATGCAGCAGCAACAGCAACAGCAGCAGCAACACTTCAATACAGGGAGAATGTTGTTCCATTCTTCCGGACCCTGGAACAATAACGGGATAGGTGGAGGAGGTGGTACCAACGACATCGCCACAATCCACCTCCAAGGTCCGGGACCCGGCTCGTGGCAAGGAGGTAACGCTCCCTGGCAAAGCAACAGCGTCGCGCTCCCTTGGCAGTTGCAGCAGCACCAACAGCAGTCTCAAAATCACCATCAAAACCATAGGGGCCCACCCAGTGACCTATCGCTCCCGTGGTCCACTCAGCAGCCAGGTCACATCGCGACCTTCTCTTCGCTGTCAAGCCCTCCGGCTCAACACCCGCCCAACCCTTGGCAGAACATGGCTCCCATGGGCGGTGCCCCCTGGCAGTACCAGCAGAATCACAACAATCAAAACAATTACCATAACAACAACAATAACAACCATCCTCCTCCCCCTCACCAACACCAGCAGCAACATCAGCAACAGCAGTCTAACCAGCAGCACCATCAGCAGCAGCAGCAGCAACAGCCGCCCCCGGAGCCATCACTGCCGAGAACTCAAGTAAAGCTAATCTACGTGCCAATACCGATTGTGAGGTCCGTGACGCAGCAGGCCATATCGCCGCAGCAGGGACAATGGCAGCAGCAAGGTGGCACGAACAGTGGTGGAGGTGGCAGCGGTGGGGCTTCTGTCCAGGTCATCTGGCCTCAGCAACAGCAGCAGGGTGGCTCGCAGAGTGCGTGGCAGCCAGGTGTGAAGACCAGGGCTTTCTCGGTGCCGTCCAAGACGATGGGCAGCGCGGGCGCTGTTATACCGATCGTCATCTCGCTCCAGACCACAAGCTCACGAGGGTCATCCACGTCGAAGTCCGAATATTCACCTCGGGTGGCCACGTCTCGTTCGGACTCACCCAGAAGTGCATGGTGGTGATTAACTTTTTACAGAGTGTCACAAATCAGGTTGACAGCCACCGAGAAGCTCGAAATCAGGGTGCTCCTTAAGACAAGGTCGGCGGCTGATTGGTGCTTGTGGCCCACGCCATTGACAAAGTGGTATTCTCGAATAAGGCTTATGTACCTGTTTGAGGTATTTCATAACGAAGCACTATAAGCCAATGGTGTGTGCCGATGTT
This sequence comes from Rhipicephalus microplus, assembly GCF_043290135.1. Taxonomy (NCBI): domain Eukaryota; kingdom Metazoa; phylum Arthropoda; class Arachnida; order Ixodida; family Ixodidae; genus Rhipicephalus; species Rhipicephalus microplus. The sequence continues at coordinate 211,958,739 of NC_134701.1, read as the reverse complement.
CCACAAATGTTTTGCTTTGTAGATATAACGGAGGAGCTAGGAAAGACATAAGACGTGCACAATGCCCGTACTTGTCCGACAGACAATCACAGACAGCTTGAAAACAGCGAGCTTATGAATGTTTCCCACTTCATATCAATGTTTGCACACAGCTAGAGCACGTTTTCTTTTTTTTTCAAATACATTTCATTACTGAGGGAGAAGACGAGCAGTATCCGGGAACCTTCGACACCATCTCCTATTCCCACATTCATAATGGTGAACCACCAGCAAACTACCAAAGTACGCAGCAGCCGCGGCATCACTCCACCAGAATATATGCAGGAGCGATGATTCTACACTACATCGAAATCTTTTATTTCACCGTATTCAATGTGATTATGCAGCCACTAAATTTGCCTCGTGAGCCGATTGCAACCAGTGCGCCATTTATAATGTACCACCTAGTGTCAAATGTACCAACTGGAATGTTGGCGTAGCTGGAATGAAATGGTAGTTCTCCCGCATACTAAGTTCATGACACAGCAGTAGCAGCATCAGCAACATGACGTGCACATGCGGAAACAGTAGTAAGCACTCAGTACTAGTCAATGAATACTTTCAAAATTGAATTTTACCCTGATCTGGTTGAACGTAGCACGCGCTGTCCTTGAGCTTATTTCCACCCTTTTTTTTAAATATCTGACAGAGGGTTCAGATGCTCGCTGAACGTGTATAGCCAGCTTGTACCACGTGAAAAAAAATAAATGTCAACTATAGCAGGGAATGCCACGACAGAATCTGTGGGTGTTGCCAAAGATCTACCATAGTCATAGTGGGCTCATATGCCCTTTTTTGCGACCGTACAGCCTTTTCCCCCTGGGCGGCTTCTTTTTAGCAAAATAATTATGCGGGAGAACTAGACGACCGAAATAAAGCCGCACCTCGTATGCTCCAAGAACAAAAAGTGCTGTGGGGGCTCGCATTCTACAGAAATCGCTTCTTGTATTTTTACTTTATTGTTTTCTGAGGGCTCTGGGGCTCCTCGTGACTATAGTGCAGTCCACCATCTCGAACTGGGTGCATGCGGAGTGAATATACTCTACCGAGTTGACCGAGGTCGACCTGAAGTGGGAGTCCTGTATACGATACCAGTGTCCACTTCCTCATAAAGGAGCCGTCGGCATACCGCTGTCTTTGGCGTGTTCACAAATCGAGAGAGGTCAGAAGACTAACCTCGAGAAAGCAGTACCGAATTCAGTTCGCTGTCGTATACACTTCGCAAGCGACATTGGTTAAGGGAAAAAAAAATTAGAGATGGAGCAAATCAAGACTCAGTGGGTGCAGGAATCTTGGTGGAACGTAACTATGCGTACGACGAATACCCCTGCTGCAAGAAAAATGATGACGCATACGGGAGCCTCTGGAGAAGCTTCTAGAGGGGGAAAAACAAGAACGAGTAGTTATTCGCGCTTGCTGTTATTTTTCACTCCAACAGCATGACACTGATACTGACGCAATAGCTTGACAACGATGCAAAATCTTTGAGAAAGGTGTCTCCTCTTCAAGCCCCGACAACACAGTACCACCGGTCGAAACGTTCGATGCAGCTGCACAGCGTTCTCGAAAGTTCTTCATGTTTCAATTCTCCACCTTCTCATAAACGTAAAAGGCTTGGCCGCTTGATGGAGAAGCGCGATTTTATACGGCAGCCATGGCAAAGGCGCCAGTAAATCGTTTCCACATGCACACTGCCTACTCACAAGGAAAGTTTTATTTCCAGAATCCCATCCCATTGACCTGGTTTGCATAAGCACGTTTTACTGGACTGCTACTAAGTAAACCAATAAATAGAGAACAACGGTAACAAAAAAAAAAAAAAAACTTAGATTGCTACTCATGCAGGACTCATTATTTCGTGTACACACATAAACATTCAACTTCGTTCCTGCTTTTTTCAATGACCACACAAAACTCGCGAGTGTCAAACTAGCATCGTATACGCCAATGATATGCGATATTGCTTCTGGGATAACTTTTTGGCGCTGGTGTAACATTTGGAGCTGCAGAGCCATCTTGGTTTACTCGCATGAAATAGCGCATCTTTGCCCCCTCAATGCGCACAGTGAGTGCAGTTAAAAAAAAAAAACTTTCCAAGACACTGCCAAAAAGATGTATAGTCTACAGCTCTTTTGCGATGCTTTTGCATTAAGTCTGTTCCGACGTAAGTCAATGCTAAAGCGAAAAACACAGTCCATTATCTTTGTTCATTATGCACAGAACTTCATTTCATTATGTCAATACATCGAGAAAGTGCGACGGGGGTCCCAAGTTTCTCATCAACGATGTATTAGGTGTCACATAGAGTGGATCTGAATTTTTTCTTATATGCTGTATACAATATAGTCGTGTGATGTGTTTCTCTACGATGATACTGTGTAATCACTGCCCACAACTCCTTCTGCATCAAAGTGACCGCAAATATTTTGAAATGTTAGCTCTGTTCCACACCTTTAGTATCCAATCCAGTGCTTCTATTTTTTTATTTTGTATCTGAAATTTATTGCAACCTTAGACCATATGTCCTCTGGTGCTGTGCTATATGCAAGACGTCTAATGTGACGAAATGCACCAACTGCAGTCTTTTATGACGGAGTCCTTTGCCGCACACGTATTTATTGTTTTCGTGACGTGTGTGCAATTTATAACGTCATTTAACGTGACTCAGCTTGCAGTTGTTGTGTTCGCGTCTTGGGTATGCGAAATAAGTAATCCTGTCGAAAAAGAAGTACAGCTTATTTCCGCGCTGTGGTACGAAAGTGGTGTCGTAAAACAAATATCCCTTCTTCCTCGGGACATACAGAAAACAACACAATATTTTTCTTTACTTCAGCGACATAGAAGCTCATCAACTTCCAACGCCTGTTCATGTAAATAAGAATTCATTAAAATATAATAAACGCACATCATCTTCCTGTATCGCGCCAACCAACAAAGCTGCTCAAAAGTCGTTTTTCTTGTTCACCAGCATCGATAATAGCGTTGGCTGAAGAGCAAAGGTAAGTGCGTTAAAACAATATAATGAAAAACGGCTGCTTAACTATTGAAACATTCTGTTTTGTCACACACATGAGCCGCCGTAGATAGGTTAAAGCGAAGAGTATCTGGATACCAAACTTTCTGAAAGTTATATGTGGCGGAAAGATCTTTTAGAGCAATTTCACGAAAGTAATCTAAATTTGACGTATGCATGTGGGAGGTAGTGGCCAGATACTGCACCAGGGTGGCCAATCCTTCTCTGGTGAGGGAGTGCGTTCCCGGCGGTGGTTACCGGTGAGGCCGCACCCCAGGCCTCTTAATGCAGTTCCATCAACACGCGGATTTTTTTTTTCCGGTTGGGAACTGCGCGGCACCGAGATTTGAACCACGGACCTCTTGCATGCGAGGCGGATGCTCTAACCACTACGCCATCGTCGCACCTGCCTAAATTTAACTAAATCTAAATTCAACTCAAGGTTCTGAATTCAACCCTGTTCAATGCAGTTGCCTCATTGTATATAAGAAAAAAAAACAACTCGTGTACTTTTCGGGCTCTTATTATGTGTATATATAACACAAATAAAACATTTTTTTATTGATGACGAAAAGAAGGAAAAAATATTAAAAACATTCGTACCTTGCGATCGGCTTGTACCAGTTTTATTTGTAAACAAGTATAGTCATTAACATGATACATGCTCAGCTTATTGAGGTTGAAAAACTGCTTGAACAAGGCATGTCACTAGAGTCAATGTTTCTACAAGCGAACTTGTCTTCCTTAGACTAATCCTCCTTTGAACTTACTTGAATGTGGCCCATACCGTCATACATGTGGGCGCTGTCTCGGCATATTAACATGGCAAAAAAACTGTCCACCAGCACTGGCAGGAAGCCGTTATTTAGGGCGAATGGTCAGTTCACTTATGCTTCAATAGTTATAATGTGGCACTGTATAGTGTAGCTCATAATGTCACTAAAAAAACAGGTGAAAACGCTTTCAGAAAACACACCACCATTACTTTGAGTTTTGAAAAAAGGTTTGACGATTCAGAGTACGACGGTATTTTAGCTATGGAAGTGCATTACGCTGTCCCAGCTTTATGTGTATAAAAAAGTGTTCAACAATTTATAGCTCGTGGTATTCTGCTATGGGAGAGAAGATAGACGTCCCAGTCACATGGGTATATAATGCAGAAAACGCCAAATGGTCTTGTGTGTTTAGAAGTTGTTAAAATTTAAAGTACATGGTACTATTCGGGAGAGAAAAAAGCCATCCCGTGGGCCTCACACTAACTTACCTGAGCAATGAGCTGACTGAATGTTACTCCATTTTTTTCCCTTTGTTTTTCTGTTAACTTGGCATGGTGTGCGATCGATGGCGGCGCTGCGAACCGGGCTTGACACTTCGAGGATCCCCGCACTTTCGAGGTGCGGCGCCGTGTAAAAACCACCGTCGTGGTAAAACTGGACAAAGAATAAAGAGAGAAACTATTTATTGCGAAAAACAGATTTTTGCCGGCTTCTACGTATCGCTGGCATGCAATATAAACAAAGAAGCAGTTCAATCGGTTGTATTGTGTGTGGCGGCTACCGACGCTTTTCTTACAACCGTGGGTGTCCGCGTTTAACGCTCATTTTCAAAACCAAGCGTTTTGTTTCTTTGATTTTCGGCTGCATGTATCCGCGGCGAGTGCTGCGCAAAGGTGAAGTGCTGCTCTGTGCCTAAAATAAGATAAGATAAGATCACCCACCCGTGAAAAGAGCATTAGCTTTCACAAGTATTCTAACGACCCGAAGCTGGGGAAGAAGTCGATAGTCAAACTCAGAAAGGGAAAGAAAGCGCTCCACGCCTTCATCGACCATGTGCAGCAAGCACTTCGCTGACAGTGACTTCCTCTATACCCGCCCTACGCGCCACTCTTCGGTAAGCTTACAACCGTGTTTCAGCGCCTCGCCAGTACTTCAGCCATTATTTCCACGCAGGCTACAAGCGTAGGCGACTTACACCAGGTGGGGTGCCGTCTCAAAACCTACCGCGAGGCCCCCTATAGGCAAGGGAGCCGACGACGCGGCCTCCAAATCGCCACGGTTAAGCGCACCTTGTGAGTGCAGCTGAGCGGCGCAGGATATCTGAGACTATACGGCTTCATTTGGTTGGTGTAGGTACATATATACGTAGTTTACTGATCAAGACAAGCAAACGCCTAGCACGCTGCTTACCATAAATGTGTAAGCGAAACCTGCTGTCGCTGTTCACTAAAGGTTGTCACCTAAGGCAATGCAGACGCTTTAAGCGGAGCTCCCTAAGATTTTTGTTATGCTACGTGCGTGAACGCAAACTCGCCCAGCTTGCCTTTGCCACGTTAATATTTGTGGCCCTGTGCACGGTATATGTAATCGGTGATAACTATTTGTTATATTCTGACACCCAAGCGATGGCCCTGTGCGGTATTAATATGAACAACTTCTTGATGTCGCTCTCACTGAACAAACATTACCGAGACAAACTGCAGTCATTTGCATTGGCCAGGGGGTGCGATAAGGCGGAACTTGCCCCCTCCCCGAGTCAAAGCAGCACTTGCCCATCAAGACTCCTCTTACGGCGATACAGCTCAGGCTTTCGTCCTGGCGACGCCCATAGCTGCAATGCGAGCACAACTATCTCAAATTCGGTAATTTGATGCTGCTTTTCATTTCCAGTGGATGTCACAAACGGGCGATTCACTATGCAGTAAATATCTCATACGTAGTTTGCGAATGCCCGAGAGGCAGAAATCAGCGATTCTCACACATATCCTCGTGTTCACTGTCACTATTGTCGCACTGCAGCAAAAATATCCTAAGTAGAAGGGCAGGCGTGCCCTTCTCTTTAGGATTGTTGTGAAAGCTAACATCTTTTTAACGGGTGGACAACACACACTATAAGGCACAGAGCAGTACGTCAGCATTGCGCAGCACTCGATTGCCACGGGTACGTCGTGTGGCGGATTCGCGAGTCGACGTGTTTCCAGGCCCATAGCAGCGACGGTAATGAGATCTCCATTGACGGCCTAGACTGCGCATTCAACAGCGTGGCCTGCGTCGTACTCCACCGCGCCGTCGATGGGAGACCAGGATGTTTAGCAAGCTGTATGTATACATGTTTGTAGATGCTGGAGAACGGCACACGCATTGAAATTCTGAAAGAAACACCCGAACTAATTCGTATCGCATGGCGAAAACTGTATAAATATGACGAGTGAGAACATTCATGCATAGCCTCACTTTTAAATGCGCAGCATTTCCCAGCGAACTTTGGCGACTTCGGAAGAGGAGGAAGAAGAAGTGTCTCTTTAAAAGAACGCTTTAAAAGAACACCGACAATTTGTATTCTTTGCCGAGCCTGGTATCTTTTTCAATGAGCATTGGTCCCGTGTATATAAACCCCAAGTGCTATTTGTTCAAACACTTCTAGATGCTTTAAATGTTAATATATTCGAGATCACACCATCTGTCAAACCAATCGGCCAAGTGCAAATAAAATTTGACGATATCTTCCCCATGAACGCTAAACACTTGCCCTCTAAATATTTGATTGGTTTATTAGAACAACACCTGTCTCAATTAGGTACTAATATAGCAATTGCAACGGATGCATCTATGAGTGGCGAGAAGGCAGGTGTGGGTATTTTTTCTCTCTCATTATTCTGGTCATTTTCATTACGCCTCCCAGATTATACACCAATATTTGAAGCGGAATTAATGGCCATTATACTAGCTATTCGTAAACTTCCTGCGACTCAATCGACAGCTGTGATAGTGTCTGACTCGTATTCCGTGTGTTCATTCTTATCATCGTCGTCGACATCAGCAGTACTAGAGACTTTTAAATCATTAATCCCAGCAAACATTCGTCTAGTGCGAATGATATGGGTGCCAGGCCATCGTAGTATATTTATAAACGAGATGGCTGACACACTTGCGCGAACATCTCTTGATCTTCCGATTGTGCCAATCATGCCTCCTACAGCTTATGTAACAGCAGCGAGGTTTAGAAAACTTTCCCTTCTTGAAGACTCATCAAAAATCATGATACCGCATCCAGATTTCTCGCACCTGCACTTCACATGGAATATAAAATGGTGTCCCACGCGTAAATTGGAAGTCTTGATAACAAAATTACGTTGCCGTGTACCACCTCTTAATTTCTACTTAAACAGGTCTGGTTTGGTGCCATCCCCTCTGTGCTCAAGCTGTAACGAACCTGAACATATCGACCATTTTCTCATCACATGTCACCGATTCAAAAATCAAAGAAAAAACTGCTTCGAAATTTTATTCAGAAAATTAGGAATATCACTTAATACTCCCAATATTTTGTCTTTTGGGGCCACTTCATTGGGACCCAGCGACAGGAACATCTGCGGGGCTCTCTGCGAATTCATATATAACACAAGAAGATTACCTTGCTGAGTCAGTGATCAGCTCTCGAATTTTACTAGCCACACTACCACTTATTATTTAGATGATACTCTGCAATGATTCAACTTTCAGAAGAATTTCATATAACAATTCCACCTCAGATATTCAACAAATTCTATTATTTCTCTCCTCCCCCCTTTTTTTTCTTTTTTTTCATTGCGCCAAAATAATTTCACAGTCAAAACACAGTAATCATATTCCCCTAGTCTAGAAAACCTAAAGGTATTGACTTGCATTAACCACCGGCTTCTTGGCCAATCCCCCTTAGTGGGTGAGAGCCACAAAAGAAAGGAACAAGCAAGCAAGCAAGAACGCAAAGTGCTTTTCCCGTCAATGTGAGGTGACCCTCACAAGCTTTCGCTGTAGAGTTCCTCGGTTAAATTTTTATCTCAACAAATCAGGATTTTCATTAACTAACCTATGTGCAGTTTGCAATGAACCGGAAACAATAGATCACTTTCTTCTCACATGCCGCTGCTTCGCCTCACTGCGCCGAATAATTCTTGAAAGACCGATTGGTATGCTCGGATCGCCAGTCAATACATCCACCCTATTATTGTTTGGAGCCAGTCAGTTGGGTGTGGGCCGCAGTGCTATTCTGTCAGCGCTACATAAATTCATTCAAGCAACCGGGAGGATACGCTGCTAGTGGTACTGCCAGATATATCCGATTCTTTGTCCCCCTTCCTCATTCTTGTTAATTTGTTTTATATATTCTGGTTTATCGACTTCTTCTGCACTTTTTTCACGTTTTTTTCAAAGGAACATTATTATTGTTCTTATCTCACTTCTCTTTCTTTTTTTTTAGCAAGCGTTGTAAAAAAATATCTATTATAAGGTACAGAGTGGCCAATCCCCCATGTGGGTATGAGCCAAGATCTCCTAGGCGACAAGACAAGACAAGAACGCTTGTTTCTGCGCTTAAATTTTTTTAGTGAAACCATCGGTTTTTTTGGGTGCCTCGCCTCCCCGTCTTGCGGTGATGACCGCGGAGCGTGCCAGAGGCCCGCCTGGTCAGAGTTCCTCACACCCGTCAACCACAAGGAAGCGAACTGGCTCCCCCAGTGACACTGAAGACACCGATCTCTATTCTATGTTGGAAGACGACACATCCGATGACAGTTTTATACCTGTCCGGGGTAAGAGGGCGAAGAGAAGGACTGCCAATGCATCAGCATCAGCTCCTGCAAGTACAGCGACTGTACAGTCAAGGCCTGCGCGCTGGCCGTACGTCATCATCTTCATGCCGGAAGATCCTTCAAGCAACCTACGACAGCTGAACAGGCAAGCCCTTTCCGTTGCTCTGGAATGTGCGGTGCCACATCAAATTAAGGACGTAAGAGTAAACCCAAAGAAGAATATTATCGCCATAGACGTGCACGATGTGAGTGCGCTAGGACAGCTGCAGCAAATGACTGAGCTAGGTGGCATTAAAATGCGCCCCTTTATCCCGATAGATGATAAATCAATTGCTGGTGTAATTTATGACATTGACATTGCCATTCCTAATGTTAACTTGTCTACGCTCATCAAGCCTGCAAACGAGGGAAGTGGCATGACGCAAGTGCGGCGCCTTGGAAATACACGCTGCGTAAAAGTGTTTTTCAAGGGAGATTGCATACCGTCTCATGTTAAAGTTGGACATTTCCGACATCTGGTTCGACCATTAATCCAAAAGCCACTTCAATGTCATCACTGCTTCAGGCTAGGACACGTCAAGGGAGTATGCTCCAACTCACGACTGTGTCCCCGTTGCGCTGAACCCCATGCCAAAGACACCTGTCGGGTGACTACTCTGAAGTGCGCCAACTGCAGCGGTCCTCACGCTGCCTCGTCGAAAGACTGTCCTCGAATCCAAAAGGAGCGCGCGGTTCTCAAACGAATGGCCCGAGACAACTCGACACACAGGGAGGCAGCCGAAGTAGTCCGGCATCGGCGTCGACGTCGGCATCATCGAAAGTCTTCAAAGAAGGCACATTCCCGAAATGCTAGTTCCCACTCTTTAGCGGTTCCACACAGCGCCGCGAAAGGACCCACCACTTCTACGAAAGAAGCGGAGAAGCCTTCTTCCCCGGAGGAATGGCCCAAGCTCCCAACCCGCTCTTCTGCTAAGGAACCTCAGCAGGTTGCGGCCACACCAGAGCCGTCTCCAGCCATGGAAGATTTGCCTAAAACAGATCGTCAAGTGATCGCGGTGCTGCGTTTTCTTATAGAAGCCATCCGAGAGATATTAGTCGACATGAAGACAGCATCTGCTCGAAGCACACTTGGAGTATTGGACGCCATAATCCCTGCAGTGCTTGAATCTCTCAACTAGGAAGATGGCTACACACACCTCATCATTTCGTAGAGAAGTCGAGGCTGCATCCGTCATCCAATGGAACGCCAGAGGACTAAAATGACGCCTTTCAGATTTTCGTCAGTTTGTGTACACCAACGTGTTTCCACTCATCGTTATTTGTGAACCCCAGTTTCTCAAAACCAATAAGATTTTCGGGGTACGCAGCTGTCATGTCTTCAACAAATGGTGCGTGCACAAAATCATCGTCTTTGTTCGTCGTGAACTGACTTATGTTGTGCAACCAATTGCGCCTCACGATGACAATCAGTGCGTCTGCATCACTGTGAAAAAGAACAAACTCATGTTTACTCTCATAGGCGTTTATATATCGCCTTCGAATAATCTCGATTCCAGAAGATTAGCGGATATTTTTAGAGTGTGTCTTGCTCCATGGGTCATCATAGGTGATTTCAACGCGCACCATCACGCATGGGGAAGTACGCGGACAAACACAAGAGGACGCAGGTTAGCAAACATCACCTACAACTATGGCCTTACTATCCTAAACTATGGTAGCTCCACTTTTCTTCGAGGGGTAACATACGGCAGCTGTCTCGACCTTGCTTTTGTCTCCGACTCCCTCGCGAGATACGTCAAGTGGTTTCCAGATGTTGGGACACGAGGAAGTGATCACATCCCAATCTACTTTAACAACAAAGGTTTGTCTAGTTGTGGTCCACGGACGACCATTCGAGCAGTACAATGGACCAACTTCAAATCCGACATGATAAATGCTTCCAGCGATAGCCTACGATCTGGATTAGAGCAAACAATTAAGAGCGCAATGCAAAACGCCACTCGCACGGTGACAATATCTTCCGCACGAAACGACTTTGACATAAAGTTGGAGCGACTTTAGTGTTCAGATGGTTTTTCGGACCGAGCCTTGCGCAACCTTGGGGAATGTGCAAGGAGATAACTGTTGAGCTTTTGCAACATCTCGTGGCAGAATGACAATGTTCCTGACGACGGGAAAGTAAGCCGCTTGGTACCCTTATTGAAGCCGGGCAAATCCCCACTCGAACTCGCCTCATACTACCCAATAGCGCTAGCCAGCTGCGTAGGAAAGGTAATGGAAAGGAAGATACTAGGCCGCCTGGAGTGGTATCTAGAACACTACAAGATTTATCCGAATTCCATGGCTGGCTTCCGACGCGACCGCTCTTCCATTGGCAATGTCGTTGATCTAGTTTCGTACGTTCAGCACGAGGGATCCCGTAAGCGACTATCTACAGCTTTGTTTCTAGATGTGAAAGGCGTGTATGATAGTGTACTACATGAAGCAATTTTGGGTGCGCTTGTGGTGGCTGGCCTTGGTGGTCGAGTCTTTTGGTGGATTTCGAGTTACCTGGGGCTGCAAGGTCATTCTTTGTGTTAACAGAAGATGACCCAACTATGCGACGATATACATTCAGGGGCGTCCCTCAAGGCGGAGTTCTTAGCCCGACGCTTTTCAATCTTGCACTATAATTGGCCTTGATGAATACTTTCCCAGTACCATTGAGATCTAAATATACGCAGACGACATCTGTGTCTGGACTTCGGCAGTCACACGTCCTCAGATACGTTCCCGGCTTAAAAGAGCCGCAACTATGGTTGCCAACTACTTGTTAAAACAAGGTCTCAGCATATCCCCAGAAAAATGCGTGCTGGTGGCCTTCACTCACGAAGCAACGACCTCTTAGGTCATCTCAATCTGCGGGCGACCCATTTCTTACGCCAGAACCCACCGGTTTCTGGGCATCATTATTGATAGAGACCTCTGTTGGAGTCCGCATGTGGCCTATATGAAGAAGCGCCTGACCGCTATTTCTCGATTGTTCAATTTCCTGGCAGGAAAGACTTGGGGGATGTCAGCAGACGCAATGTTGGGACTCTACAGAGCCCTGTTTTTCGATTTCCTGAGATATAGCTTGCCCGTGCTGAGCAATACCTGCAAGACCAATGTTCGTGTTCTACAGGCAGTACAAGCCCAAGCACCGAGAGTGTGCCTTGGTCTGCCCATATGTACGTCAACAGAGGCAACAATTGCAATTGCTGGTGATTATCCAATACAAACTCGCATTGCTGTACAAGTCTTGAGAACGCACATCCGGCACTTTCCACGTGCTCCCTGTCATCACCTTGCACTGTTGCCTTCAGAGAGGCGCCAAGCATCGTTCGATAAAATTATTGTGAAGTACAGCAAGAAACTTCCCTCGGGCTTCACTCCTACATCTAAACAAACGATACCCCCTTGGTGTCTTATTCGACCCGCGGTGCATCTTAGTGTGCCAGGAATCCGGAGTAAATCTGAGCTTTCATCGCCCGTTTTGAAACAACTGTCTCTTTTTCTTTTGCAAGAGAAATATCCAGACAGCGTACATATACATACCGATGGCTCCACGAACCGCCAGTGTTCGTCAAGTGCAGTAGTTGTCCCAGCAAGAGGTGTTACCATCAGCTTTAAGACTGACCACTCCACGGCATCTACAGCAGTGGAACTAGCTGCTTTGAGCGCTGCACTTTGTGTGGTCAATCGGAAACCATCGCAACAGTGGTCGATTTTCAGCGATTCAAGGGCTACCCTACAATCTGTGCTCTCAGCATGGCGTCGAGGGCTGTACGAACAGCTTGTTTCTGAAATTCGATGCCTTCTCCACACTTCACACGAGAAAAGGCATCATGTGACGTTTCAGTGGCTGCCAAGTCACTGCGGCGTCATAGGGAACGAACATGCCGATACTGCAGCGCGGGCAGCTCTTGAAGGAACACGAGAAGAAACCATACCACTTTCGCGGACCGATGCTGCCAGTAATCTTCGGTGACTTGCGCATGAAATCACGTTTTCACTTTGGTGCCCACCAAGGAACAAGACGAATCGCCAAAATCACCTGTCCTCTTTGATAGCTCTTCGCATGCCTACTGGGCCACTTTTGAGGACCGATGCTGCCAGTAATTTTTGACGACTTGCGCGTGAAATCACGTTTTCGCTATGGTGCCCACCAAGGAACGAGAAGAATCGTCAACACCACCTGTCCTCTTTGATAGCTCTTCGCATGCCTACTGGGCTCGGCCGAATAGAATCCACTCTTCTTCATCGCTTATGGCTAGGGGTGGCATTTACAAAATCTTATTCATTTGTCACAGGAATGGCCGACAACGCTCTTAGCGATGCCTGTCGTTGCCAAGAGACGCTATACACCACATCCTGTGCGACTGTCCGTTGTATGACATCCAGAGACAGTCACTGGTGTCCGTTTTGGCGCGCATCGACAGCAGCCAAATGTCTGTGGACACTATTATTTCAAGTGCCCGAGAGAAGACATTGCAACGGAAGGCGACAAAGCACTGTTGAAATTCCTACGCGACACGGACTTGAACAAGCGGCTGTAACAGTTATGTCACACACCACGAAAGACAAGACAGGACTACGACTAAGTGGGCGGGCGTGTGCTGCCTAATGGGCTGTGTTTATCTCGCTTCCCTCTCTCCTCTCTATCTTTCGTCTCACCATCCCCCTCTCATGTGCAGGGTAGCAAACCGGCTGCCTATAGGCTGGTTAACCTCCCTGCCATTCTTTTCCTGCTATTTTCCTTCCTTTTTCCTTGGCGACTTTGAGCGTGTCTATCTATCTATCTATCTGTCTATCTATCTATCTATCTATCTATCTATCTATCTATCTATCTATCTATCTATCTATCTATCTATCTATCTATCAATCTATCTATCTATCTATCTATCTATCTATCTATCTATCTATCTATCTATCTATCTATCTATCTATCTATCTATCTATCTATCTATCTATCTATCTATCTATCTATCTATCTAAGCACTTACGACTATTAGCTCTCCTGGCCGTTGCAATGTTGGTATCGATACCAAACATGGTATGTCATAACATGACTGTTTTTGACTAGTCATAACATGACAATCATGACATGTATGCCATGAATGTGCTTATTTACATTTGATGGTCCTGCAGCTCTTGCGGTGGTTTCGTTCCCATGGCATGTTGAAATACTGGTATGGTATGGCATGATTGCATGGCGAACACAAGCGACAGACCCTAACATGAAAATCATGACATGCGTGTCATGTAACAACATCACTACATGCTACGCTCAAAACGCGCTGGCGGCCGTTTCGCTGGCTTCACTTATAACAAACTTGTTATTACGGGACGTGAATGGATGACGAACGTATGATACTGCAAACATGATAAACATGAGATGCGTGTCAAGTAACAACATGACTACATGCTACGCTCAGGATGCGCTCGCGGTCGTTTCATCAGCTCCACATGTACCGAACTCGTTATTACGCGACGTGACCAAACGACATAGGTAAATGACACATCCAAACATGATAATCACGACATGCGTGTCATGTAACAACATGACAACACACAACACTGATGCGCTCACGGCCGTTTCGCTATCTTCACATATGCCAAATTTTGTCTTACGTGACGCCAATGGATGACGAAGGTATGTGACTGGTGCACACATAATAATCATGAGATGCGTGTCATGTGAGAACATGACTATATGGCACAGTCAAAGCGCCATTAGATTTCGACGTGACGCGGTGCGCGTGCTCGCCGGCGTTCATTTCGTCGCGTCACGCCGGTGTTGCGACGCCAAGTGCCGGTCCTGCCATATACTCGCAGGCGCGCACCACGCTGCGTTGCTTTGACGCATGCGCGTTTCAGCGCGTCCGGCGTCCCTCCGTCGCGAAAAGAGGGAGACGCAATGGTGTCTGGGTAACGCATCGGCGCGAAATGCAGCATGTTGCATTTCGCGCCGGTTGCCGTTGGGCCGCACCGACAGACGCTGGTCGCGCCTGGCGTCAGAATTTAGAGTGCTCGCGTTTTCCTAACGTAGCGTCCCTGTGCTCAGCGTTCGCGCGCGTCAACGCGCGCGAACGCTGAGCACAGGGAAGTATATTGAAGTATATTGGGCCCTTCAGTATATTGAAGTATATTGGGCCCTTCATGATGCGCTCGCGGCCGTTTTGCTTGCTCCACATATACCAAATTTGTTGTTACGTGACGTCAATAGATGACGAAATATATGACTGGTGCAAACATGATAATCCTGACACGAATGTGAAGTAAGAACATGATAACACACCACGTTCATAGCATGCTCGCGGCAGTTTCGCTAGCTCCACCTATACTGAATTTGGCAGCACGTGACTTGAACAGACGAAGGAGGTAAACGCGCCATCCAAACATAGTAATCATGACACGGAAGTCAGGTATGGCATCATTTACCTCCACCTCGTAACGTTGTGCTGATTTTAAAGTGACATATCAGGCTTTCTCATTCGAGCTTCGCATATCATCGATTCCCACTGTACGTGGGATCTGCCAATTTCCTTACCATGCAGCAATGCGGTCGGCGGCATCAGCGTGCTCGTCTGCCATATGGGACGTTTCTGGCCCTGTCGATCGGGTCGCTAAATAAATTAAATATACTAAAAATACTAAGATAAACTCATAATTGCACTCGAAAACATTCATTGCGAGTGTTACTTGACCCTCGCAAGGCTGTTCGTACAACAAAGTTCTCGCAAGAAGCAGACGACCCGCGCTCAGGAGCAGTGGATGTTTCAGCGCGGTTGAGGTCGGAGACCACCAATGACGTCACACGTGAGAGGGCGCCACTTAATGATGTGTGTTTAGACAAAGTGGTTAACAGTTCAGAGTACTCGCTACTCTACTATGGGAGAGCTGGTTTAAGAGAATTTTATTTCCAGATATATCTTACATAGCTTATGTGCACACAGAAATATGGGAAGCGGGGTTAGAAAAAGTGGGTAACGATTCAGAGTACCAGGTACTCTACTATGCGAGAGCATAAGCCGCCCCTACTATGGGAGAGCTTAAGGCCGTCCTTAAAAAATTCACAGTTCGATGGACAGCTGGTATGTGTATAAAAAGTGTGTTAGCGATTTAGAGTACTCAGTACCCTACTATGGGAGAGCTGAAAGCCGTCCCGTGGCAGATGACGTTATTGAAATGTGTGTTTAGAAAAAGTGGGTAACGATTTAGAGTACTATAGGTACTCTACTATGGGAGAGCATAAAGCCGTCCCGCAATCCGTATAAAATCCCTGGGTGAAATGATTGTGAGTTGACATCGACACTGATTATTGATCGCACGAGAGCTTCCAGGAGCACTCGTAGTCATACGTTTGGGCAACGCAACTGGTGCCAGTGGGCGCCTATGCTCTCAAATAAACAATCTAAATTTGTCGCTTATTTCAGGCAGTGCACAATCATATTAGGTGTTCAAGGTAACGTGGCGTAGGAATTTTAATTGAATATCAATACAAAGAATGTATTATATCTATTTTGCAAGGTAATACCACCTCAACATCGTCTAATATACAAGACCCAAGATACAGGTATACTAAGCTTACATATAGCGTCTCAATGAATTTGAGCTTTGCGCAGAGGCGGTGTCGTACCCAATGAAGTGATAACTGAGGGGCGACTATTGCTAGTTGAAAACTTTTCTTCTAGTCTCAATGAATTCGAACGACAACTTTTCTTGGCTCTGAAGGGAAAGCTACGGAGCCAAATAACGTGCATCCTACCGCCAGTGAAGGTAGTTCCAAAGAAGCGCCCGTATTAAATGCGAAGCATTTCTTAGCGAACTTCGGCGACTTTAAGCGTATCTATCTATCTATCTATCTATCTATCTATCTATCTATCTATCTATCTATCTATCTATCTATCTATCTATCTATCTATCTATCTATCTATCTATCTATCTATCTATCTATCTATCTATCTATCTATCTATCTATCTATCTATCTATCTATCTATCCGTCTATGACTTTTAGCTCTCCTGGCCGTTTTGATAATGGTATTGATACCAAACTTGGTATGGCATAACTTGACTGTATGAAGAACATATTTGACTAGTCATAACATGAAAATCATGACATGGATGTCATGAATGTCAAGATTTACAAATCATGGTCCTGCAGCTCTTACGGTGGTTTCGTTCACAGGCATGTTGCAAAACTGGTATGGTATGACATGATTGCATGGCGAACACAAGCGACAGACCCTAACATGATAATCATGACATGCGTGTGATGTAACATTATGAATACTTGCCACGCTCATGATTAACTCACGGCCGTTTCGCTAGCGTCACATATACCATATCTGAGATTACGGTACGTGAATGGATGACGAACGTATGTGACTGGTGCAAACATGATAATCATGAGATGTGTGTCATGTGACAAAATGGCTACATGCCACCCTAATGATGCGCTGGCGGCCGTTTCGCTAGCTTTACTTATACCAAATTTGGTACTGCGAGAGGTGAATGGAGGATGAAGGTATGATACTGGTGCAAACATGATAAACATTAGATGCGTGTCATGTAACAACATGACTACATGCTACGCTCATGATGCGCTCGCGGCCTTTTCGCTAGCTTCACATGTACCAAACTCTGGACGACATAGGTAAATGACGACATAGGTAAATGACACATACAAACATGATAATCACGGCATGCGTGTCATGTGACAACATGACTACATGCCACACTCATGATGTGCTTGCGGCCATCTCGCTAGCTTCAAACCTGCCAAATTTTGTATTACGTGACGTCAATGGATGACAAAGGTACGTGACTGCTGCAAACATGATACTCATCAGATGTGTGTCATGTGAGAACATGACTGCATGCCACAGTAAAGGCGCCAATACATTTCGACGTGACGCGGTTTCTTTCAACGCGTCACGCTGGCGTTGCGACGCCAGGCGCCGGTCCTGCCATAAATGCTCGCAGGTGCGCGCCGCGCTGCGTTACTTTGACAGATGCGCGTTTCAGCGCGTCCGGCGTCCCTCCATTATGAAAAGAGGGAGACGCAGTGTTTTCTGGGTAACGCATCGACGCGAAACGCAGCATATCGTATTTCGCACCAGTTGCCGTCAGGCCGTGCCGACGGACGCTGGTCGCACAGGTCGCGCCTGTAGTGCGCACGTTTTGCTAACGTAGCGTCGCTGTGCCCAGCGTGCGCGCGCGTCTAAATACATTGGACAATAATGGGCCCTTCATAATTCGCTCGCGGCCATTTTGCTAGCTCGGCATGTACCGAATTTGGTGTTAAGTGCCATCAATGGATGACGAAAGTGTGTGACTGGTGCAAACATGATAATCCTAACACGCGTGTCATGTAAGAACACAACGTACCACACTCATGGAGTGCTCGTGGTCGTTTCGCTAGCTCCACATATACTAAATTTGGTATCACGTGACGTGAATAGAATACCTAAGTAAACAACAGATCCAAACATGATAATCATCACACGGAAGTCATGTACGGCATCATTTACCTCCACATCGTATCGTTGTGCTGATTTTAAAATGACATGTCAACCTTTCTCATTCGTGCTTCGCATATCATCGATTTTCACTGTACGTGAGATCTGCCAATTTTAGGGGCGAAGCTCCTTAAGGCGATTCCCGTTCGTCCCTTGTAGTCGTAGTCGTAGTGTGTAACAAGTGTTACATTTTGACCTGCAAGGTGGTGCCGGTGGGAGATTTCTCCTGTGCTTTGTTGAACAATAAAAAGTTCATGGCGTGCGCGTTAACTAAAAGCCGAATGCTCCTGTCTCTCATTCCCTATTAGCAGCCATTGGCATGTTCCAGTAGGAAACGTTAGTAGAAGTAGAAGTGTTAAAAGCCGACTTCTGTGTCTCTCATTCCCAGTAGCAGCCATTGTTTACCTCCAAGGTAGTGCCTGGTAAGATTTCTCCTGTGCGTGATTAAACAATAAAAAATTTTGTTCAAAACGCCGTTGATTGATGAAATAAACCAACGAAAGACGCCAGATGTTTTCTAAAAGCAAAACGAAAAGACACCAGATGTTTCTAAAGCAATGGTTTTATAATCAAAACCATATCGATACAGGTTTGTAGTGGCCGATGCTCATTGCCATCGGTATGTGCTCGTATGGTACATTGAGCACTATCTGACAGGAAAAGGTTACTACGTTATACCCGCTGGGCGTAACCTCCTTGATTTTAGAAAGGTTTAGCGAGCGTTGGGCCACAGTGCCATGAATACAGTGAACTAGTATATACCATGAACTCGAGGTGGTTAAAGGTGGGAAGTAGACCCGAAGCGAAAGCCGTAAGAAAGTGTGCGTGTGCCACCTCTCGTTTAGTCCTTGGAATGTCCGCTGAATGGCGGTGCTTCTATATGGGGAATATATGATGAAAAGATGCGAGATGGTGGTACTTGGAGTGTTGAATAGATGGACGAACGGACACACAGACAGTTGCATGGATGGACCCATGAACGGACGCAGGGGTAGTTGCATGGACGAACGTAGGGACGGACGCATGAACAGACGCACGCACGGACAGGCGGATGGACGCATGGACGGTCACACAGACGGACGCATGGACGGACGGAAGCAAGAACGAATGGACGGACGAATGCTTCACCCCACTCTCCATCATTCCCTCCGTGGATATGCTGCCATTTTTTTTTACAACGTGAAGTGTAAATGTTCCTCCTTTATATTCTACGTGGAGCTATTTGAGACAGAACGCAGCTCACACCTGTAATATATTCGTATTTTTTAATTTATCTGTTGTGACTGCGTTTCGGAACGCGTGAAAATGCCCCGCCTTTTTACGTGCACCTCAAACGCTAAGCGGTGTCTGCGTCTACATGAAACGTTGATGTATACGCCCCCGTCACTTCCCACAGTGTTACGAGACGCGCAGCAAAACGGACTACTTCACGTAAAGTGTTACATGTGCGGAAGCTCCGCCTCCGTAGCTTTCCCTTCAGTGCCAAGAAAAGTGGTCGGCAACTGCAGTAATAGGTTGTTAGATTCTCGTAATAATGACCTCTAAGAGTCGTTCGACAAGTTTGATTGGTTGATTGATATGTGAGGTTTAACTCCCCAAAGCCACCATATGATTATGAGAGACGCCGTAGTGGAGGGCTCCGGAAATTTTGACTACCTGGGGTTCTTTAACGTGCACCCAAATCTGAGCACACGGGCCTACAACATTTCCGCCTCCATCGGAAATGCAGCCTCCGCGGCCGGGATTCGATCCCGCGACCTGCGGGTGAGCAGCCGAGTACCTTAGCCACTAGACCACCGCGGCGGGGCCGTTCGACAAGTTCGTTAAACAGGTGCATGGCAAAAGTTCGTAGCAGTGCGCAAAATAACCATTGCAGCCTTAAAGCCACAAACATGCGTAGTAACAATATCACAAAAGTTGGTAAGTGCCCAAGAAAGTTAACAACAGCTCCAATTACTCCTTGTGTGTGGTTACAAGCTTTTTACTAATTTTTGTTAGAGTGCACAGTTGAAGATTGAGTGATCGGGCCATGAATAGACATAGCTTTGTTCGAACCAGGGTGTAAGAATAATTTATTCTTACACCGTGGTTCGAACCCAGTTCAAGTTTAACGAACGGCTCGAAATGCCAGGGTGTGGGCCGCGTCAGTCAACCTACGTTACGGGTCATTTAAACCGTCGGTTCGAATTGGACGCAATGGGCTGCATGAACACCTAGGCGTAAATGCAAGCTTTGCGAGCCTTATACATAGGACGAAGCAACAGTGATGTTCCGTACTACGCCGAAGATTTACCCTTCAGAGACATGAAAACTCTCTATTTCAGGGATTTTCCCCTGCAAAGAAACGTTGACGAAATTCCCAGCATATTTCTCTGCACAACAGTACGCCCCCCTCTACGCACACACATACTATATTTACACGTGTGTGACGCACTGGTGACTTTTGAAATCATGAATAGCCCCTCCACTGCTGCACAACAAAAGCATGTCTTCATTATTTCATATACTGCTAGTACACTGGACATTGTAGGCTTCAGGTCTATAACGCCAATAGTGAACTAGAAGTTGCTCCCCGTAAATATCAGAAACAAATCTGAATGGCTGTGCTTGCGTGGTGCATGTGCTAGAACCGATTACAGCAGATAAAGGCGCACTGTGACTGCTAATTATGAGTCGTTATAGGAGAACTTGACCATTCCTCGAATTTCCTGCAATATCACGATGATTCCCTTTTTCCTTTTGGCTCATAATGACAGGCGAAAATTCCTCGAAAACGGAAAAATTATCGGCACGGAACATCACTGCGAAGCAACATGCTGCTACACGCGACAAGTCGGGTATCACGGTAGTTTAAAGATGACGGTGCCGGCGCGGATGCATACACCGGCATATAATAATATGAACTTCCGCAGCCCTCCACTACCGCATCCGTCATAAGAATGTTGTGGTTTTGGGCCGTAAAACTCTAACAGCTGTCATTATCGAAGAATGCTTGTCACAGTGTAAAAATACTGGCTGGATTGACAACACGTCCAGTGCGTTCACTTTGCTAGAAAAAAACCACTAATCAAACTTTGATTGACTCAACAGCCTTCAAGTTTTCGAGCAACATCTTTAATAATGGAGATATTGTTATGTTTTGTTCTTCTTCTTTCGGTGGTCAAAAATCTGTAAAGAGAAGTTTCAGGTTAGCAACGGCTTCGTTTCTAGCAGCTAGACTAAGATGCCTCAACTATGTAGGTGATGATGGACCTCTCTGACAGAAGGTCCTGGTACTGAGGGACAGTGTCCGTTGCAAAAAAGGCTGACTTACTTCTCGGTGTAACAGATCTGCGCACGACATCAGTTGTCGAATGCGTACGCCATGCGGCGGTGATTGTTCATGAACACCAACATGTAATTCACAATAATGGTTACGGTCATCATCTACGTAATGATCACTCTTAGCTGCTAAGGGGACAGCATTCATACCACGTAAACCAAACTGTATTCTCCTGCTCCTGGGAGTCACATGCTGTATATGATGGACATGGTATACACACGGCCACTCGGTGAAAAAAACACACGTGCTCTTTTTCATCTAGCGGCCGTGGTATACATAAATAACGTTCAGTCATAAGATTTATAACACTGTAAGAAACTTGTCAAAGTGCTTTATTTGTGCAGCGTACAAAAGGTAGTCAGAAAACATGGTTCAGATAAGTGCATGATTACAATGTAATAACATAATTTCTTTTAGTTTCAGAAGCTCTAATTCCGTACAACTGAGATTCATGAAGTGAAAAATAAATATACTCACTCGACATTTGTTGACTGACAAGCGCCAACCTCGTTTAACAGTATTCATGTGGCGATATTCATCGAGCCAGGGTTACAGCATTCTCGGCCCAAGTCTTTCACCACGTACGAGGTTCGAGTATCTCACTGTATGCTGTTATAGTCACACAGTGATGAACTTGCGTTGTCTGTGAAGCTTTGGAAACAACATTAACTATGGAAGACCCAGACAAAATCAGTTCTCTCATTATCTGAATCGAATTCCAAGAGAAACGCTTTTCGTTAACGCATGCCTAACTTGGACGGTAAGACGACGATTATATCGCACGTTCTTGTGGTTATGTATTTTGTTTAAGCAGGACGCGTATATGAGAGAAGGAAATAACGGGTGAGCTGGACTCGCGTTTCAAGTTAGCTATTTATAAATATGTCCATTTTAATATGTTGTTTTACACGCTCTCTGAGGGCACAGATTTGTTCTTGTCTTGAAGCTAAGTTTCCATATAGCTTCATCAAATCCCTTTCACTAAACGATGGGCTATTTACAAACGTATATAAAGGTACAAAAGTGCTACGTAAGACTTCATTACAATTCTTTTAAGGTCAGCAGATAATTATTAGAGCGGACTCCAGGAAATCCTCGTGCTTAAGAGTAATTAAATGCCAATTTACTGGAAAGTCAGTGCGTTGCGCTTTTTCTTCTTTCGCATGCGTGACCTGAAGGAGCGGAATATAGAGAAATGCGGCGAAAGAAAACAACGTACCAGTTTGCCAGCGACGAGCTTCCATCAAATATGGGCAGTGTATAATAATGTTGTTGCACGGAGCTGCAGTGTCCTCGCACGCTGTGCATTGAATTAAAGATTATTCTGATAAGCAGGGGTTTGAGCGCACGCACCAGCCTACAATGTACACGTGCCAGCCCGTTACAGCAGCTCAAGTGCAAAGCAATGAACTTGCACTAGCATGTTTACCTTGAGTGATAGAAACACTGTTTCCATACTCATTTAATGAAACTGTAAAGAGGAATTATGTTCACCTTGAGTTAGGATATAACTTGGTTCATGGCACATCTTCAACTGTAGACTGCTCAACCTTTTTCGGAGGAGAGGCTTTACAGGTTATAAAGGAGGCTATATATCCAAAGCACATGGGGCGATTTACGCCATCTCCGAATTCACTATCGAGTTAACAATGAAATCAGGTATCAGTACATTCGCTTCCTATTTAGTTCAATGTTTCGAGATATTCATAGATCTATATATATATATATATATATATATATATATATATATATCATTGTAAACGATATTCAACGTAAACTAAATATTTCCCCGCTATTTTATGGGCAGCGAAGACGCATGAGCAGTTTCAATGGCATCGTATCAGCGTGGTTTCGGTGGAAGCCATATGCAATGGGGACCTGAACTTTGGAACCCACCCAACATGCTCCCGAATCCCTCTTTTTACCCCTTTCCCTTAAAATGTCTTGTTTTTATCTTTTTCTTCCCCGCTGATACGATGCCAGAATTTTCTTCGTTGTTCGTCGACCATTTTCCAGTTTTTTGCACAGTAACCTACCAGTCTAACTGTTGCACCGTATCTCTTTGGTGTACGTTCGTAGAAACAGAGGGAAAAGCGCGAAGCGCGTTAATGTCCTTTAATGTTTCGCATTCGTGGTCATTACGGTGGGGAAGGGTGGATGAGTATGTTTAAAACGGGCACAGCTTGAGGAGGGCGTCTCCTACCTCCACGGACTCCAAGCCGTGGGTCCGCGCACCGGTGGTGGCGCTGCGGGCACGCTGTAGCCACTGGACTGATGTTGATGATGCGAGTGCTGTGGCCGACCTGCATTCTGTAGCGTCTTCTGAATAATGATGACTGGGATCACAGCTCCCGTTCCTCCATGCCCGTTGCGAGTTGTCGAGTCGTGGTGACCGTTGTCGACTGGGCGTTGCGCCACCTGTTGCTGTTGCTGCTGAGCCACTAGCTGCTGATGCTGCTGCTGGTGATGGCCTTGGTGCTCCTGGCGGTGGTGAGCTTGCTGGCGTTGATGGTGTTCTTGGTGACCTCGCGTCTGAAATTGAGTATCTGTGGGCGCCCTATTGTTAATACCGTAGCCAGGCTTCGAAGAGTCGCCGCTTGACGTCAAGCCGCTGCCCTGCTGGTTCTGTGTCTGTTGCGATGCCTGCGTCGGGAAGGAAACAGGCTGCAAGCTCTTCGCGCTATGGTGGTGCTCCTTCTGAATGATTATTATGGGTATTGTTGCGTGGCCTCCGTTGGTGTGACCGTGGTGCTTGCTCGTTCCCGTAGGTTTAACTCCGTATGACCCGGTGCCGTACGAAGATGGCTTCGTCACTTCTTGCTGCGACAGTCCGGTCTGTGCGCCACTGCCCGTGAAGTAAGAACTGGTGCCGTCCTTCCCTGAAGCATGCTCGCCCGTCAGCTTGCTGAGACTAGAAGCCTTGATACTCGTAGAGACCACAGGCACGTACACAACTTTCACACTGGCCGGCTGTATCGACACGTGCGGCGCCTCTGGAGCGCGCGGAGGTGGAGAAGGTCCGAACTGGTTGCGGATGTTCAAGGGACCACCTGCGCCACCCTGAAAGCCTCGCTGAGTACCACCAATGTTTCCCTGGAGGCCGCCAATCCCCCCTTGGGCTTGGTAGTTGCCTTGTCCCTGGAAGTTAGACTGTCCCTGGTAGTTAGAGTGCCCTTGGAAGTTGGTGGGTCCATTGAAGTTAGAGTGGCCCTGGAATCCGGTTGGCCTTTGGTAGTTTCCGGGACCCTGAATATTTCCTGTGACAGGAAAGTTTCCAGAGCCTTGAAAGTTTCCGGAACCCTGGAAGTTTCCAGGACCCTGGAAGTTTCCGGCACCCTGGAAGTTTCCTGAGCTGTGGAAGCTTCCTAGCCCCTGGAAGCCCCGGGGACCCTGGAAGTTGTCACCATTCCTGGGGAAGTTTCCATTGCCATGAAAACCACCCCCAGAGTCTCCGAACTTTCCGTTGTTTCCTTCTTGGTTCCTGTTTCCTTGAAATCCTCCCTGGCTGCCTTGGAAAGGTGCAGGTCCCGGAAAAGCACCGGAAGTCATTGGGAATGGTGCTGCCGAAACCTGATAAGGACCGGACACCCGGAACCCTCCACTTTCTTGCAGGGCCTCCATCAGACTTTGCGGAGGTGGTCCTTGTCCTCCAATCTGATTGCCGTTGTTGTTGCCTCGGTCGATGCCTCCGCTCAGGAACCCTTGGTGGCTGCTCTGGACCAGGGATCCAAGAAGCACTGCCAGAATCGTCGTTGCGAACTGCATAGGACGAACACAGCCTGCATCAAGCACTTTGTATATTCTCCCAGGATGACTATTTTGTCACAGAAATATTAATTATTCAATTTGCGCGCTTACGTAAAAATAATAAACAATATTTCTAGATAATAGTTTTAAAAATTAGTTTGTTTTAATATTAAACACTATAAGCGCAGTGATTCAATCAAAAGAGCAGCAAAGAAGACGGGCTGCCATTCTTCGTTGTCGTTTGGTAACATGTGTAGCAACATTGTGGCATCAGAATGTAAGAACAGATCAGTATAGAGCTTTTACACATTCTCTTCAGTACTTACGTATGGCACTTTAGCTTCTCACTGATGAAATAGCTAAGCCCTTTACATTGCTTAACAAGGGAAATTCCTATGGCACATGGTTATGGCAATGCTACACCACCACAAAACAGGCTATAGGACACACAGAGTCTTTCACTAACGTACACGCATTGGGAGCATATACAAATCTTCACCCCAGTTATCAACATTGGGCGCTTTCGGCACAGGAGCTGTGTGTTTGGTCATGGCACAGCTGATGACCAGCGAACAAGGCTGCAAGCATGCGGCTAGGACAGGTGCCGCTAACATGGTCGTTCGTTACATAGGACTCGCCATTCAGATCGAAATGTAAATGCCTCCTACAAGCAATCAAAATTCTCGCCCATAGGTAGCGAGGAGAAATGCATTCAGTCGTTTTCCGTGTCGTAGTAGTTGCATCATGGAAGTGTGGTGTTTTGGCATAAGTTAAGCATATCTCACCGTATTGACAAGCGCTGTAAAATAAATGGGTCACGTTTGTAGCGATGGGTTTCGTAAGCAAAGTGTACAGAATCGATTTTTTTGTAGACAAAGCACAGGAAGACATTTGCCGAGCATATTTTAGCCCCAAGCAAGCGATCGCGCTAGTTATGATGCATTGTGTACGAAGAAGTAATCCTAGCAGTGCGGAACACTCATGGCAATTTTTTGGCGCTCGCAATTTTTGGGTGTCTTGGCTGCTCAGATGCATAATTTATAAATTGTTTACGCATGTGGAGACATACCCACATTATGACATCCGACGCTCCTGTGACGATGGTATGTACTCAAACTGTAAGCACCGTACCATTTAGGTGCGGTATACAAGCGCAGAACGGGATCCAACGAACAAGAAACGTCAGGGTAGCTGTATCTAAAATTTCACTGAGTACTCACATCGGTCAAAACTTTTCCGTCAACCTGATTTTGGTAACCATCTAGTTGCAAACTTTTCGGTGACATAGGAGGCGCTTAAAATCACTGGCATTGAGAGCGACGTTGTCACTGTTTTCACAAACAGCAGTTTAGCCTGCTACATCCCGCTAACAAGTCGCAAATTCATAGGAATGGCGTCAAAGGAACTCAAGTGCAAGGTTGAACCTTGTTCTATGTCACTGTGAATGCTGCATGCTTTGGGCGTAACTGCCATGTTTTTTTTTAGTTATCTCATTTTCGTGCAGTTGCAAAATTCTATAGCTTCAAGTGGAGTCCTTGATTCTAAACGTAAACACAGTGTTTAGCTGCAGGAAAGCTTAATACAGAGTGGCATTACGGCGGGAAACGTAGCGACAACCGGCAGTCACAGTGCGAAACGCGGAAGTGTTCTGATTATCGCAACCGATAGTGATATCGGCTTCGATTGTGAACAATTGTACACGGTAATCGAACATGGTGATGTCGAGCCCTAAAACAGAATGATTTAACCACTAAAAGAATGCCCTCTGCGTCGCTCCACTGACTTGGAGGTTATTCAACACACCTGCTTTCACTTCATCGTTTTCCAGAGAATGAGGAAGGACACTAAGCATGTAACGATGACCGCTGTGTTCTCATTATGGACATTGAAGGAATATTCCTGCGGTCGAACTTGCGCGCAGTGACTCGCCCTAAAAGGAAAAGTGTGACCGTGCTCAGTCTTCTAGCCGGATGGTCCTTGAATCGCAAATATCTCGGGTTATTTTCGATCGGAACGCAAGTTTGCTCGCCCGCTATATACCTTCTCTAAAACCGCGTTCCATAGCGGGGACCTCTCAACTGCAATGGGGTCCCGCTCTCCGCACGTATTCTCTCTTCCTAGGCCAGCCGCTCCGGTGACCGGGGGATGCCTTTTCATTCTAAATAAAGACGACGCGCTTCCTACGTCTCTTCCTTCACGCGCGTCTTCGAGCACCTCGTTCCTGCCAAGCGGTGAACGTTCCTTCGCGTACTTCCGTTCTCGCTCACCGTGGACCTGTTTTGTTTTATCAAAGCCGCAGGTACACCGAAGGGGTCGAAAATTGCAAAACGTACGCAGTTATGAAGGTTAAAGTAAATTTTCGACCAACTATATCACAATTTGCGACAATCTGTTGGCGTTACGCAGCATATTATGTTTAGCCCACAGCCCTTCACAATGGCAACTGGCTTCGACGGGCTTTAGAATCACTCATCAATAACCCTTTAAATAATGACGTTATTGGAAAACTTTAATGATGGGCTGCTTTTTAAAGAAAAGCCTAAACTTGCCTGACGTTCGAGTTGTTAATAACTGCGAATTTCAAGTGTGTTTATATTGTTTGTTATTTTTCCGTTAATTCTGGAACATAATAACCTCATTCCCCGCCAATACACGGTACCATGCCAGCGCTTCTGCATGCACCACCAAAATTACATTATTTCACTAGAATGTCCCCTCTCACTCTCTTGCCGTTTTTACAAAATAGAAAAAGCCAAATTAATCGAAAAGTAATTAAGCCACATAAGCAGCAGAGTGATAACATGGTGAGTGTACTGGCGAAGCCTCAGACTGTATAGATCCAGTGCTTCGACACGCAGACTTGTCTTTGCCGGACTTTGAAGAGCAGCTGTACTATTTTAGAGAGTTTGTGTTGAGGACAAGTCCTGTTGTTGAAGCGGTGGTTACATAGCCTGATGTTTACCTTCTTCACTCGCTCATCAATGCACTAGCATGCAGATGCAACACATCAAGCACTCTGACAAAAGCAGTTTGTTGACCTGTATACAAGCATATTTGTAAGCTTAGATTAATGATAGTATTAATAAGAAGCATATGTTAGAGATGGTCAAGCATCTCACATTAAGAATGCTAAAACGCCTCTCTTTCACATTTTTTTAGTAGACACAAGTGTTGAAGATTTGGCGAGTTGGTTCGTCGTGCTTAAGCTGGCATAGCGCATTACAGTAAAGAAGAAATGACTGAGGAGACTGACGCAAGGGGGCAGAGTGCTAACTTTCAACTAAACTTTATTCGCAATTTGCATCAAACATGTACACTTGCGCAGGCATGCACTGAACACCCGAGCCTATGGCCAAGCTTACACACCACTATCGCAACGTCACATACGAAAGATTCATGAAAGTGAAATAAAAACAATCAAGGGACACATCGGAATTCTCTGTCTTGATTGCGGATGTTCCCCTTTTTTTGACCTATGTGAAGGGGTACAAAAAAAAAGCACCTGTCACAGATCACTCGAGAGATAATTGAAGCTCATTGTATAGAAAGATCTGGCATCACATGTATCAGCGCACCTTCATTGGCTTCATCTGAAAACAAAACTTTCTTACTTAATCAGGCAAACCATCCATGAATCTTTCGTATGTGACGTTGTGATAGTGGTGTGTACTCTTGGCAATATGTTTGAGAGCTAATTCTATGCTTGCGCAAGTATACATAATTGATGCGACTTGCGAATAAAGCTTAGTTGGAAGTTAATGCTCTGTATTCTTGTGTCGGTCTTCCTGGTCGTTTCTTCTTTACCGTAATGCGCTTTACCAGTTCAGCTAATCTATCAGACAGCGGAATATCTTCGTTTCACGTTGATAGATAACAATTCTTTATTGATGTTAGCATGCTTTATTGCCAGGATTGCTAATCCACGGGGTGATGATATATATATATATATATATATATATATATATATATATATATATATATATATATATATATATATATATATATATATATATATATATATATATATATATATATATATATATATATATATATATATATATATATATATATATATATATATATATATATAAACGAATAATGCTCACAGTGACAAACACGCAACATACTTTGCGATGCAAGTGTAATGCGACTTTTCAAAATAGTATAAAGAAGGCCACACATGTAGCGGGTTCGCAGACGCCGCGTGCCACTGCTAGCAACGTTGTTCACGGAAGAACACGCTGTGCAATGTCGGCATCACTAAGGAAGCCTTGATGCCCCGGAAATCACTGCAAGCCCCTCACTCCAACGACTAGATTTGGGCAAGAGCACGATCACTGCGATAGGTATATTTGCACGCATGCAGAGCACTGTATGAATGCGTATAATTCGGCTCTACCACGGAGGTAAGGTTTACCTTTCCTAATTTCAATTTTCACCAGCTTGCTCCTTGTTCTCGAGCCTTGTCCAGCCATTCCGCCGTAGCAGCCGCGCTCCCTGTGGTTCACCACCGTGCCGCACAGTGATCAAATGGTGGGTGGACTACCGAAGACTCAGCCAGCACTTCAGCGTAATTTTCTTGCGATGATTATTCATATCAGTATTCCTGGGCTTTCGACATTGAAGAAGGAAGAAATAGTAGAGAAGGAAAGGCTGGGAGGTTAAGCAGCTCAGCACAATGCTAGTTTGCTACCCTGCACATTGTAACGGCATGGTAGAGATATAAACGTGGAGAGAGAAAGATAGCACGTGATACGGCACACAGAGTAAGTCGTATATAGTCCGTCACGTTTGCGTGGTATGCGATATCACTTTTACAGCTACTTGTCCACGTCCGTTAAAAAAAAAACTACTTCGTCACCTTCAGTTGCGATGTCTTCTGTCGAAGACATGCATAAGAAGGGCTTCAACAGACATCGGTCTATGGTCAAGGTGTGCTAGAGCGGAAGGCAGGGACGTGCCTCTAGACATTTTATCCCCGACAGTCGTACAGGATGTGCTGTAGCATTTCCTCGCAGCGGCACGCAGCGCGAAGGGTGGCATATTTGATTCGTACTGGCTGTACAAACCAGAACAATGAATCTGCGTGCAAGCGTGCGGCATATAGTGAACCGCATCTTATGAAGCGCCTTTTCTTGTTATCTCGGTGTATATAGTCTGATAACATCACGCTAAAACGCATTACACTGCAAACTCTTTCTACCAGCTGGAGAAAGCCTTTCCTCCTACCAAAGCGAACCACACTGTTCTCCTTCCTCCTTACGTCCAGTCCGTCTCTCAGCGGACCTCCAAATAGACCGCCAGCTCACCCGAGGAACTTGCTCGCGCATCGCGAGCATCTCTAATAAAGCACGCCGCGGTCACTGGGGCTCCCCCTCGCTGTGAAAGAAGGCGTCCGCTTTCACCGAAAAAAAAAAAAAACAAAAAGAAGCCGTGAAAACGCTGGAGCGACGGGAAGAGCGTCTCCGCAGCGTTTACATATACACGGCGTTACTTCCCCGTCACCGTCGCGAAGGAAGCGGTGAGCAAACTCTTCTTCGTCGTCTTTTCGGCTCCGAGTGAGCAGAGTAGAGAAAAGTAAAAGAGGAAATGATAAAGTGAAGAACGTAGAATGACCTCGCGAAAGCGAGACTGCCGATGGCCGTGCGCGGCACCGTGTACTCTTCTCAGCGACGCCTTTATGCGTCGTCCCCCGCCTTTATACGCACCGACGTGTATACCCCTTCACACATCCGTGCGCACGCACATTCGCCGCATTACACACTGAAGCACGCACAGACCGCTTGTCGAGACGACGACGGGGCGCAAAAGACGTCGCCGCCGCAGACAATGGCTCGGACGGAGTACTCCCTCTCACCCCCCTCCCCCTATACGCCTCGAAATAGCCGTGCCGTTCATACATGCGCGTATGCGCGGGCGCGATTCGCCCTAGTGCGGGCGCCGCGCCGCGCTGGCGACCTTTGCAGGCGACCCTGACTGTAGAGGACCACCGAGAGCTTGTACTCCGGCCAGCGCGCGAAAGAACCATCACCTCGTCGTGTTTCGTCGGCGGCGGCGGCTGCTATGGTTCGTGCTGGCGCAGCGTTACATGGAAGAAAGCGGAGCGGGTTTTTCCTCCTGGCCGGACGGACGGTGCACGCGATTCGCCACTCACTCTCTCGCTTCCGAAACGCCGAGTAGAGCGTGATGCCATCGCCGGTGTGTTCCCACTTTCGTGTTCTCACCTACGCGAAAGGCACGAGAGTGTTTTGTCCTTTATGGTCCTCCTCACTTCACCGCCTCCTCGTTACTTCGTTCGTTGCTCGGCTCTTCGAGATACACTATATGAACGACTCTGTCCTAGCAGCACACATTACTGCCCTGATTTACGCCTCATTTTCTCATTATGTCCTTCGCTTGATTGTTCTAACTGCCGAGATATACCCCAGCACCTTGTGACGCCTCGCGTGCTGTGCTCGTGTTCGCACTATACTTTCGCGATTGCACTCTTACTTCTACATACCGCCCCTTTTTTCTTCCCGACTCGGGCTTTGCAGCTCTCGGCGTTGTGTATCCTCTGGGTTATCACATATTGTTGGCGTTTGCCCGGATGTAGTTTCGTTCTCTGCATCTCAATAGACCGTTGCTCTCTTTTTAACTCCGCTTCTCTTTCAGGTTCGGGTAGTGTACGGCAGATGCTTTCACTCACACACTTGCGTACTTCTTTCGGCACTCACCTTTCCTGCAACGCATTAGTACGCCCACCGCTTTCCCCTGCTTACCAAGCGGGGAGTGGGGGACTGCGACGAAAATGGTTGCGGTGGCACGCAAGTGCACACATTGCCGTCTGCGGCATTCGTGAGAACGCCGACGTCGACAGAGTCCTCGTGAAAAAAAAAATGTATGAGCTACTTATGCATACGAATTGCAGTGGTCCGTGACTTACCACTTACTGTACTCTTACGGTAGATGGTGGCACCATCGTAACATAGGCGAAGGCGGCAGGGCCACTTATCAAGCCATTCAGTGATGACACGCAAATTATGGGGAAACGATTTGGGTGCTGTGGTTTGGGCTTTGCTTCGCAGGAATGCTGCATCGAGGATGCCCACTTAGCGCAGCAGTGTAATCAGGAAAGAACGTATATAGTTATCCCGGCACGTTTACTACATCTGAGCGGGTGATTGATTTGCAGATTACACGCTTCCACAAATGTTTACAGGACCGTTCTGACCGTAAGAAATGCCCGCACGGAGTTGTTCACAAACAGTGATAGGCCCGCAATGTCAAGCCGCGGGCTCTTGGCGACTTACCGTTAACGCACTTATCACTGTAATTCGACACACACGTGGTCAGTACTTGCATAAACGTTGTCGAACATGTCAAGGTGAGCTCCGAGGAGGGAGCTGTTGCAGTTTAAGCTGAGATTGCAGAGCATGTTTTCAGTATGTTCTAATGGCCTGTACAAATAACCTATTGCCGATTTTATGAAGTATTTTTGATGACTGTATAACCGAAAGGAATACTTTACTTACATCGCTTGCTGTGTGCCTTGCAATAGCCTTGATCTTGACGGTGGTATGTGTCATTACCCCTTACCGATACATTTAGGATAGGTCAGTATATAGCCCTTGTCTGTCCATAAATAACCGCATGCATTTAAAATTGAACAGGCAGCTTGTGCAACACTTGAACTGAGGTCGCAATTATCCGCAAGATAATTCAAGAGCAAAAAAAATGATTTTTTAGTACAAATAAAATTGTCATTGCGGTTAACTTCAGCAACACATACTCAAAACTCGGTCACACGAAACCATATTTTAAGGATTTCTTTTTGAACTAAGAGATTTCAGTTTTCCGGAAGATATCCATAAATTTTAAACCCGAGGTAACGAAGCTATCACGATAATAAATCTAATTGAATGACGTTCTTTTTTTAAATAAGTGAGCCGAATTTTGTGATTTCTTTCTAATTTTGACGCAGACGGATTTTTATTTGGGCGAGTGCTGTCACACGCTCGCCACAAACGATGTCACCGCCCTATATAGTGATGACCATGATTTATTTTCGACTGAGCTGCGAGCATCGTTCATGCATGAAACAACTGTCTTAACAGTCGATAACACTTTTACGTACTCAATGACGCGGGGGTGGTTGATGATTTCTTATCCATATATGTGCTCCCCTAATGTCATGATGGTTGCTGTCTTTATTTAATGATTTATCCAACAGATGGCACTTGTTGACTCCTCGCCACTTTCTTTTTTTGCCTGCTCATGTAATCACTGCAATTATTTTCTCTATTTTAGCATACCGACACCTTCCCACAACTTCTCGGATGGCCTTCTACCTCTCCTGTATCACCGTCACAAGGGAGGCTCCATGGTCGGCCTGCCCAAACGCACACACTTGCAGGTCCGGCCTAGGTGCAAGTGAAATGCCGCGGTTGCTTTCGGTTGTCTATAAACTACAGTTTTAGACTCTGGAATGGAATAAAAAAACTTTATTTCAGTCCTACAGGACGTGCTCAGAGCATAGTGGGCATCACCCACAAAGAAACCGACCCCCCCCCCCCCCCCAAGAAAATATTTCTTGATTTTACAAATTTCTCGATATAACGAAATAATTCGAGCAACGCTGTCACTCCGCTAAATCTACTTTTAACTGTATTCTTCAAACTGAAACATTTGTCTTTGTTGAAAGTAAAGAACATGAGCCCTTAGTTTAGAAAACGCGGGGGAGGAATATCGATGAAAATGCCTGGTGCTCGGAATGATTTTGTCGCATGACAGCCTTAGCACTGAGACACATACTTCGAAGCAAAGATAACTTGTGTTCAAACTCTCTAATCGCTGTCCACGTAATGCTGCCTTCGCACACAACCACGCACGTTTTTTGTCACAGCATGCTCTGCAGATAGGAACTCAAGCAGAAATTACTTGGGGGGAGGGGAAAAGTTATTCAATCACTTTATGCTCGTGCTTGTATTTGCATACGCTTGTGTTTATGTATGTACATATGTAAACTTTAGCATTTTAGAAAGGGGAGGGGGTCTCTGTTCAAACCCTTCTAACTTCCCCTGGGCATTGGTTTTTTGGCTGTATAATGGATGGGCCCCTCCGCGGTGGTCTATATAGTGGCTATGGTACTCGGCTGCTGACCCGCAGGTCGCGGGTTTGAATCCCGGCTGCGGTGGCTGCATTTCCGATGGAGGCGGAAGTGTTGTAGGCCCGTGTGCTCAGATTTGGGTGCACGTTAAAGCACCCCAGGTGGTCGAAATTTCCGGAGCCCTCCACTACGGCGTCTCTCATAATCATATGGTGGTTTTGGGACGTTAAACCCCACATATCTATCTATATATAATGGATGGTACGTGTAGAGTTAAAAACGTTTCCGATATTTCTGTCAGTAAATTCTTGGAACGTTTCACTATCTAAAATCAACGTACATCGATTTTAAATGTAAACTACACCTCCAGAAAAAGAGCATATGCATTGGATGTTGCATAGCTATCCTCCTCCTAAGTAAATTGTTTGGGAAGCATCCTCGCCTTATATCAGGCAGGTGCTCTGCTCGCCGCTTTTTGTTGCACCTTGCGTACATTGTTTTTTTTTTTTTTGCTATGTGCGGAAACGGCCTGGTACGCGCTCTATTTATACTTCCGTTCTCTAGCGACCTGTTTGTTCTTTACTTGATATACCAGGTGCTCAAAGTTAAGCTTTATGGTTTTCTTAAAATTTAGCACTGGGAAGAGCATGAAAGCCACCTTTGGAGACAGCTCATGCATCGATAGGGACAAAAAGTGAGACAATAATTCTGGCTGTCAGTGGCTCAATTAATTAAAATTTAATTACTAACTTTTCAGTGACTGCAGCAAGCGCACATATTCGTATTTAAAATTTGAAGGCAGGTGCGCGTGTACATTGCAGTTACACTTGGAAGTATTATACTAGCAGGTCTGTGCTCCGAGAAATCCCGTGGTCAATTTTAATTGTACTTTGCACGTTCACGCATGCAAGACAGTCAGCACTGGCGCAAAGCTCCTCCACGATGGGCCGTGGTAGTTGCGTGCATCCTTTAATCTGGCAACGGGTCGAAGGCATTGGCAAAGAGAGTAACGGTTGCCCTTCTACTACCAGCCGGTGATAGCAAGCTATTACTGTTCGTCACATCGGGGAGAAACATTGTGCCGATCTTCACCGACTTACATGCATAATCACGCAAAGCGCAACTAAACCTTGCCGCTAGATATCTCGGAGCACAGACAATCTAGAATGATTTTTCAAAGTGTAGCTGCAGCAGTGTACATGCGCGCCTGCATTCAACTTTTTAATACAAATATGAGTGCTTGCTGCAGTTTCTGAAAAGATAATTATTAGATCTTAGTTGAGCCACTGACAGCCTTAACTATTGTCTGACTTTGTGTTTCCCAGGGTAGATAAGTTATATATATCTGCAAAGGGGGTTTTGATGTTTTGCTAGTGCTGAATTAACAAAATAATAAATAAGCTTAACTTTGAACACCCGTTTAGTGTTACCGTAATCTACGTGTGCAACCACCTCTATACTGTTATGCTGCCCCCCCCCTCACCCATTTTTTTCGTTCCGTTCCTTCCGTACATGCTCTTTGGTCCATCGTTCCGCTCTGTTGATCCACAGAAAGATCGCCTTGCCGAACACTGACAGGGCGCTTCAATGCCGGTCGAGTAACATATGTCTGCTGTCTTCGCCGGTGTGCTTCTATGTGGAACTTCGTATATCAGATCAAACGAACTGTCTCCCGTGAATCGGACGTTGTGTCAGCGTCTGCCTCCCCCGTCGTTGCTATGAGATTCCGCCGCGGCGCGCGCTTTGTCAGTGCGCCTCGTTAGCTTACGAGACGTCGTCAGCCCCCGCTCTTGTGTCACACCGAGTTCCTTCCTACCGCGTCCATGCTTTTCCTTTCACCGCTCTTTGTCGCACGCTCCACCTCGCTCGTCGTTCGGCCATCCCATCGGTCACCTCCGACATATATGTATACAGGTGAGCGGCGGGCCTCGCAAGTAGCTACCGCGCTCAAAGCTGGTTGCCCGAGGCCGCTATGCAGTGCTGGCTCAAAAAAGGGTGCCCCAAACTTTCGCCACGTTGCAACATACGCTTAACGCAC
Organism: Rhipicephalus microplus; assembly: GCF_043290135.1. Taxonomy (NCBI): domain Eukaryota; kingdom Metazoa; phylum Arthropoda; class Arachnida; order Ixodida; family Ixodidae; genus Rhipicephalus; species Rhipicephalus microplus. The sequence continues at coordinate 211,922,383 of NC_134701.1, read as the reverse complement.
CATCCTCACAATGCTGCAAAGGGTTGAACGAAAGGAGGAGGAGGGTTAGAAGCTACAATTGTTGCGTCGTGTCCATATACCTACGTTCGCATTTCGACATGAAGCAATGACATGCAGCATTTAAGAACAGAAACAAAATTTGCAACAGCTAGGTGATATAAGGTGGAAGAAAAAAACACATGTCCACCGACTGCATGGAAATGTGGAAATCTGAAAATCTATAGACAGCAGTAAGTCGTCTGTTTCATTTTTTAAAAGGAATTGTGCTCTCTTCTTGCGTTCTGCAATAACCGCTACGTTAACATACCGTATTCCTAGACATCATGGAATGTTTTAAACGCGCTCGCAACAAAGTTACGTACGCAAGGGCAGAAGATAAACGCGCTTTGACTGGCAACTCACTTTATAGGTGAAAACGTAGTACGCATATACATTGTTCAATTAGTCTGGGTCAATACAAATGTATCTGTACTTCCGTTTCAACAAAAAAATTAAGTTTTGAATCAGCCCTTGTTTTGTCTTGTTCCCCTGTTGATGGTTTTGCGCACGCCGAAAAATTTCCACAATGAACTCCTTCCAACTCTGACAATTTTCTGTGCTTTCACATTTCCGTTAACCGTAAACGCAACCCAATGTCAGGTTGCCTAAAACGGATCGTTACACGGTCAGCAAAACACTTCTGCACCACCATTTCACATGTTCTTATAAACGCCTGTCGATATATTGGAGCTGAACGTTCTCTCATCTTCTCTACTGCTTCGCTTCCGGCATGCCCCATCGGGAAGTCTACGGCCCGTCCGTATAGAGAACGGCCCCGCTCCAAGATCAGCGAGAATCGACAAATCGAGCAATCGAAATACGCCGGATTATAGCCGAACAGTGCCATCTTCCTTCACGTCACACACTCGAAAAGAAGAAGGTACGGCCCACCGAACACAAGGGCACCTTTCACCGCGCCACTTCTCGGAACGACGAGCCACTCTCTGGCCGTGTTCGCTCCCAAAATAAGCGGGCCAACCTTTGTGTCCGAAAAGGCTGACCACCTCATATCCTCGGCATTTATGGACCTTTCTAAAGCAGATCAAGCGAGCGCCTACTTCTGATGGGTAGCCCCTCAGTTTCCCGGGCCCATCTGCATACGCTCCTTTCTACATAGCGCTGCTTCGTAGTTACCCTTATTGTTTTTCGGGCTGAGACAACCGCCCCATATCCGCGCATCTATATGCAACGCTCTGTCATGCTCGACCCGCGCGTCGTCGAGCCAGCTTGTTCCTTTCGCTGTTATTAACAAGCGGAGTGCGCGGACCCACATTAGTCGGCTGCTCTTCCTGTTTAAGTGGGCGTGCGCCTTGCTGGAAGTAAGGGAGAGAAATCGGCCTGCGATTATGCAGTCCTTAAGTTAGGGTAAGAGATCATGAAACCTGCTTCGTTCCACGTAAGTATAGAGCTGGGCGAGGCTCGTTTATGCTTGGAGACTGGGCGTGATGGAATACATGATGTTAGAAAACTGAAAAACGAAGCAAGAAAAGAAACAAAGAATCGATAAAATCGATGTATATGATAATGAAACCAAACAAAACAAAATACCTAACAGGTTGCAACAGCAGAGAGTAGGAATTAAGTATAGTGGATCAGCATCACTGTGTGATCACTAGTTTTGCCACTGGACTCGAAGGTGAACCACGCTCGTGCCATTGCCTTTTCCGTTCCTCCTCAACCTTCACCTCTGTAATGACGCTAGAGTAATGAAACTTCTTGCCAAAGTGTACTGTTGTGAATAGTCACTCTATTTTCTTCTATTGACAGAAAACAGAAGCTAGTCTGTTGGCAAACACTACAAGGACCCCCTCCGAACTGCGCTACAAGAAAGATGGGGAAACAAGTTGCGTTTTCAGGTATATGTACCCGCCGTTTAACCATCTGCCTACTTAAGAAGGGGTCGTTCTTAGCTGTCGAGCTTGAGAGCCCGAATGACAACATTCAGGAAGACTGCACTAATTACCAATAGGTAATTAGTGCAGTGCTCTTTATTGTATCATAGAGCGAAATGTTGTAGGCCCGTGTACTCAGATTTGGGTGCACGTTAAAGAACACCAGGTGGTCTAAATTTCCGGAGCCCTCCACTACGGCGTCTCTCATAATCATATAGTGGTTTTGGGACGTTAAACCCCACTTATCAATCAATCAATCATAGAGCGCCGCTTTCATGGTAAAAAGCAATGAATAAAAACTCTGGGCGACATCTGTTATTTCTGCACTGTGTACTGCTATGAACACGTGCCGTATCTGGATTTCTTATATGACCTTCTCTTTCTGGCACTTCATGCAGTTGTAAATGCCACGAGTGAGGTATTGTTCAACATGGACAGATAACCTCATCGTGGCGATAGCCACGAAAGCAGATGTGTGCGTTTTTACATAATTCTCATCACGCCTGTTTTGCTTTCTTTCTCAGTCAGCCCTTTGAGTATTTTTCTTGTTATTTGCTGATCTGTTTGTCAACCGTCTTGTTCATATGGGCGCAATAAATTAAACCGATGGTGTTACTTTCTTGCAAATAATTCTTATGGTCACCAAGTGTCAGTGATAACAATCTGCGTATGTAACAGTAATGTTTGCCGATCAAGGTATGAACAGGTTTCATAGATAAGTCCTCAAAACAGCAGTACCTACTACGCGGTCAACGTTCTCAAATGAGGTTGGTTATGTCGAATAAAAAAATAATAAAACTGGCAGCGATCATTACGTTGAACCAACAGAGAGAGGGGGCAAGATAGTGGTCACAGAGCGATAAAGACGGAGGAAAAGGAAAATAGAACGAAGAAAGCTAGTGCGCAGGCGCACATGATAAAGCATGCCACTGATCCGAATACCCTCGCATAAGAAGCGTTCTGACCATAAGGAAATGGAACGCCGTCTTGGTCATCACGTGCATGCAGGCCTAAGAAACTGCGAGGTTGTCTTCCAAGGTCATTGGTAGTTACCGCCAACCACAGCCGTACAAACGATCGGGTGCGATACACGTTGTGTATTTCTGCGTGCACAGCCCGAAGCGGAGCCCTGAATAGTCAGGCAGGACGGCGCTGCAGCGGTAAGAAACTGATTTCCTTATGGGGCCTCACAGTACGCCAGCATTCCTTTTCGTTTCGCATTCTCCGAAGTGCATCCCCGTACTGATCGGTGAGGAGTTGGGCCTACGACTCCGTACGTGGCACATTTTTGTCTTTTCCGCGTGTGTGCGTTCGTCGATCTTATGCCCTTATAGTCAGGCGTACCACACCAAATGGACATTCTTCTGCTGTTTTTGCGGTCGGTCAGAATCAGAGTTGTGCACGGTATTGAAGTAAAACCTATTACGATTACGCATAAATAGTTCAAAAATGCGACTTGTCCAATTTACCAATTACTGCCCCAAGAAGGAAACCTTGGAGTCACCGAAGATCAATTGATTAGGCTATGCACTGTCGTTCCTCCCAGCTTTTGTTTACAGTGTGCGTATAAATCAAATAAGGCCTTCTGATCTGGATATTTCATCGCCTCTTCATCAGCACTTAACACAATTATTTATGTTATGTAACAGATGGTTTTCAGAGTTCTTGACTGTTTAGTTCTCTTGTTCATTCATTTAAAAACATTAGCAGCAAGACCGAAATTTCAGGATGTGTGCGCTATATATGAGCAAGAAGGGTGTCGTAACGTTAACCGCTTTCGCATTGACACCGAAAGAAAAGGGAGAGCATACCCTTGCCCCCCCCCCCCCCCCTCAGCTGCTGAAGTCCGTAGGGTCGCCTGTGGCTAATTAACAACCCACTCAATCTGATCCTAATCAAAATTTTTCGTTTTCGCGCCATGACTTCTTTCCATTCACGTTATCTGATTCTCCTTAGTCCCTTACGGGTGGCGCGGAGCCATAGGTAGCTCTTTATTGGCTGCGAAAAAAGTGCCATTTTTTACATCACTGCCTTTAAACAATGCAGAGATGCCTTCATTAAAAAAAAAATCCATTTGCTCTTTGTCAGTGGTACCGACTTGACATACACCTGACGTTGATGCCAACCTAAAGCCAATAACGTGATCTATATTAAGCCCCGCCTCGAATACAATGGATACTGAATAATTTTTTTTAATCTGAAGGAACGAATCCACTTTCTCTTTTCCACAAAACATTTAATCCAGGCTGCTGGTCGGCTCAAGGCTCACGCATACACGCAGGGCTTAGAATATTCTCCTGTTTAACCCCGGTCTTGCAAATCAGTGACTGCCACAGAAATGAGTTTGTTCTGGATTCGTTCTCCTGACTTTCCATCAACTAAAGAGCTTTCTTGCCGAGAAACCCGAACTATTTTTTCTTGTAGCTAGGTGCTGTAAACTGGTGGCTGTCGAATTCAACTTTCTTGACGACAACCCATGTGTTCCCTTTGGCCTATATACAGCTGTAAAGGCCCCGGTAATAGTTCAATGGTTCGTTCGTCATCAAGGCAACAGCAACCATATTAAGTAGGTTTCACATCTTCGAATACAAGGTTTCGCCGTTCAAGAGAGGCAACCAAGCTTCCCAGCCTTGTTTCTTCCTCTTCGCAAAGAATGCCGCCGTTTTCGCCAGTCGAATACATTGCCCCGCTTTGTGCGTTATCGACATGCTGAACGTATTATATGCAGTACTGTTTCGATGCGGCCCACTGCCTGTGAAATTAGAGAGTTTTAGTACTGCGTACGCTGCGTACGTGGCGGCGTTGCGTACGTAAGGACGCCACGTTCTGCGTAGTGCGCATGCGCAGACCGCAACGCGCACGTATCGCGTTACGTACGCAGTCGCTACGTACGCACGCATGAGATGCGTGCGTGCGTACGTATGAGGTGATCGCGCCGCTCTCGAACAAGTTCGCGAAAGCGCGTGACTTCGTTTTGCAAAATGGCGGCATCGAAGGCAAGCATAGACCGGCTCTGTGGCTTAAAATATGGCCGTAATCTGGCTATAACACTTGGATTGGCTCACATTGGCTGTCAACAACACGTGCTTCTATTTTGATCTACCAGATGGCGCAACACGCTTCACGCTCGTTACGTACGTGGGTACTACGGCGTACTAAAAGCCGATTAGTGGCGAACGACGCCACGTAACGCAAGGCACTTGCGTGATGCGTACGTAGCACCATTCCGCAGTACCAAAACTCTCTATTAAATGTTCGGTCACTTGTCTGGAAACGCTATTTTCGCAATCCGTTCTGCGTGGTTCGCTATGCGGGAGCGTGCAGCATGGTTGCATTTTGTCCCCACTTTTTAGTTCTGAGACTCTGCACCGCCTATTTACTCAGTGTTGATCATTACGAAGGTGGGTTGATTTCAAGATTCTGATCCTTCTGAAACTTGTATACGTTAACGCTGAGTGAGAGGGGTAAAGGAATCAGTATTAATTGACGGGCTTGAACGTCCGAAAACCACGCTATGATTATGAAGGACGCTGTCGTGGAGGGCTCCGGAAATTTTGAACACCTGGTGTTCTTACACGTGCACCTAAATCTAAGTACTCGGGCCACGAGCGTTTTCGTCCCAATCGAAAATGCCGCCGCCGCGTCAGAGACTCGATCCAGTGACCTGGGGACCAGTAATCGAGGCAAATGGTTAAATTAAATAGGGATGTTAACCTGAGAAAACCTCCGTTGCTTAGGAAGGGGAAGTACTTAGGGGGTGAGGAAGACTAAATGAGAAAAAGAGAGTCCGTAACGATATTATGAAACCATCACAATAGCACTGTCCAATAGCAACAAACCAACATAATAATCAACCGTCAGAACGTGTCAATCAGTCTGGTTTCCCTAAGAAACTGCGGCAGCATCCTCGTGGAGGCTCGCGCTGAAGTCCGTTTGTAGTCCGGTGCCTGAGAGTTTCAGAATTCAGCCATGTTCACAAATCCATGCCAGCATAAACTGGACCCTGATATCAAAATAAGTATACCGTCCTACCTATATCACAACTTGACTCTGTCCTGCTGGTCCGCATATATGCCTTGCAGTGGCATTTTCGAAGGCTTATTCATTTACTATAAGAATGGCTGGTAGCCCACTGTTGGAACAATGCGGGTGCAGCGAAACAACCACGCACCTTCCCTGCACGTTTGCACGCTTTTACTCCGAAAGAGCTGCCCTCTCAGCAGCATTATAGGCCGACTGGACAACCGCCTTCTGATGAGAATAGCGCAGACGTTTTTTTTTTTTTTGAATATCTAATCATGTGCAATCGAGTACCTAAAACTGAGTGTTGTAACTGAACGAACGTGTTCGTATCGCTGCATTCCGACCACAGAAAATCGTCGTCGTTCTCGCATACACATAAGACTCGTACAGCTCCCGTCACCGGCTGTAGCTGAAGTTCTTTCACATTCCCATGTGCCCAAACACGTTGCTCATTCCTAGCGATCAAGAATACAGCGGCACGTGTTCACGCCACAGTAACTAGCCCTGCTGACACACCCTGCCAAAGAACTGGACTAAACTTCGACGTGAGTGTCACCGCAGTTTGAGATGCACCTTTCCCTTCGTCGCGTTATCTTTCGCTGTCTCGTCCAATCAGCACACGTCGCAACTCACATCCCTGAAAACTATCAACCAAATGGCAAAGCACGTGCAATACGACGGCGATTTGCAAAGCAAGCAGTTGCGTGGAATACACTTCTATACTGGAGTCGGTGACAAATCAAGCTGTCTCGTTCCAGCAGAAAACGACTTCGAATCTGAGAACTCTGGCGAAGAATTTCGTCTTAAACCAGATTAACAAACAAAACGGCTGTGGAACACGAGAAGTAGTCATGCTCTCTATGCGAGCCTGAAATAAGAGGGTTATCTCGCATGGGTGAAGGAACGAAATTGGAGTGCCTGGAATTCCTCACGGGGCAAAAGGAAGATTCTGAGAGAAATATAGCATGTCGATTTGTCCAGAGGTTCAATTGCGGACAAGAAGTCGCTGAGAGCAAACAGGCAAACGTTTACATCATCAGAGAATGCTTCTTTTGTGTTTCAAATAAAGGAAATAAAGAAAACGAGGAGGTACACATTTTGATGTTTTGCTCACCAAGTAGAAATTGAAACGTCGCGTTAAAGTGCTCTGACATGATTAAAGAGTAAACTTGGAGACAAACAGTCATTGAAGATGTTCGATGTGCATAAACCCTGTATGTCATGCGATAGACACGCTTCATTTGCGTGATTCGCGGCTCACAACATTTCTTGCAAAAGCGAGATATACGGGAGTCGTAAGGCGAGGCTATGTATATTGCGGAATTCAATACGCATGATTAGTCTCCGCTTATGAGTAGCCTTCACGTCTCGTTAGAGTGATGTGATCGTATAAACGTTACTGTAAGGTACTTGAGCTATGGGGCGATAGTCCGTAACGTCCTGGGGTTGGCACATCGTGTCCGTGCTCCCGCCACCCTCGAAATTTTTCCACCTATATATAGGTGGAATATATATATATATATATATATATATATATATATATATATATATATATATATATATATATATATATATATATATATATATATATATATATATATATATATATATATAATGATGTCGTACGTTGTTCGATCACATTGCTTCGTACATTTGCGTCACCAAGACCGAAACCGAAGTAGAAGCCCTATCGCGTCGGGCCGTGCGAACGCCCTGTGAAAGTATAGAAAGTATATACAGAAGGGGGCAGAAGGTCAACTCCAGCCAGCTGTTGGCTGCCAGTGAAATCGCACCCGGTGAACCACGAAGCGGAATGCAGAGGCCATTTATAGCTGAGCTATTTCATTCGGAGCAATCGGTGTGGATGTGTACGGGGCTACCTGCATAGTATATATACACGAACGACTATCGACTTCCTCGTCACGTCAAACGGCGCGAGATAGCCCTCCAGCAGAAGCCTCAGCCACACGCGAGACAAGCAGCTCAACAACTCGTCTGCCCGCCGGCCCCATATGCCAGGAGGGTCGTTACGAGGATATTGTATTGCGTCTTAATTGGATGCTCCTTCGGGCACGCCGGCACGACCGACAAGCTCCCACGAATCACTTGTATCGCTTATCGGAGCCGTGCGATTCCGAACTCCCTGCCAAACAAAGATGCCTTTGCGTCACTTCCTTCCTTAAAACAGCGGAAGGCTGTTTCTCGCTTGTTACACAACAAGTTCGTGTATGCTGAAAAACTAAGCTCTAGTGTGCGCAGTTGAAAGTATTAAGTATCTACTGATCACCAGAGATCAACAGGCTCTGCAATGACCATCACTGATCCGTAGTGATCAACAGATGTATGAAATAGCGCTCTGGCCAAATGCTCGACAAAACGACTTGCCTGCGTCAGGGCTTGGCCAAGACATGTTTCCTTGTCTAAACTTCGACTATAGCATAACACCGTCGTTGACCCCACATCTTAACCATTTCGCAAACTTCGGTATCTTTTAGATTTACTTTAGGAGGTAAGGCGAGACCGACATAAAATGGCTGGCAGAGCTTGCTAAATAAACTTTCTGAATGAAGTCCCAACTAGGATATTCCTGAATAATGGTGATGTTCCATGTCCACAACAATCGGAAATATAGATACTTTTCTAGTAAAACTGATTGAATGTGCACAAAATACCGCCTTAAATGTGAACGCAGCCGGTGCTGTTGTACCGATTGTAATTATCAAAATATTTTGTAAATACAACATCAGGTGGCATTGAGAACTACGAACGTAAAGCTGAAGAAAAGCAGGAAACGATACTTGAACTTGATGTCCATTCTATCGTATTCTCTTAAAAATTTAGTATTCTATCTTTGGGATTTGTCTTGTTTTTCAGAGCCTCAAGCATTGTCTCATATATCATTCCGTCAGGCTGATCGATATATTTAGGAAATTTTGGACATGTGAAAGCTTATTGTAGGAAAGGTGCAACTTTCGTTTCTGGATCTTAATTCGCTAAACAGTCATTCGAGTAGCAGATAACGTGTCATGACCTTATAATACCATGCAATCACTAACGTTACTTTGAATGCAGAAGCTCATTGACGCTTAGCTAGCATTAATTCTCACGTACTTCCTCTGTGACCTTCAACCCTTACAGGAATTCCTACCCATACCAATGAGGAAGTCTGCGGGAGAACTGTTTACTAAACAGTAATATCTGTTTGGTCGGTTGTGGGGAGAAGCGAGGCTGGACCTCTACGGGATCCCAATCATCGGCTCAAATGAGGGACACGTTCGGTAGCCAACTTTCGCTTCGTGGCCAACATCAGCTCCACGGGCAGTGGCGGTCTCCTTGATAAGCCCTGAATTTTCTTCGCGACTTCGGGCACGCATTCTTAATCCATCACGCCTGTCGAAGGGATCGATCGGCTGCCCGAAAGAGTCAGTCAGGAGCGAGCTCTCAGGTTCATTCGCAGCACCGTCGAACCAGTGAAGGTGAGAAGGGTCAAAGGTCAACCCGTACGGTAGCTGCCACTACGTATAGAATCGGGCGCCTTTTCCTCGTCACTCGTCCCCCACCACCGAGAGAAGCACGCATGGCACGCGACACATCTACTGGCAAGCGCAGTCGGCCGCGTGTAATCCTCATGGTACGACGGTCTTCCTTTGGCATTGCGGAGCACCGCTGTCCTCCAGGTCTGACTCACCTGAGCCATGACGGTCCGCAGGAGTGCACGTCTTTGGTGTCCTGTGTACTGGAAGGGGGGAGGTCTTGTGCCGGTGGTCCGCTGTGCGTCCAGCTTCTTATGGTAAGCTGCTCGCTGGAGGCGGAGCCCCCGGCGTCGTTGTCGAACGGACGTCTCACCCCCCTTCTCCGACATCGCCTCCCCCTTCCTCTCACCCCCCCCTTACATGGCAGCGGCCAGGGGTTTGCTCTTGAACCGAAGGGTCGCGCAGAACGATGACCTCCGGCCGCCGGATTGAGGTCGGCCGAGGAGAGAGTGAATGCTCATAGCGCTCCGCGCGCCCGCATAGCGTCGTCGGCGCGTTTGTTCAGCGCCCTCTCTGCATATTCTTCTTCCTCCCGCACCAAAGCAGCCGGTGCTTCTTCGAGAGCACCATCTTCCGCTTCCCGCGGCGTCCGCCAATTATCGCCCGGTCGCTCCGGCCGCGTGCTACCGCTGCCGACGACGACGTTGCCGAAGCTCGTTTATGATGCGTGCTTGAGGAGGAAAGGGGTAACTGGGGCTAGCACCACGCACGACCAGCGCTGGCTCCATTCTCTGCCGTGAATGCAGGCTCACGGGATCTATCGAAAATCGACAGCTTCGGAAGGAAGCGATGCAGACGATGGCGTGTGCACGCCTATACTTGGACGAGCGCTTGCGCGAAAGAATGCGCCCGCTTGACGGGTTTTATTTTTCTTGAAAGCAGAGGTGCAGTGAAAGAGCCGGCTTATGGAGAATATTCTGTTTTTGGGAACTAGGTTTTGTCCTACGCCTTTTATGGCAGGTAATTTTACCGATGAGGTTATTCAAACACGTTCCGAACATGCGGTCCTTTGAAGAGGAATGGCTGTTTTAAAATTAAGAGACAATGGAGCATTCTTCTCAAAGAATGTTTCGTGCCTTTGCTCAAGCACTTTGTTGCGAACTGTGTAATTATGGCAACAAGGACAATATTAAAAGGAACGCGCGATACATCGATCACAGGACGAAAAACAGTTTTTAATCGAGAAAAGGTATGGCGTGAAGTGCTACTGCATCCTGATCGCTGAACCGAGGGTCGGTTGCGTATGGTAAACCAGCAATTATAGGTAACAATAACGATCACATAGACTTAACTGAGTCGTAGGATCACAACGTCGCCTTGCTCAGGATTACCGGGCTCATCCAACGAGATGCAATGAACGAGTGTAGATGATTCAATGGCACAAACAATTGGTATTACTCTCGCGAAGTATCATTTGGTTGCTTAGAAGGTTTTCAGAGTTTGTCTTCACGCGTCAGATTGAATGAAACGTGTTATGTTGACATGAATCACTGCATGTTAAAGATATTTCAAGTCTTTGTCAATCTTCGATCGCCTATATGTATTTCACATAGAGCAATCATGGTTATTGAATAATCGAAGCTAATAAAATCCTTTTGTTTCTATTAATTTTTTCTCCTACATAAATTGTCCCATAGTTTTTGCTGCCTCTCTATTTCAGGGATTCCACAATGCGTGCCTTAAAGGGAGACATCACTCTTTCGAAACGTATGAGGAATCTGCCGGCTAAGTATTGCTTAAGGCTAGCAACTACGTGATTCCTAGATTGCTGTTTTTCTCTCGCATCCACAAACACTCACTGCATCTGGGTCACCTGCTGACGCGTCATCGAGGCGCTGCGTTATAAGTCAGTTCGAGCGCAAATCTCCTCCTTTGCTATCGATCAAGAATAGCGGAAGAAGGATGCCAGCGTACACCACGTCATTTTGGCTCGTATACACGCAAATCCACAAAAAGACATCAACGCGTTTGTTTGTTGCGCAACCCCGATTGCACAAGCAATCACCACCGTACGGGCATGCGATATCTGCCGGCAGAAGCGTGACGGATGGCCGGAGGCGGCTCGCAGGCGGGTACGCTTCTTCTTGCAGGGACATCACTTTCGCGCCGGAAGCAGTCTTGCAGTGTAATGGTGGGTGTGCTGCGGCGGCTTACGCTGAATGAGCCGATGCGTGCGCAATCCTTGTCGTATGGAGGCGCTTTCTTTATCGCCCCGATCCCAAAGATGTGCGAGAGTGTCTTGGGCGCAAGCGTTGAGGCGATGCCCGTCGATCGAAAGCCACCACTCACCGCGACAGCTCGCGAAGGGCAGTGACGATATACAGCGCATATATTCAGCTGACAGGTGCGTGCTCGCGCAAGTGGACTCTGTTGATATCTGGGACGAATGCGCAGCAGCATCGAGGTAGAGTGGCCATTACTTTTCATCCACACTGCCGATCTTGATTTGAATGGTGGCGCGAAGTGCTACGGAGGCGAGTTGCCGTGCCGGTATCTTATGGCACGGTTCGTGGGATTTTGAGTAACTTCACCCGGTAGCCTCGGGGCATATTGTCCGTGAATATGCCTCTGGTGATGGCATGCATGCCAAAATTACGATATTAAGAGGTAGCAGTTAGAGGTGAAACGAGGAAGATAAATAGCTTGCACATGACGTCATGGTCGCTGCTTCATAATAACGTGCTGGCTCACCACCACGAGGGACTTGATGACGTAGAGGCCACACAGTCACATCGCGCTTCAGTTGCTTCAATATACGATAACGATGCGGCCGCAATCATACTGGTCCCAGTGCGTCAATAAAAAAAAATGGCAGGCGGAATAACGATAGCATTAACATGTGGCATAATAAACCTTGCGTGCGCCATGCGGTGCATCAACATAGTGGTTTCAGTGACGTCATAGCAAGCAATCTATTTTTCGAGGAGGAAGGGGCAATTAACTTCAGTGTAATAATTGCTTTGTTGATTGATTGATATGTGGGGTTTAACGTCCTAAAACCACCATATGATTATGAGAGACGCCGTAGTGGAGGGCTCCGGAAATTTCGTCCACCTGGGGTTCCTTAACGTGCGCCCAAATCTGAGCACACGGGCCTACAACATTTCCGCCTCCATCGGAAATGCAGCCGCCGCAGCCGGGATTCGATCCCGCGACCTGCGGGTCAGCAGCCGAGTTAGCCACTATACCACCACTGCGGGGGGGGGGGGGGGCAATAATTGCTTCTGTTTAACGTCCAACAACTACGATATGACAATAATAGGTGCCGTGGTGGCAGGCTCCGCAAATGTAAACCACTTCGGGTCCTCTAACGTTCATATAAAAATAAGTACGCGGGCCTCTGGCATTCCGAGCTTTGGGTCAGCAGTCGAGCACGATAACCACTAGAAAAGGTTGAATATATATATATATATATATATATATATATATATATATATATATATATATATATATATATATATATTTTTCAACCGGCACTGACCAAAAGCACGTTGCTGACCATTGCCTGGAGTTAGTCAGACTATTTTCTTGTGTTCTAAAATATTGTTCAATTAGATCTGTTTAGTTAACTAACTTTTGAAGCAATAAAAATGGATAAAAAGTTTGATGGGAAAATTGTAAATAGCTTTGCAAAACGTCTTATTTGACAGTTTTGTTTCGAACTTTATATCAGTAATTTATTAGTGTTTTTCTGTGAGATAAAAATGCCCGCAAAATACAAAAAAAAAACAAAAACACCACGTGACGATCCCACTTGCGCGCCAGTGCACACGATGATTCTAGTGCTCCCTAACGCTCGGCGTACGAATGACCATAGCATTAACGCGATTGTGCTGTCTCGACACGCGGCAACAATGGTGGTGGCTTTGCGACGAACACGTCTTGCTATCAGCCACAAAAGCGATAACCGCTATGACTGCTTATCGCTGTCATGAACTGGTGCGAGGGATCGTTCGTACGCGGAACGTTAGAGAGCACGAGAATCACGGCGCGCGTAAGCGCGCGAGTTTGTCACGTGGTACTTTTTTGTATTTTGCCTGCATTTGTAGTTAGCAGAAAAGTCCTAATAACTAACAGATATAATGTTCGAAACTGCCCGATTGGACGTTTTCCAAAGTTCACACCCGATCCTGGGCCAGCTGTTATATTCTGTACTTCGTCTTGCTCCACGGTACACACGCCCAAGCTTCGGTGTCGTTCTTCGTCATCACACCTGACTGCGCGCGCGCGGGCTGTCGACAATGCCTCCGGAGGGCGGCACTGTCTGTTCGAGATTGGCCGGACTCAGTCATGGCAAAAACTGAGCTGGAAATTTGTCGAAGTTATTTGTTTCTGGTGGCCGGCACTGGTACCGAAGTCGCTCAGTATGTCGCTGCAGACGCTGAAACTTGGCTAGAACCTTTGCTGATGACGACTTTGGAAGACGACTTTGGAAGAGTTGGGAGTTAGCGCTCGTGTCTTTCGTGTCCTTCTTGTCTTTGTGTCGTCGTTTTGTTCTCGTGCTATAACTATCGCCTGCCTCAAAGCGGGGTTGAGTTTCTGCGTTGACCTGGGACGTGGCTAATGCTGTTGCCACGTTCTCTCTTTGGGGCTCCCTGACGTTTTCAAGCGAGCGATTCTCAAAGCCGCTCTGCGTGCAGGTGGAACATTCCCACCACAAGCCGTCTCAAGATTAGTAGTCTAGTGCTGCACGGGCCTGTAATCGCACGCAAAGAAGCGCCGCTGCGTGTATTTGTATACGCACCGCCAACCGCCTATCCACACTTGCGCGGGGACGGTGCTGCCACTTATAACCCGATCTATAGCCGCAAATAGCGCCGTTGTTTAATCGAACCTCGCGAAAGAAACCTCTGTAGACATGGTTTAAGAGGTCGCAGATACTGGATTCACGATAAATTCGCGAATGCAAAAGCTCTTCCGTGTCGGAACTTCGCCCTTAAAGAGGGTAACGATTTAGAGTACTTCGTACACTACTATGGGAGAGCCTAAAGCCGTCCCGTTGGCCTCAGATGAGGCCCTGTTGACAAAAATTATGGGTATGGGCAAACGCCTGTACCACTGATGGAGCAGTAGTGAGTGGGCAGTGCCATTGACGTAGAACCGACGCGACCGCATGGTGAACGGAGCCATGCAAAGCCCGCTGTGGTACTGTTGAAGAAATAGGGAGTTTAGAGAAGGTGGTTAACGATTTAGAGCACATGGTTCAAGGTTATGTGTGTTTCGAAAAAAATGGTTGACGATTTCGAGTACTTAGTACTCGACTATGGGAGAGCCTTGAGACATAGAGAAATAAAGGTTAAGAGTGGACACTCCCGTAGACCCCAGCGGCCCAATCGACCCTAGCACACCTAGTGGTTGGTGAGAGCAAGTGGCGTGCGCTTCCTGTTTCGGTTTCCCTGGCGCAAATTTTGAATTACTTTGCATAACCGACGTTTGGCTATAACGAAAGTTCATGATTTCAGACCACTATTCATCGTCCAAATGGATATTTTTGTAGGTAGTTTTGATTTAGCGATTCCCTGTTTTGTTTTGTTCAGTGGTTCGTGCGAATCGGTCGTGACGTAATTTTTATTTCGATTACGTTATAATAAAAAGAGATGCAGGTAATGATAATTCACTACGGTTTTATTCATCGCGCTTGTGTTTTTCTTTTGGAACGAGTGATCAATGTATATATCAGTCAAAGAGACAGAGTATCCGTAATGTTTTATTCAAAGGCAAGGTAGAGTCTGAGAATATAAAAAGCACAATATGACAAAGGTAGACAACAAATGCATCTCGCCTTACAAATAAATTGTAACAAATACAGAGAGAACACAGACAACGCACACATCGCTAGAGTTGGCAGAAGCCGAGAAGCTGGTGAAGTATGACACACCGGGCCAGTGGGTAAGTAAGGATCTATGGCAAAAACACAGCGCACAATGCTGATGAAGAAGAAAAAGTGACATATACACAGCAATGAAGTCGCGAATCACGCCTGGGGTTAACCGAAATAATGCATATAAAAAAAGAGCACACAGAAACCACACGACACAATATAGCATAAAAGCAAAGGTGCAGTGTGCTGGCTGTGCTTAAGAACAGCTAGTCCAAAAGGAAAAAAGCAGACTTGATGCCTGCTTGTCCTCAGAAAGGTAGGGCTTTGCAGCTTGCTCACTACGTGAAAGACAAACTTTATGCTACAACACTGGCAGGTTTTGTGGCTTTTGTTATGCGTCGCCTTCATCAAAAACTTAAGATCCCAAGTGATTTGCGTCTGGGTGTTGCTGTGACGCTTGCGAGCTAAAATAGATTGTAGTCATCACTTATCCAGAATTGTTGATTGATTGATATGTGGGGTTTAACGTCCCAAAACCACTATATGATTATGAGAGACGCCGTAGTGGAGGTCTCCGGAAATTTAGACCACCTGGGGTTCTTTAACGTGCACCCAAATATCCAGAATTGTGGACCTTAATTAGTGCTACGAGAGCAGTATTACAGGGCTAATAAATAGCAGAAGGAAACCACTTTGGCTCATTATTTTTCACAAAGGCTCTACATCGTACGTTATCACTCAAAAGCTATATAAAAATAAAATGGCAGCGTCTGCAGCCCCATCAAACGCTACAAGTTTGAGTATTCTTTTGAAAATTTTGATGGGCGAGATGAGGAGGTTGATTAGAAGCTAAAAGACAAAAAGCGTGATAACGTGAACCGTGCCCACTTCATACTGTGTTCCTTACCCGCTCGAAGACATTTCAACAAGCGGTTTTGTTATCGATATATTACTTGAGCTGGAGAGATAAAGCATACACAGTGACCAAGCGAGCCACAGTAAAGTGTACAGTTCGCCCGCATTTGCTACAAAAATACAGACAGGATACCCAACATTCTTTTTAAGGTTATGCAAATCACTTCGAGCGAATACACAGTGTCCCTACTCCTCATAGGGGGTAACCTAAACAATGTATGCAACGAAGGAGTGGCTAGTCCAGTTGAGCTGAATATAAGCACATAGGACCATAATGAAGTCTGCTGTAACGAAGTAATAACATAACAAAGCTATTGCAGGATTCGGCTCAACTCGAATACTTTAGTGTAAATCCGCCGCTAATTGCTAACCTTTGAACTTGTCAAGCTGTATGCCTGAGATTGAAGACTGGAACCTAACCTTATCTAAGTTTCGGTTCACAAAACGCACATGCCAACATAAACGAACCCGGCAAAACATTTTCAGAAACTTCGCGCGAAACCCAGCAGAGCAGAAATGAAAATCGCCAACACTTGACAGATGGTATTACAAAACATCGCACACTTTCAGGTGATGTGCAGTGGCCTCAATTATGGCAAGAAAGTGAGATTCAAGTTGTTGTACGTATGCAAAAACTGCTTCTGATGGCACAGTGAGATTCCCAAAAAGTTTGCTGGGGACGTGGTATGCTTTGAGCATTGTGAAATACTGGTGGGTACTCTTAAGCGTCTCATTGTCGTCTTTCAGTAACTGTGGGCAACTGCAACCGTCACATGCATTCCGAAGGAAGTGTTTGATGAGAAAACCAGCTACATAATATGCAGTGGAGTCATCGATAATATGGGAGTGAACGTTTGTCGCAAGTTCAGAGAGATCGTCTAGAGCGGGAAAGCCGTCAGGCTGTGGCTGTGCACACTCCTCATTATCCACAAGAGACGCACTGGTGAGGGAGAATGGCGAGAGCTGCTCCTGGAAGAGGTCACATTCATCATCCTCGACATTTCCGTATTCTGACAGCTTGAAGAGTTTTCTTACGCAGATGTGCTTCAGGCCACAAAAAAATTGTGCTACATTGGGGTTGGTGTTGCAACCCTGTTTTTGCCTAATGTGGCCAAATATGTTCTCCAGAGGATCCTGCTGAAGCCTGCGTGTTAACAGGTATTCAAAATTGTAATTTTTGGAGAGGTCGTCCCATAGTTGACAAATTGCCTCAATTGTAATTTGCCAACCTACGATGGTTTGTGGTTGACGTCTGCCAACAAACTGCCATGATGCAATCCAGTGAAGCTGGCCTCGGAGGAAGTCAATCAGCTCTGAATCATTTTTTATGATTGCATGCCGCAGCTTTTGCGAAGTTCTTTTTTTACTCCAGCTGTTCAAGGCATCGAAAATCCTGTCCATACGATCACAAAATTGAGCTGTAGTGATGGCCGAGGCAGGCAGCACCTTCGCATACACCAATGCCGTGATAGCAATCGAAACTGATGCACTGAGGACCTGAGTTGCTCTGCTCACCTTCATATTAGAAAAAGGTTTCTGATGAACGTGCCGTTCAGTCAACTTTGGAGCCAATCGCAACCGCAACTCATGTAAGGATTGGTAAAGGGTTACAATGTGCGACCAGTTAATGATGTCATCCCCAATGTATAACTTGTGTGCTTGGACATTATTGTGCGTTGTTTTAATTAAATGCGGAACATCAAAAATGTAATATACCCGCTCACCATTAACTTCAAAAAAGGCTTTGCTACAGTCACTCTTAGTTGGTTAGCGAGACTTACATTTGAACTGCCCTGGTCACAAATGACTGCTTTCACTGCAATATTAATGCTCCTAAGCTCCAAAATGAGTGACACCAGCAAGTTATGCATAACAGATGATGGTGTTGATGTGTGCCCTATAGTAAAAGCAACCGGTTGAACCCACTTTCTCGAAACGCCAACAAGAAGAAAAACCAGTCCTCGATCAGCGATGGTTGAAGTGCGATGAGTGCCATCATCTGTAAAACCCTGGACAACGTCTCTTGCAGCATCATAGTACAAATACTTTTTGAGTGCTATTTCGTCGAAAACTAAAGCGCACACTCGGTCCCGTTCATTCCAAGCTTGAGTATTTGTTGCAATGGAAGAAAGGATTCCTGGAATTATGCCTGGAGTCATCTTTACATTAGCTAGCCACCTCCTTAATGAACGCCGGGAGGGCAAAGAAAAATATGGAGCCAGAAATCGGTATGCTCGCGGACCTCTGAAGTTTAAGTGAAGAGCAAATTTCTTGAACCACACGGGAAACCGCTTGCCCTTGCGTTTGGGCCTCAAGCGAACATGTGCAGAAAGAAGTTTAAAAACCTCCTCGGTGACGTGCGGTCGGATAACTTCAAGGGCCTTTGAAGTCGATGACGGTGCTTGGTGAGGCTGTCTCCGCAGTCTTTTGATAGTTTTCCGCTGTGCTGCTACTTTGGCTTGCAGATGTTTAATGGTTTGCTTGTACTTCATTGATGGAGACATTGTCGCTGGCACACAGGAACGCACTGCAATAAACAAAAAAATGGATGTAAAAGCGAAGAACAACTAATCCCATACGAGCACTTTCCTCGCTCTTTCAGACTCAAGGTGCACAACTTTCTGTGGTGCAAAGTTTTCGATTCCACTACCTAAAAACAAACCATTCACAATGTTGACAATGTACAAAAAAAAATAAAAATCACTGAGAGCCCACCCTTACATTTTGTAAGTGCACACGTAGTGTCCTTTTGAGGATAGTTTCCTCAGAATGTCCTAAACATAAAATAGCACATTAAAAACAGCTGCAATAAAAGCATAGTCACCATTTTCTCTAGGGCACTCAGGCGTGGAGCTGTTGGCGGAGACGTCTTCTGGAGGGTTTTGTGAAGCTTGTTCAGTGCCTCGGACAGTTCTGTCAAAACAATCTTGCGAGCGGCCTGCGGAAGTCTCTATCTCAATCCACTCTAGTGTTGAAGTGAACATACAACTTACCGGTCACACAAGTTCCTTTTGTGACAGCTGAATGACTGGTTAAGGTTTTCTCCGGCAAGAAAAGTCAGCGGAATTTCTTTTACCAGCTACAAGGGAGCTGCCACCTGCAGAGGTTTGGTCAACAGTCAATTTCGGTAAAAAAAAAGAAATCGCGACACTGAACGCACCTCAATGTGTGGGAGCCGCTTTTGGAAGCCCCTACCGCAGGTCCTGAAGAAATGAAATTACGACAATGTATCAGTAAGAGGCTTAAAATAACACAAACTGAAGCTCATCCGCACCTTGCAGTGCAGCTTCTGCAGCCATGTCACAGTCACTACTTGAAGCGACGCTCAGAGTACCTGCATATATGGGCAGTTGGTACAAGTTACAAAGCTTGTAGCATGGGGAAACTTAAACAGCTCTTTCAAACGCATAAATTGGTCGAGCGTGGAAGAAAAGAGAAGGCACCAACTAGGAAACAAGTAATTTGTTATTTTTGGAATTATCAACAGTGGCAGCTTTCACTGATGAAAAGTATACGTACATGTGCACTCAAGCTTGAAGATAACGTGAAACAGCCCTTTAAAGTCTTTTAAAACAAGTTGCGCAGGTCAAGAGCATCAAAAAACGACAGAAATGTAAAGCTGCTGTTAGGAAGGTAATAGCCCACAATTCACAAAATTTAAGACTTTCCAAGTGTTACTTCTATAGTGAGGCTTCTCCATCGGCTACAAAGATCTTCACGGTTAACTGTCGCCACTGATTCAATACAAGTGGCTGCTACTGCACATATTTGAGTTTCAGTCAATCACTTACATGGTGCAGCTGGTTGCACACTGGGAACAGCCATTCTTGTAAGCCTTGTGTGCCCAAGGGTCCATGAAACTTTGAGCAGTAAAATGGTCGCTACAAACCCTGTACGTTGCGTACAATAGGCTGGCCGGCTTACTAAGGAGATCATCGCGTCCAGCATACTGCATCCACGCTTTCATCCTGCATTGGCAATGAACTATCAGCTGAAAGGGGAAGTGCTTGAATAGTGATTTTTTATTGTTACCCTCACTGAGCAAGTACGAACAGTAAGCCTAAAGACATGCAAACCATACAAAAGCTTTAACACACCTGCTGTCCCGTGGTATGCGGAAGAAACTCGTTCCAGGCTTCTTGTGGGTTCTGCCATTGTTGAAGCACCACGATACACAGCAGTAGCTGCCGTAGCTTGGACCGCCGGACGGCATGGCGTCAGCGCGGTCTGAAAATGTTAGTAAGTGGATGCTTCGCTGTCAAATTACGAAAAAGATATGTGCACGTCATAAGTGTACCAACAAACCCCTTTGAATGATTAGCTAATCGATGCACAATACAAAACCAGTGATACATCTCTGACCCATAAAACTCTGACTTGCAAAGATATACGTCAAGACCACGTACAAAGATCTTCAGAAGTTTCCAGGCCGCTATCCCTTGTAATGGTATCGCGGCCTGGGAACTTTAGAACACCTTTGTACGTACGCAGTATCAGCAGTACCTTGGGAAGAAAAATCATAGTTGAAATTTATGCGGTAAAATTATATTGGAAACGTCAAAAAAATTTGTGAGCAGCTTGCACTAGTGGCACAAGGCTAGCAAAAAAACGAAGATGATGGCCACTTGGCTAGTCCAGATTTGCCTCCGGCACACCAAGAATCATTCGTGTTCCGAGCCTTCGGGAAACGCGTCGTGAAGCATGCGAGGCCCAGCGAATGCTTCTCAATATTTTGCACCGAGCCTATGACCTAGCTGCCCAGCTACGCTCAGCGCACAGACGCTCGCGTCCGTGGCAGACGCAGCACGCGTCGCCTCGGCTTGACGCCGTGCCGCCTTTGCTATACTGCATACGTTGCACAATGTTCCCGTCTAGCCGCCGCATAGAGCCACAAACTTTCTTTTTAGCGAACCTCCCAGTCCTCACAAGCTTCAGAAAAAGGTTACAACTGTGTGAATGAGACGCCACGTAAGAAACAAACTCGCACACTCGAAGCGCAACGTGTGTGTGTGCATCTTTCTATGTTTGTTGCATGGTGTCTTATTCGCGCAAGTGTAACCGTTTTCTGAAAAAATGACCCAACAAGACCAACAACATGTCATTCAACAAGCTTCGCTTGAAAACGTGCCTCACCTGTTATCTCACGCACGAAAACGCCGACGCAGCCGACGTTGACGAAAGCGACGAAAGGTTCTCGCTGTCAGTCATGCATGGGCTTGTCGCTGGGTAGATGGTGTTTATGACAGTACGGCTGAAGAAAAATAATCGCTAAGGTGTGTTGAATAAATTGTTTTTATGTATAAAGAACATATCAAATTTGGGCGTATAATTATTATTTTGTAAAAACAATTCTGTTGCATTGATTATAACTGTTTTTTTTTTGCGCTTGCGCCCTCTGACGTTTGGTGAGAGCACTAGTTCGTTACGTAGTCGTGACGCACTTCCTGAGGCCAGGTTTCGCGGAGTGTCCGCTCTTGTCTTCTTCTTTCTCTATGCTTGAGAGCCGTCCCGTGCACAAATAACTGGTACAAGCACACCAGATTAGAACACACCAGATTCAAGAGGCAAAGTGTCACGCCTAGCGCATGTATATATGGCACAAAAAAAGTTCATTCCTTAGCTCCTAACCACAATGCTTCACACAGTTCACGAGTTGTTTTGCAAATGTTCACTTCCTTCAAACGCAAAGTAAGTATTCAGGTGCCCTGCCTAAAACAATGTCACTCTCAAACATAACGAGTCTTCTAGTTTCATAGCAATAAAGAGCGAAAAAAAAATGCCCCCTTCTCCCCAACGCGAATCGCGAGGAAATGCGAATGCATTGCGTAGCGTTCATAACGATGTTTCGCACTTGAGCCCCGCGTTAAAAGAATAATGTTTTTTTTTTTACACCATGTAGGGTCCCTGGATTAAACAAGACCTGAACACCGTGCAGTCAATGGCACCGTTCACTGCACGTGGCGTTTAAGAGCGAAACTCCTCTTAGTCTAACCTTGTCCTGCGTGGGGCGTAGCCGAGAGAATAACCCCCGTATTCAGAAACGCTACTTGACTTGAAAACGCCTTCCAATGCAGCGCGTTTACAATGCGTCTGTACTTTTGTGCTGCCTTGGCACCGCCTAAAGACAGAGCGTTCGAAACACGTTTGTGCTGCGTAGAAGTCGGTGGCAAGTCAAGATTAAGTCAAGCAGCGTTTCTGAATACGGGGGTATGATACGAGAAACACAGAGAAAAAGAGACGAGGAAAAAAAATAGCACATTATCTGCATTTTCAGCTGCATATGTTTTCGAAAGACGATAGTCTCTCGTCTGGAGATAGTTAATAGAACAAAGCATTTACTTGATGTTTTGCGCGAGAAAATCGCTGAATGGGATTCTGGAGGCACTGCGTGAGACATAAGCGTTATCTGTCAGTAATCTCAGAAAACTAAACTCGAAGAAAACTAAACTCGAAGGCCATATTTTGTTGATTTCAAAGTAGGTGGCAGCACTGTATCGTCTTAGCAAAGCTTAGGAAACTCATTTTCCTGCATAGCGTCACATTATCAGCACAGCGTAATAAACGCTACAGTTATTAGCATTACTTATTATGTCTTTTCTAGTATAAACAACCGAATGAAGAATATCGGCATTTTGACATTATTCTTCAGATATGCGCAATATTTGCTGCTTTCAAATCGACAATCACACAGGTTTGAACGCAGAAACCTCAACTATGTTGGTGGGCACTGTGAATGTGGTCGTACTTAAGCCGTTTCGCTTGAAAAACAGACCAACGGATAAACAAACAGACAGACGAAACACTTGCGTCGAAGTATCCCCAAAAAGACTTTAGTCTTTAAAAAGGAAGGCAGTAATTCTTGAACAGTATAATAGATGGCGCAAACTCCAGTTGAGTGAGGATATTTTTGACAGCACTGTACCGCTATTCTCCGATTGGCTGCTGCGCGGGCTGTGCCTGGGAACTCGGAGAACGAGTGCCTCTCAGGTTTCTGGATAGTCGCCGTACGTGGGGGATCGTTGGTAGAGCATGGAAGAAGCAGAGCGGCGGGTGCGTTGAAGACGCTTGCGATCGGCTTCCTTGGCTCGCGTCTTGGCGGTGTTACCCGCGCGTCGTCAGCGTTCTCGAACGTGATCGGACGCATGCATGGACGGATGGACCCATGAACGGACGGACAGACAGAAATATGGACGAATGGACGAACTCGCTGACAGACAGACGGTCAAATGCATGGACGGACGGATGGATGCACGAATGGACGCATGGACCAACACACTGATGGACAGACAGACAGAAGCACGGATGGACGTACGAATGCTTCGCCCCACTCATCATTATTCACTCCATGGATATGCTGTGATTTTTTTTTCTGTCGCGAGAAACACGTTATGCGTTTTCAGTTCTAGTAGCTAGCGTGCATGGTTAGAAAAATACGATGAAATGAACGCAACGAACAGCGTTCTCGGCTTGGTGTTGGCGTTTCCCAGCGGCGTCTCGAGCACACATTTCTGGATGTTCTTGAGAGGCGCCACGCCAGCGAATGGTCGAGAGTGAGGCACGAGCGGACGAGAAAGTGGGCGCAGAGAGGAGAGAAAGTGAACGGTGAGAAAAGGAGCGGCAAAGCACTGCACCTGTCATTGTACCTGACAGTTGTAATATCAGTGTCTTACCAACACAAACGCTTAATCAACGCTGGCCGCACAAGAGCGTTTCAAACGCACTGCATTGAGGCGGTGCCAAGTCACGTTCAAGACAAGGAGGTGGATGCTCCTGTTGCTAGGGGCGAGGATAGGCGCGCGGGCCCGCAGCTGTTGCTGACAGCTGCCGACGCCGAAGCGTGACATGCTGGGGGTTCCGGTTGCTAGGAATGCACGCGCCCACATCTGTTGCTATGGTAGAGGGTGATGGATGGATCCCGATGGACGCCTGACATGGCCCGACTAAGAAATGCATTCGCATATAAAAATCCAGACGAGGCACTTGAAAAGCAATGACAACAAGCGCTGTCTTTCATTGAAGAAAGCCCCGCTGCGGTGGTCTAGTGGCTAAGGTACTCGGCTGCTGACCCGCAGGGCGCGGGTTCGAATCCCGGCTGTGGCGGCTGCATTTCCGATTGAGGCGGAAATGTTGTAGGCTTGTGTGCTCAGATTTGGGTGCACGTTAAGGAATCCCATTCGGTCGAAATTTCTGGAGTCCTCCACTACGGCGTCTCTCATAATCATATGGTGGTTTTGGGACGTTAAACCCCACATACCAATCATTGAAGAAACTTTCTTCCCACTAGGTCTAAAAATACAATAAGGCAATTTAGTACAATGGTGCTTTCCAAGAAACTTCCGGTCACTTCAGATATCACTCTCTGACACCGACGCAGAAACCTTGTTTTAAAACGCACGATGTCGCGCTTCGGCATCGGTGGTGGCACCTTCCGCATCCCTATTACGCATGCTCGCGTCTCGTGCTAGCCCAGGATGACACCCGCAAAATTTTCGCCCCTTCCACCTCTCTCACCTCGCAAGGACGACGCAGGCAGCGTCTGCTAGTAAAAAAAAAATGGCAGCATATCCACGGAGTCAATGATGAATAGTGGGGCGAAGCATTCGTCCGTCCATTCATTCTTGCTTCCGTCTGTCCATGCGTCCGTCTGTGTGACCATCCATGCGACCATCCGCCCGTCTGTGCGTGCGTCTGTTCATGCGTCCGTCCCTGCGTTCGTCCATGCATCCGCCCCTGCGTCCGTTCATGCGTCCATCCATGCATCTGTCTGTGTGTCCGTTCGTCCAGCTATTCAACACTCCAAATATCATAATCTCGCATCTTTTCATCATATATTCCCCATATAGAAGCACCGCCATCCAGCGGACATTCCAAGGACAAAACGAGAGGTGGCACACACACACTTTCTTATGGCTTGCGCTTCGGGTCTACTTCCCATCTTTAACCAGCTCGAGTTCATGGTATATACTAGTTCACTGTATTCATGGCACTGCGGCCCAACGCTCGCTGAACCTTTCTAAAATCAAGGAGGTTGCGCCCAGCGAGTATAACGTAGCAACCCTTTCTTGTCTTCTGTGCGTTGTAGAACAATAAAAAATTCGCAACGTGCGCGTTAACTAAAAGCCGAATTCTCCTGTTTCTCATTCCCCCTTAGTAGCCATTGGCATGTACATTGAGCACTATCTTTTATTTTTCAACAACGCACAGAAGAAATCTCTCACCGGCACCACCTTGGAGGTCAAAATGTTGTAGTAGTTACACTCTACGACGGCTACGAGGGACGAACGGCTGCCGCTATAAGAAGCTTCGCCCCTAAAAAAGCGACTTCTCACGCTTCACAACCTTTCTCTGACGACCTCGTATTGGCCTTGAGGATATACCATGGCGCCACTTACGTAGTGACGTCACTCATAGAGTGCCGGCTTGTGTTGTCTGCTAGAACAGCGCATTTCCTGCGCCTTTGCTCTGAACACCATGCATGATTCCCTTTGTTTTGAAGCTCAGTGCTTAAATAAGTGATAAGACCTGATAATACGGGCAAGCCAACTATGAATCAATAGCCCCGTAGGCAATGTCGTGTCTAATTTGCATCTTAAAATCGCAACTAAGAACCGGTGCAGCCATGGGGGACGATGCGAGCGAGGCAAGCGCACGCATCCTGTCTGTGGCGTCAAAACGATCGCAGCGCTGGCCTCACGAGTGGAGGGAGGCCCTCACTGCAATATCTAGGCACTGGGTTGGACGTTCGGAATTCAGTTAAGGGCGTCGTTACTTGGATTTCGCTTGACGTTGAAGTCAACGTTTCTCCTTCATTCAATAATAAAGAATAATAAAGATGAAATAACAATAAAGCATTTTCAAACTATACCCTATTGTGCAACGTTCACGTGATACTCACACCACTCCACGACGCACTTACTTGAGTTTCCCCTGTGGGAAGATGTGGGTGGCAGTTTTAGGGGCGAAGCTCCTTAAAGCGGCACCCATTCGTCCCTCGTCGTAACATGTCTTATACGCTTTGACCTGCAAGGTGGTGCCGTTGGGAGATTTCTTCTGTGCGTTGTTGAACAATAAAAATTCGCAGCGTGCGCGTTAACTAAAAGCCAAATTCTCCTGTCTCTCATTCCCCATTAGCAGCCATTGACATGTACATTGAGCACTGTCTGACAAGAAAGGGTTGCTACGTTATACTCGCTGGGCGTAACCTCCTTGGTTTTAAAAAGGTTTAGCGAGCGTTGGGCCGCAGTGCCATGAATACAGTGAACTAGTATATACCATGAACTCGAGGTGGTTAAAGGTGGGAAGTAGACACGAAGCGCAAGCCGTAAGAAAGTGTGCGTGTGCCACCTCTCGTTTAGTCCTTGTAATGTCCGCTAGATGGTGGTGCTTCTATATGGGGAATATATGATGAAAAGATGCGAGATGGTGGTATTTGGAGTGTTGAACAGATGGACGAACGGACACACAGACAGATGCATGGATGGACGCATGGATGGCTGCATGGCAGGATGGACGCATGCACGGATGCAGGGGCGGATGCATGAAGGAACGCAGGGACGGACGCACGGATGGACGTGCGGACGCACGAACGAACGGACGCACGCACGGACGGGCGGATGGATGCATGGACGGTCACGCCGAGGGACGCATGGACGGACGGAAGCAAGAACGATCGGACGTACGGATGCCTCACCCCACTCTCCATCATTTACCCCGTGGATATGCTGCCCTTTTTTACGTTGTGTTAGAGCAAGAAAAAACTCTGTTTTGTGTTTTTTGATAAAACAAAGGCGCTTAGAGTGAAGGATTATCTTCTACAATGTTGTATGCAGTATAGAGAAAAATATGTTTGAAATAAATGCCCACTCAAAGGAAGAATTGTGTTGAAAATGAGCGGGCTGATCGCGAAGATATTTGTTTCCCGCCAAGTGTACCAAGATGCGTCAGTTCATAATACGTGACGCCAATGAACGGTGTTTGGCTTCAGTCATCATTCCGATCCAAGGTTTTTAGCCGGACGGTTCAGTGCTCTCCCATAGTTGAGTACGAAGTACTCGAAATCGTTAAACATTTTTCTAAACACAGTAGGAATTGGGTAATGCACTCGATGCAACTTCCGGAGCCATAGTACTCGGTACAGCTTAATGCTTTCCCCTAGTAGAGTACCTAGTACTCTAAATCGTTACCCACGTTTAAAAACACAGTAGAGTATGAAGTGCTCAAAATCATTAAACACTTTTTTAAGCACAGTGATGTGCTACATAGTAGAGTACGGACTCTAAATCAATCACCAGTTTTTTCTAAACACACCCTGTCTATGTTCTCTTGTTTGCACACACCACTGAAGTGATTTTGTTACACCAGACAGTTGTACTCGCCTTAAATGTTGTTACCAGTTTGCAATAAACTTCCCTGCCTTTATAAACCTATAAATATATAGATCTTTACGTTTGATTTGTGTGTTCTTCGTTTACCATGTAATGTACATATGTAAACATATCTTTTTGTAACAATTTTCGGTGAGTCCGTGTATGTTGTGTTCCTTGTACGTATGTACACATATATTTTTGTAACAAGTTTTGGTGTGTCTGTGGATGTTGTGTTACGTCGCGATGTTCTGTTGGATTGTAATTGATGTTCCCTGTTTGTGAAAATAAGTTTCTCTTAACACGACTGGAGTTGGGTAATTTAGGCTCACGGGGCAGCTTTATGCCCTTCCATAGTTGAGTACCCCGTACTCTAAATCATTAACAACCTTTTATAAACACACAGGTGCGGAGGCTCGAGTGCATGAGCGTGTGGGCTGAACGCTGTTGTCCTGGTTGTACTCTTTGCGCACGCCGTAATTCTTGTCAACAGCACCTTGTCAAGTGGGAGGCTCACGGGAAGACCTAATGCTTCCCCACAGTCGAGTACCATCTACTCAAAATCGTTAACCACTTCTTCTAAACACACTATTTAACCATCAGCCTTTCGTCATGTACCTGTTTAGAAAAAGTATTGTCACAAACGTCAATAACATTCAACAGAACATTTTCTTCTTAGACATACAATAACGATATACAATAACGATATACAAAGACATACAATAGTTTAGAAGCCAGCGTTTATTCTTGTCGATCCTTTGTGCGTGCCTCGTCTCGTTTTTCGCACTCTTTATTGCGATGAATTCATAGCAAGTAACATAGCTAATTACATTTCTGAACATAAAAAGATGAAACTGAGCAACAACAAGGCGCAAAAAGAGGTTTTTCCCAGAAAACCATTATGTACTAGCTCGCTCTGCGCCCATTCTACACTTCTGAAGTTTCTACTCCACGAAGTTCGGCGCTCCGCTCCTGTGCGCTATACTGGTTTACGTATCGTGCAGACCAGCGAGTAGTGCTGAGTAAAGCTCGGCTTCTTGTCATGGTTCCTCCTACTTCTCTTGGTCCTTCGTCTCCTCCCAGCGTCCAGCTGAAGACGTGATGTGATGGACGGCAAGACGGACGCTTCTCGGCTCCCACGTCTTCTAATGCGCCGCACATGAAAGAGAATGCCTGCTGACCACACTCGGCGTCTGCTGGGGTCAAGCAGGCGTCCGCAGAACACGCACAAACACTTGCATTTGAATGTGCCACATCGCGATGGCCGCTCCCATACAGTCGGCAACCGCAGCCGAAATAGGAAGTGCTTGGGAGCCGAGAACAACGCTCGAGAATACGTGGACTTGTGACGGCTGCCGTCGGCTGATGGAATGTGTCACTCCTGTTGCGCGGCCACTTCTCTTGCTCTCTGCCTCTTCAAAGCGGGTTGCTGGCAACGAAGCGAAAGTCGAAGGCTTCCCGGCTCCGAGGCGAAGATACCGTCTTGAGCTGTCATTGTGGAAGTGGGCCGCTTAAGGTCATTGTGCGGTACTCTTGAAGAGAGTAGGTCCGCCTATATGTCATAAGCAGACAGCCTTGTTCTTCCATTTAAACGCTGTCGGAATACAAAGAAAAGTAACTTGGTTGGGCGAACAGGACAAGTGAGAGAATAACGGTACAGCCGAGTTGAGATGACGAAAAAAAGAAATCCATTTAAAAAAATGAAAATTTGATACTGACCTTGAAGACAAAAAAAAAACTATCGACTGCAAAACATTCTTTCATATTTAGGGACGAATGAAATAGAGAGGGAAAAAATCTAAACCAGAGTCGCCCATATAGTGGCAGCTTTACTGGCTCTACTAACTACGGAGCACATATTCACCTGTGTTTCACTTGCGTTTATGTTGTTTGTATGTAGGTGCTCTTTTCTATGCTTCTATTTCTTTAGGGGCTCCTCTGTGCTCTTTCCTGTTATTTTTGAGTCATTGCGTCATATCTTCTATTATTTTTCAGCATTATGTTTTGTGATTATGTGTTTGGTTTAGCAATCTCATGTTTTCTGTTCTGCGGAATCCATTTTACATTTTTAACATGGAAATATTTTAGGCCGCGGTACACCAAGACTTCAGTGACGTATTTCCATCGCGGAAATAACTCCGAAAATAGGCACAATAAGAATACAAAGAAAAATGTTCCATTAACGGGAATCGAACCCATGAGCTCTGAAGCCGTGACAACACATGCCGGGCACGCTAACCACTGCACCTCAGTCACATACTTCGATGCGTTACAAAAACGCCTTTTATATCTACCAACGCTCTCTGACAGCGTTCTGGGTAAAGTGCAGTAAAGCATCATGACCATGCCATCTGTGATTAGTTCCTTCAGCGAGTCGTTCCTAAGCGTACATACATACATACATACATACATACATACATACATACATACATACATACATACATACATACATACATACATACATACATACATACATACATACATACATACATACATACATACATACATACATACATACATACATACATACATACATACATACATACATACATGCGTACGTACGTACATACATACGTACATGCGTACGTACGTACGTACATGCGTACGTACGTACATGCGTACGTACGTACGTGCGTACGTACATACATACATACATACATACATACATACATACATACATACATACATACATACATACATACATACATACATACATACATACATACATACATACATACATACAAAACACAGCTATATGCAACCTCTGGAACGCTCCTGTTTCGCCTAGATGTGGCTACGCGTTACCCACTTACGCTCGCCGCTCGAAAAATCACGTCTGGTCAAAGGGAAGACACGACGTGCGATTGCGTTTCTCTGTGACTCGCTACGGTGGTCTAGTGGCCAAGGCACTCGGCTGATGACCCACAGGTTCCGGGATCGAATCCCGGTAGCCTCATTTCCGATGGAAGCGAAAAATGCTTGAGGCCTGTGTGCTTACATTTAAGTGCTCGTTGAAGAACCCCAGGTGGTCAAAAATCATAACCGCCGATCACGCGTTTGTGCGTCAATTCATGACAAGGAAGGAAAATAGCAGGAAAAGAACGGCAGGGAAGTTAACCAGCCGGTTTGCTACCCTGCCCATGGGAGGGGGACGGAGAGATTAAAGGTAGAGGGGAGAGAGGGAAGAGAGATAGACACGGCACATTAGGCAGCCAGCGCGCGCACACTCATAGTCCTGTCTTGTCTTTCTTGGAGTGTGACATTGCTGTTACAGCCGCTTGTTCAAGTCTGTGTAGCGTAGGAATTTCAACAATGCTTTTGTCGCTTTCTGTTGCAATGTCTTCTCTCGGGCACTTGAAAAAATAGTGCCCACAGACGTTTGGCTGTTGTCGGTGCGCGCAAGAACGGGCGCCAGTGACTGTCTCTGGATGTCATACAACGGACAGTCACACAGGATGTGGTGTAGCGTCTCTTCGCAACGACAGACATCGCAGAGAGCGTTGTCGGCCATTCCTATGACAAATGAATAAGATTTTTGTAAATGCCACCCCTAGCCATAAGCGATGAGGAAAGGAGGCTTCTATTCATTCTGTCGATCCCAGTGGGCATGCGGAGAGCCATCAAAGAGCACAGGTGGTGTTGACGATTCGTCTCGTTGCTTGGTGGGCACCATCGTGAAAGCGTGATTTCACGCGCAAGTCCTCGAAGATTACTGGCTGCATTGGTCCACGAAAGTGGTATGGCTTCTTCTCGTGTTCCTTCAAGAGCTACCCGCACGGCAGTATTGGCATGTTCGTTCTTTATGACGCCGCAGTGACTTGGCAGCCACTGAAACGTCACATGATGCCCTTTCTCGTGTGAAGTGTGGAGAAGGCATCGAATGTCGAAAACAAGCTGTTCGTACGGCCCGCGACGCAGTGCTGAGAGCACAGATTGTAGGGCAGTCCTTGAGTCGCTAAAAATCGACCATTGTTGCGGTGGTTCCCGATTGACCACAGAAATTGCAGCGCGCAAAGCAGCTAGTTTCGCTGCTGTAGATGCTGTGGAGTGGTCAGTCCTAAAGCTGATGGTAACACCTCTTGCTGGGACAACTACTGCACCTGTCGAACCCTGGTGGTTCGTGGAGCCATCGGTATATATATATGTACACTGTCCGAGTACTTCTCGTGCTAAAGAAAAAGAGACAGTTGTTTCAGCACGGGCGATGAAAGCTCAGATTTCCTCCGGATTCCTGGCACACTAAGGTGCACTGTGGGTCGAATAAGACACCAAGGGGGAGTCGATGGTTTAGATGCAGGAGTGAAGCCCGAGGGAAATTTCTCGTTGTATTTCACAATCATTTTAGCGAACGATTCTTGGCGCCTCTCTGAAAGAAAGCAATATGAAATATACAGAATGCAGAGGGAGCGATACATGATTTGGCACAATAACAAACCTCTCTGCCGATGTCGTTCGGTGTCGGCTCTGATAAAAGAAATTCCCTTCTTAACGAACTCCGAAGAATAGCGGTCAGTTCCCGAGAGAAACGCAGAGCCCTTTCCTGCACATGTTCCGGGTTAGCTGCAGAAGCACGCACCGGTGTGTATTCGGCAGCCCTCGATCGCCGTAGCAGCCACATGCGCCGGGCACACGAATACAATGTCCACACAGAAGCGTCACAAAAGGGCGCGCGCACAGGCGATAAGCGAACCGTTATGCTCTTTTGCGCACACAGCGCGGCAGTGTTCCTGAATATGTATACCTCCTGCTACTGCAAGCGGGAAACATGCGGCGAGGTGGCGAGGAAGGGTTCGATAGCGATGAGCTGCCGTTCTGCTTCCTACAGCGGGACCACGAGGAACGGCACTATTTTCGGGGCCACCGACTGTGTCTTTCTGTGCGCGTTGTTTCAGTGTCCGGCTGTGTGGCTTGCTCGCGAAGCATGCCGACGGGTATAATGGTCCCTTTCAGTGTCGCGTGCGCAGTGTGTGTTGTATGTCACTGTTGAGCTTACAAGCAGCTCGCATGGGGTCAGCCCCCCTCGGCTAAGACTGTCAGTTTGCCCATCTGCCCATTCGGAGCGATCACCAAAAGTGGACTCAGTCGCCGCTTGCCGAAGACGACAATGTCGTCCCTTTGTCTAACGCCGTCTTTTCGGGGCAAAACTTGCGCTTTCTTTCTTCCTTTCTTTCTTTTTGACACCGCTGTCGTGTTTTCGACACCACTAGAACGTTGAAACAGAAGGAAGGGTGGTGAGGGTTGCTTGTTATTGACGTAAAATACGACGTACGAACGACGACGCACTATCCGTGATCTTGATGTTCTGCTGGTCGGGTCCGGGGAACAACAGCCCACGTCGTCTTGCGAAGAACTCTCGGGCATTGTGCGGTCGCATCTCACCTGTGAAAACGCGTTGCGGGAACCTTGTCGCCCCTTTCTCTGTGCACGCGACGGGCCTGCTTTTGTGATTGGTCGAGAGGTTAAAACACATACAAAGCACCGGTCCTCGCGCTTGCTTCGCGTAGCAATTCCCCCCCCCCCCCCTTTTTTTTTTCTCTGTCTCATCTCGCATAATTTTTTTAGCGGCGCCTTTGTGCGAACCACACCAGAATAGCGTCTTTGAATCTGGGTCAGTCTGTCTAGAATAGCCACCGTGTTTCATTTATTCGCGAACACTGCGATAATCACCCAAGTTAGTTTTCATTACACGAAGTCATCCGATATAGGTCATTCGAGAACTTATTCGTGGTTCCTAACCAGGTGCTTCTGCAGTTCATTCTGCTGCTACTGCAAGCGGTTCAGTCACAGATTCAAATCCCGGTAGAGACCACCTCACATATATAATTACAGCGTGCAGAAATGTCTCTGTAGCTACTAGTCGTGGCACCCGATAAATGGGGGAGGGGGGGTGCATTCATCTATAGCTGACCTAAATATTTCTGCCCTTTTATCGCGTTCTCGAAGTTTTCATTCCTGACATCAAGTAACAGAAATCCCAGCTCTTTATCTCATTTGTGTCCTGCTGATGCGCAGAGCTATAGATGAAGCGTCGCGGATAGTTGCAACTCGTGGGTTATTTAGGCAGTGCTTCTCACTCAATATATTGCATCTGACGTCAGCGATAAAAGGAATCACAACCATCTGCTCTGTTCTGCAAGGCACCCACGCATCGTCCCACTCAAGTACCACGTGAAGTAAGCTCTCGAGACTCTTTTGTCGCGTAACCATGTCGTGGATCTAATGAATGACCTGCCCATGGTTGCTTCTGCAGCAAGTGCTATGACATCAATATTGCCACGTTCCTTTTCTCAAGTTTTGTTATCTCCCCAATACACTACGTAATTCTCTGCGCAAACCACGCCTGTAGTCTTCGAGAAGCTTCAGGACTGTAGTAGATCATTTCGATAAGATCACGCCCACTCCACGAACTACACAGATTATTCTGGAGCCTACGTCATCGCTTGCGATAACACTATAGAACATTTGATGGCAAGCGTATAAATGCCGACGCGCTTCGCCGCTTGTCAGTTGATCGACGGCTGACGATCCGTTCACCGCTATCAGTGCAGGTCTGCTACTGTGATCCAACTTTCCGTTTACCGGGCATAAGTTCGCTCAAATAAACAGTTTAACCTTCATCGTACTGTCTGCATCTTTTTGACGTCATGACCCTGTGACAACATAAAATTGGTAAGAAGGCTCCTGTAGCCTTACAGGGACGGTGAGGGTGAAGTAAAAGCCGCACAGCCTATCGACGACCGTTGTTCGTTCTCACTTGCTGGTGGGTGAGCTTATACAACGACGCAGTGGAAGTATAGATTAGCTCAGCGCGTGCTATCTTCAGAAGGAGCTCTGCTTACTGTCAAGCCTTCCGGGAGACCGAACGTTATGCGTCGTACATCGTCTTCGGCTCTGTATTCACGCGTGCTTGATCTTTCTTTTTTACCTTTTTATTGGTACAATGGCCAACAGACCCCGTCTCTTTTGTGATTCACGAGACAGCGATGAAACCATCTGACATCCCTTTTGTGAATGCCCTCGCTACAATGGCTCGTCTTGCTACGCTAGACAGAGTGGACAACCGCCCCTTGTCAGAGAGAAGTATTCTGGGACACTACTCCGGACCGGCATCAGCTCATCTCCATGGAGACGTAAGTTCGCAGTCGCACGCTTGCGCATGTACATTTTAGCTCTATTATTTCCGCTCTTTTTTTTTTTTGGCCTCTTTTTTTCGTCGCTCCGCCTTCTTTGAAAATCAGTCAAGCGCGCTGAGTTATTTACTATGCTTAATCACATTGTTTTTTGTTTACTATACCCGCTATGTCGTTTACTGAACCAACATATCAGAATACAGGAAACGTGGCTACCACATCTTTCACAGCCACCTGCTCAGTTTGAGGGCGCTAAACTGGATACTTTAAAGATTCCGTTAATATACTCAAAGCATACACTCTTCAGTGGTGGGTCAATGGTTTTATTATAATAAATGGGCAATTCATATACTCCGAGATGACTAGCTCGCAGTATATTAAGTTACCAACATAGAAGTTTTAAAAAAGCGGACATGACACGTCAATAATTATATTGTAACTCTGCTTAAAGTTGAAGCTCGAATTAAACTTTTAGGTCGAACCTCAACCAAGATGTCTTATAGAGCCTTTAAACTGTATACTTAGGGTTAAAAAAAACGAATGAGTGGTTTCTTTCTCCCCTGCACTGTCTATCTATACTGCTCAACACTAATTGCTATCTATCTATCTATACTGCTCAACACTAATTGCTATCTATCTATACTGCTCAACACTAATTATTTCTTAAAAAAACACGTGGACAATATCAGTACAACGACCGAGTCCATCAGGGCTTCGCACTTCTTGGCTACACGCTGTTAACTCCGCTTGCACAGCCGAAAATACACCAAACGAAGTTAACTGAATTGATTGGGTGTGACAGACCCGCGAGATGGGCAAAAGGGGCTGACATTTGCAAAGTGAAAGGGGATAGGAGACAATTCACGACTGATATCCGTCGTACGTGGACCGACCAAGAAATTTTTCCTCATGACGTCACGCGAGCAGACTAATGGCATCACGCATTGTTTTATTTTGAAATACGGGATAGGCTGGAAGGAATATATCATGCTATAGTGTTCTCAAACGCGCACTTAAATATAGGCACGCGAGCCTCCAGCATTTTGCCCTCATCGAAAATATGCCGCCGTGGCTGGGATTCAATCGCGTGACCTTAAGGCTGCAGTCAAGCATCACAGCCTGTTGTTCATTGCATCGCCGGGGCGGGTGGACCGAGAGCAGAGGCAAGCTTGACACACCTTCCACACACGCAACCTCCTCATCACCCCACCCCCAGGAAAAAAGAAATAGAACTGGAGCTTTAAAAATCCAAACTTTGTCATTCATTAGATCGTGGCGACTAAGAACATCATACACACCATACGAATAAGCATAACTAGCTGATAACCGCCGGCACTTTCGTGCAGGTCTACGCAGCGCTGTTACCCTGGGGGAAGCAAGAAGGGGAGGCCGCCGACGCGGTCGGGAACAGCAGCTCGAAACAACTCGTGCAACGGTAGGGAGATCGGCGCACCCGCCCCGAGCGCGTGTTCAGGGGCGGCCCCCGTGTTTCGGCCGGGGCCCGCAGCCCTGGGCCGCGGCGCTGCGGCCTACGTCGTACAAGATCGATCTCCTGCCGCCGTCCGGCAGCCCCTGCGGCCACTCCGGCGAACGAGTGCAGGCCGTCATCACCGTCGCCTCCTCCGACGACGCCTGACCGTCGTCTTCTCAAGCCGTGCATCGCCATGGTGAGATCGCCGTGACCGTCAGCTACTTTGCCGTGTCGCGCCTTTCGTTAATACTCGGCCGCTGTGTGGCGAAAGCCCCTCCTCCGCCGGAGTCTGAGATGTGCTGAAGAGGAGGTTTACGTCCGCGTGTGTGTATGTAGTGCTCTCTCTCGCGCGCGCTGTCGGGAGCCAGCGACCGCGTCGCAGCGAGTTGCTTTGTTTAGCCCCGGTCTTCGCAGCTAGCCAACGATGTGGAGCTCATCTTTATTTTCTTAAGTTTTATTGCCGTGACCCGCTCGCCTCTGCGCCAAATCACGTCCCTTCTGAAGGGCGGGAGTAGCCGAGATATTGTTGAAGGATGCTGTCACAGACGTTGAATGAAATCGATGTACAATTACGATGACGTGCTTACCATTTGGCGTCGTTACGAATATGTAATTCATGCTGGCACAAACATCGACATTTCACTTGGTTGTTAATAGAGATGCTGTAAAACAGTAATTCGCCTGTCTCCCTTTAAAACACTGTGCAGGGAAATATTCTCTGCGTAATTCGTCGCTCCACTTCACATCGATAAGTGGGTGGGTTTCGATAGCAGTGAATTATTTCGTACTGCCCTGTAACATGATCTGTCTGATAAAAGTAATGAGGATGATACCGTTTTCATATTTTGTTTATGCCCACGCTGTTAGAGGTACATCGTTCACGTATCTGTTGACTCGGTGGTTTGTCGCTATATATGTATACAATGAACCTGGCGCTCCGGCGCGCGCACGATTTTCACATCGTCAACGTCTCGATGAAGAATGCGTGATCATAATTTTGGCACATCCTTTGCGCACACCTATGCTCATCTGCATATCTCTATCTAAGCGACCTAAAGATATAAGCAGGAAGTATACAACGCACTAAACTAATAAAGCAAAGTTAATCTTTGTTTTCTTCTTTCTGTATGTCTTAGAGCATCGAGTGTTTCGCTTGCATTTATCATAGCTAAAGGGACTGCACTTATTTCTGTATTACTTTCAAGTGCAACCACTGCTATTTTATTCTTTGCAACGGTTGTCTCATGAGATCGCTTTTTAGTTTTACATGCAAGACGCGTGCAGTGTACGCGGACTCGGATTGTCTACCTCAATGTTCTATCGAAGATCTCGGGTCCTTAATATTGCGAAAGTCGGGCTAGGCTGGGTCTCCACTAAATTGGGGGCCTGGGTTGCCAACTGTAGGGTAATTACCCTACTTGTATATGGTACTTTCGGAATTTTTCAGGTAGCGTGTGGTAGTATAGGTCGGTAATACGCTTTTTTTATCATAAGTAGTTTAATTCCCATTTATCGCTCCTCATCGATCACCGAAAGACACGAACGATTGTCACG
Organism: Rhipicephalus microplus; assembly: GCF_043290135.1. NCBI lineage: Eukaryota > Metazoa > Arthropoda > Arachnida > Ixodida > Ixodidae > Rhipicephalus > Rhipicephalus microplus. The sequence continues at coordinate 211,884,642 of NC_134701.1, read as the reverse complement.
ACAACCTCGAAGGTGACATTTTTAAATACATTCGAAAACAATCTTTCTTTGAATAAAACTGGAAATGTCACCAGCATAGAGCTGCAGACGCGAAAGATCACACGTTGATTTTTTGAATGGCGGGGCGATCACAACAGTCGACAAAGAAGACAAAAAATTGATTGATGGATATGTGGGGTTTAACGTCCCAAAACCACCGTATGATTATAATAGACACCGTAGTGGAGGGCTCCGGAAATTTCGACCACCTGGGGTTCTTTAACGTGCACCCAAATCTGAGCACACGGGCCTACAACATTTCCGCCTCCATCGGAAACGCAGCCGCCGCAGCCGGGATGCGAAGAAGACAAAAAAGGTAGTTTTCACCTTCCAGTGGTCTTAGCTCCGTGCGCAAGGGACCATGCGTTTATTTTTGTGACGAGTAAGTCACCTGCACTTACCCACGCTCAAGATTTCATTATTGTCGTTTTTGTTATAATAATAATAATAATAATAATAATAATAATAATAATAATAATAATAATAATAATAATAATAATAATAATAATAATAATAATAATAATAATAATAATAATAATAATATTGATGATGATGATGATGATGATGAACGCTATGACATAACTTTAATTGCGACGTAGCGTATTTTCCAAAAACTGGTTGGCAACACTTGTTGGGGTACAAAGCTTAGTTTCGTATTTGCACACTCGCAAAGCTGTGTCTACTCAATAGGATCGATGCACAATATTCGTCACAAGTGGAGTCTGTTCGTGCTGAACCTATACAGAAACTTTCATGATTGACGGTACATGAGCGCGCGTAACCGTTGCGCTTCATTTTTCGTTGGAATAACGAGCGCATACTGAGATTCCGAAGGTCGTGATAACATGTGAAGTCTGTCATCTGCACAACCCACTGATCTTGCCCTTGCACTGACATGACCAAGAGATCTTCATGTTAAAGAAAGGGAAACAATATCAAAAAGAAATGCAGAGAGGCTTATCCATCCAAAACACAACGTACGGTTTTCTACCTTGCGCTGGCACTGGAGAAAGAAAAAAAAGTTGAAGAATGAAGAGAGAGAGAGAGAGAGAGAGAGAGAGAGAGAGAGAGAGAGAGAGAGAGAGAGAGAGAGAGAGAGAGAGAAGGAGAGAGAATACAAAATTTTCACGGAGTCCACAACGCGTGACCGAAATAAAAAAAAACGCCTTGCAGCCATTCACCCGCGCAGTTTTCTGACGTAGGCCCCGCTGTCTATGACAAAGTAAGAAACAAACGTGCTAGGCCCGCAAGGAAGCAATAACACATGTATATGGGGCGTCGTTAACTGTCTCGTGAGATACGTACAGTTTGTTATCTGATACACGAAACCGGTCCAGTGTCGTGTCTGTGTAAAAGAGCTGCACGTGCATATCGCTGCGAGCTCTTTAATACGTCGAGTGCGCTGACCACAGATCGAGAGGCTGGCCACCGCCTTAGGACAGCCGAGTTACATAAATGTCGCGGAGCGCAACTCCCGCGCTTTCTCGTGGCTCGCTCGAGCGAGTCGCATTGGCGGCGGTTTATATTCGAGCGTGCGCATCTCGTTAGCGCAGCGCCAGCAGGTCGTGAGGCGAGCGACGACGGCGCTTTCACGCGCTGACGCCGGGGATAAACATAGGCCGAACAGCGCCGCGGGACTCGCGCCGATCGACCGGGCCCCGCTGGCGAAGCGGGAGGGCCTCCGGAGATGAGGCCGCTTCCCGTTGCATTGTTGTGCGCGTTCGCACGCGATGTATGCGCGCTGAGGTCACCCCCCTAAAGCGCACACACCTTCTCCTACGCAGAAAAGAAGACCATCATTAAGAAAAAGCTTTATAATAAACTCGCCGACCAAGCAGTGGCGTAGTGATGAATAAACTTTATTTTCGTATCCGGCATGCTTGTGGTCCGGGCTAGACCGCACAAGGAGGTACCGGGAGACCTTGTCTCTGTACAGGCTCCCTGGCCTGCTGGATAGCCCATTTTTGGTCTTGAACCTCCGAGCTGAGCAGCACAAGTCGCCACTGCTCCCGGAGGACCTCAGGAGAACTTGTTGATGAGCTGGGGCATTACCATAATGTATGTTTGTAAGACGCCTTTTCTGTTACACATAGCTTACATTTATTGTCCGGGTATAAGTTTGGGTAGGTATGGAGTAGCGAGGATTTTTTTTTTTTTTGGAGGGTATATCATTTTGATTTGAGGGGAGAGGGCACCTTTTTGAAATGGTCCTTTCTCGCTGTGCATGTCATGGCGAAAAAAAAAAAACTGAGGAAGAGGGGCTAAGCCCAGTCTTCTACTTCCTGGCTACGCCGCTGCGCCCAAGTATATGCGCGGGAATGTCTTCTTTTCTTTTTTCTTTTTCGTCTACGCCTTTCAGGTTGTCAATAAATACTCTGTACTACTACCGGTTAATCAGCGAAGCTGGAACGTGCGGCTCTGACGTTTATGACTGGGTCGATCCCGATGGTTCATCATAGTCTTCTCCGATAAAAAGCGTGTGAAAACGGAAAACAAAAGAACACGCAACGACGCGAACGCTATGTGACAATCGACCCTTTGCTAAAACCAGAGCCCACGAAAATAAAACGCTTAGGACATCACGTGGCAAGCTCTTATCACCTTCATGAAGCAATTATTTGAAAGGGCCCCATTGAAAACCTCAGAAAATACAAATAAAGATCAATTTATTATTTCTTGGTACTTTTCATCGTTTAAACACTATTCGTGACTGCTGCAGTCTGTTAACGTGGCATCATGAGAAAATGAGTCCTCAATCAGTACATATGCAAGGGGTATAAACATTGAGTTGTATTCCATGCCTTATTTTTTTCGTTTACTCGCAAGTCCATCAAGCGCGAGCAGTAGTGTGCTCTTTTGGTGACGAGCCGAGATGTTTACGGGACGGCTCTAAGCTCTTCCATAGTATAGTACCTAGTACACTAAATCGTTCACCACTTTTTCTAAACGTAGTTTATGCTCTCCCATAGTAGAGTACCTAGTACTATAAATCGTTGCACACTTTTTCTAAACACACATGGTTATCGAACTCGATCAGCCGATTTCACTTCGTTTTGTGATGGCCATTTCGGCTCACGCAAGAAGCACTCGCTCCCGTCTCTCGTATTTGCGAAATTTTGGGTTCCCAACTATAGCTTCTAGGTTGAAAAACAAAATTAGGATTACTACCTGAAAGTTTCGCCTTTACGGAACCGCTTTTTTAGAACATATTCGCCGTTGAAAGGGGGCAAATGCATTGAAAATATATGGGCGTTCACTGGAGACTCCAGATTGATTTATTGCTGCAACAATTTCGTTCTTGAAGGCTTTTCTTGTTGAGTGGTTCAACTGTATCCCCAATCTTGTTAACAAGTCGAACACGCTCCTTTTGTCAGGAACGCCACTGTGACAGGGACGTAGCCAGGTCAGCACACCAAGCCCGTGCCTTCGCCCCCCCCCCTTCCCCGAAACTTTTTTTCTCGCCCTGGCATCACCCCGCCGCGGTGGTCTAGTGGCTAAGGTACTCGGCTGCTGACCCACATGTCGCGGGTTCAAATCCCGGCTGCGGTGGCTGCATTTCCGATGGAGGCGAAAATGTCGTAGGCCCGTGTGCTCAGATTTGGGTGCACGTTAAAGAACACCAGGTGGTCAAAATTTGCGGAGCCCTCCACTACGGCGTCTCGCATAGTCATATGGTGGTTTTGGGACGTTAAACCCCACAAAGCAATCAATCAATCGCCCTGGCATTGCGATGGAAAATTGACCGTTTCAAAGTGGTGCCCATCCTGAAATCAGAGATGCCCCCCGCCTCCCCTCCCAAAAACATTTCTGGCTACGCACCTGCGCTGTTGTGTCATCGTTTCCGTGTGCTATAATTTTTCATCTTTCGCCAGCCTATACCACTTGTCAACATTTCGCGGATCTTCTTTGAAGAAATTTATTCTAGGCTGTAGGAATCTAGTGATGTAACTGTTCTTTTAAGGCCGCAATCTATAACGCAAAGCAACTTCTTCATAAAGAACAGAACAACACAGACAGAGTGTGTGCATATATATATATATATATATATATATATATATATATATATATATATATATATATATATATATATATATATATATATATATATATATATAGTTGCTCCAAGCAGCAGTTTAGTTTCCGCCGCGTGCCTGCAGAACTACGTAGTCTCCATCTTTGATGGTGCATTGCCATGCCAAGTTTCTTCAGCACTAGATACGATGCCCAACAATTTCGTTTCGACACTGGGCGTATAGGCTGCGCGCGTGCCTTGAGAACTGTGTGGGCGCCTAGGTCGATTCTTTGGCGACCACGTTTCGTCCACAGGGAATGTGGCTCTAAGTAGGTCGGTTTCGACTTGCAGCAATGCACGTGCAATGTTCATTGATATGTGGAGGTTAACGTCCCAAAACCACCATATGATTATGAGAGACGCCGTAGTGCAGGGCTGCGAAAATTTCGAACACCTGGGGTTCTTTAACGTGCGCCCAAATCTCAGCACACGGGCCTACAGCATTTTCGCCTCCATTGAAAATGCAGCCGCCGCAGCCGGGATTCGGTCCCGCGACCTGCGGGTCAGCAGCCGAGTACCTTAGCCACTAGACCACCGCAGCGAGGTTGCACGTGCAATGTAACAAAACTCAAACATGGTGGAGGCTGCTGAACACGAAGAGCTTTAGCCGCTGCCCGCGTGCTGGCATAAAACTTGCTACAATGGGATGCACAAACGATCTCTTGTCCTTCATTATTCCGACGCAAAAAAAAAAAATCGACACATGCATCTGGTGGTGTTGGCGGTGGTGGTACGTAATAATGAATGGTTTCACTCTCATGCATTATAAATACTGTATTTGTGTATTAGTCAAGGAAATGAAAATGCAGTAAAGTAATAGACACTTGTTTATAATTTTTCTTGATACTTTCAATAATTCGGCATTCGGTTATTGCGAACATTTTTCTCTATAGCCTCATAAAATCACAATGAACGAGTTTTCGAGAAGCTGAGGACTGCGATTATGCCTGGGCAAAGGGGAACGCTTCAACCCATAGGCCTGGGCAGGGTTCCTCATCAAAGGGGGTGAAAATTCATCGCAGTGCCTCCTTCCCTATTAAGTCAAAGTATCGGGCAGATTTCGCACCCCCTCCCCTTTTGCGTAATAAGGGAGAAGGGGGGGGGGGCTCTCCCTTGCCCAGGAAGGCCTTGCCTTGGGTACCTTGGGACGTCACTCTCACCCAAGCTTAAAACCCATAAGGTTATCTGAATCAGGCTGGGCGCAGAGCAAGGGCCATGAGAGTGCTGGACTAGGGATCCACCCTTGTAGCTGCCTTATGTATCTCATTTATTGATTAATATTTCTAATCAATCAATCAATAAAAAACGAAAGAGCCAGTAACCATTTCTTTGGCCTCACACTTGATGAGGCCACATCAACAAAAATTACGCTCGGGCCGGGCCCGGGCTGGTGACGGCGACTGCACGTCAGTGGAGATGTCGGTTTACAAAAATGTGGTAACATTTTAGAGTGCGAGGTACTCGACCATGAGAGAGCATAAAGCCATCTCATGAGGCTCACACTTTATGAGGCCGTGGCGACGAAAATTACGCCGTGTATTTATAAAAATGTATTGGTCACAGATATCAATAACATTTCAACACAACATTTTCTTGTTAAACATACATTAAAAGTTATGACAAAAGAGACTTTATTTACATGAACATGGATATGAGACGACGTGTGTTTGTGTGTTTAGAACAAAATGTTTAACAATTTCGAGTACTTCGTACTCAACTATGAGAGAGCACTGAACCGTCCTGCTAAAGCATTGGGCGAAGATCCTTGGAAAGATTTCCGTCAATGGAGTTCTTATACAAAATATCAGTGTACATCAGAAAGCCTTATATACAATCGTGGTGACCTAAAAAAAGGCCCAGGTAACAACGATACTTTCACCTGAGCGCTTTACAACAACTGAAACCAGGTTCTACTATCATGTTCTCTTGATTGCACAGCAACGCGCCGCTCATGGGTCTACTAGTCGCGCAGACCAAATAGGTGACGTGTGCAGTAACCTGGACATTATTTTATGTGCCACTTCATCTACCACTTTCACCTAATTTTGACAAACACTTATGTGGCGAAAGGGGGGGAAAGGTTCAAAAGAGTAAAACGCAGCTTTTCGGACTTATCACTGTAGCTGAACCACATGCAGGTAGCCCCTCCCAAGAAACACTTTAAGTGCAACACACCTTCGCAACAGCGCCCAAGTGCGCAGATCGTTTGACGTTGATTATATAGCCGCAGCGTCGATAGGACACGGGTTGGCACACAATGAGATCCCGAACAAAAACAAGCGATTCAATTGTTTTTGTTCTGTTCTTGTGCGCAGTACGGGTTCGTGAACCACGCCTTGGAGCTGCTGGTCCTGAGAAAGTTTGGCGCCGAAACATGGGAGCAAATAAAGTGAGTACAAGAACAGCCCGGCACTGTATACACGCGAAGGTCCGGTACGGCATCGAACTGCCAGCGTTTCCCGCCCTTGTCTGCGCTGCGTGTACTTCAGCGAGGGCCCGCCCCAGTGACCCCTCCTAACACTCTTTGGAGCAAGGTCGCTAATGGAAGATCCACGTGCATGGCACCGGATCGACCTTGAACTGTTAAATGGAAGTTGGCGGGCACTCTGAGTGAATCTGCTCAGCAAAAAACACACTTGAAAAGATGCCATACCGAGCTCGTCGAAGTGCGCCCGCGGTTGGACGAACAAAGGAGGCGTACTAGAGCGAGCTGGTCCGTCATCCAACTGTTTTAGCCACCGCAGTTCTTTAGGCGAGTGAGAGTAATAAATTTTCTCATCATAGAACGCTACCCGCACTGACCGGTATAGCAGCCACGCGTGTCGATATTGCGCGCGCATAAAAACAAACTGCCGTAAGCCGAACAATAGAAGGGTTTAGACGCGTGATGCAACGGTTTGTGGGGGGGCATTCGCGCCCTTTGTTTGGCGGTTCAAGTTCATGCCCACGTGTTCGACGTCGAATGTTTGTGCTCGTACGGCTTCTGACTCTCGGAGAGGCGTGTGTATCAAAACAAAAACGTGTTCGCATTGCCATACGGCGATGGATAAGAACCCGCTTCGGCCACCATTGTCCACAGCACAATGTCCCACAGGTCAGGGTTGCCTTTGGGAATAGGCGCCAGCACTCAAAGCGAAACTGGTCAAAAATAGCCGTGCCACTTATTTTTTTCTCTAAGTCGGTAAACAAGTGAAACAGAAGCGGTATTATGAAAATGATTTTAATTAAAAAATAATGTTTTCACATTGAATGAGCAAAAACAAAAATAAAACCACAGTTCGCCCCCCCTCCTTCCTTTTGATTATTCTTCAATACAGAAGTAAGTGGTCAATAAACGAATAACTTGGAGCAAATCCAGTGCAGCCCGGCGAGTGGCCAGAAGAGAGAGAGAGAGAATAAAATGAGGGAAAGGCAGGGAGGTTAACCAGAAAATGGAGCATCCGGTTTGCTACCCTGCACTAGGGGAAGGGGGAATGGGGAAGAAAGATTGGAAAGAAAGCGAAGAGGGAAATAGACGCGCGCGAAAAAAAAGGGGGGGGGGAGCTGGGGTGCTACAATCTATACAATAGGCCGCTGCCACGCAAAAAGTTCAGTAGGGCCTTCACTGATTTTCTGTGAGCACACAAATCATGTCGTCTTTCCAGCACTGATTGTTCAGACAAACGTCTGTCGTCAAGGCGAGCTAACGCAGCAGCTAGTTGCCGTCTTTGCACGCTGTAACAAGGGCAGTGACAGAGAACGTGCTCTATAGTTTCATCGCTGCCGCAATGACCGCAAGCAGCACTGTCTTCCATGCCGATTCGGAAGGCGAAAGCTTTGGTGAAGGCGACATCAGGCAATAGTCGGCAAAGCACCGTTGTCTCGAGTCGGGAGAGTCCAGACGGAGGCCGGAGTCGACGAGACGTGTCCAGTCTACGCAGTCGCGTGTGCCGTAAGCACTCGGCGTTCCACAGGGATTTTAATTCTGCATTAGCGATTTTTCGGATGGTCATTGCAGCATCAGTCCTTGAAAATGGTATAGATTTTTCTTCACCATCTTCGTGTGCTGATCGGGCAGCTGCATCGTCATGTTCGTTGCCCAATATGCCGCAGTGACTTGGAATCCACTGAAACGTGATTCTGTGTCCTTCGTCTAAGAGGTGGTGAAGCAGCTCTCTAATTTCCAGCACTAGTGGTTCATGAGGTCCCCTGCGTAAGGCGAATGTCAAACACTGTAGTGCTGCCTTAGAGTCCGTGAACACGCTCCATTTCTTGGCTTCTTGGTGTTTAATGACTTGAATTGCGCTACGTAGAGCAGCAAGTTCCGCAGCTGTCGATGATGTCTGGTGGGATAAAAGAAACTTCACCGTTGTCGCTGTTACAGGAAAGATCACCGACCCTGCAGACCCATCCACTTTAGTTGAAGCGTCAGTATACAGATGAGTATGGTCACTGTATTTCTCATATAACAAGAGAAGAGAAAGCTGCTTTAGCGCTGGAGACGAGAGCCGGGCTTTTGACCCTATGCCTGGAACCGTAAGTTCAACATGTGCATCGGTCATACTCCATGGGGGAGTTTAAATCCTCGATGGAGTTGTATATCCCGTAGGAATGCGTGTGCGATATGACAAGACTGTCTGGCAAAATGAGGCACGAGGTCGGGCTTCTGGCAGTGAAGCTAGATGATGGGCAGGGGCACGAGTAAGATGCCTCACGTGTGCTCTGAGCACCTCCATCATGATATGCGTCTTTAGCGGGTAGTCATTAGCGATCTCAATTGTCTCAGCTGTTGATGAACATCGCGGTAGCCCCAGACAAACTCGCAGAGCCATGGCCTGGATGCTTTCGAGAGTCCGAATGTTGGTTCTACAGGTGTTGGTCAACACAGGCAAACTGTAGCGCAAATAGCCAAGAAAAAGCGTCTTGTACAATTGCATCATTGCATGTACTGAAGTCCCCCAGGTTTTTCCTCCGAGATACTTGAATAAGTTAGCAATTTCTGTCAGCCTCTTCTACAAGTGGGCCACATGTGGGCCCCAGCAGAGGTCTTTATCAATGAATACGCCTAGAAATCTGTGCGTCCTGACATATGGTATGACTTGGCCATCGATTGATATAGCGTATGGTCTCATTGGCTTTCGACTAAAAGCAATCAATGCACATTTCGCTGGCGAGATTTTCAGACCCTGGTCCTTGAGGTACACTGATACCAACGTCACAGCTTTCTGAAGTCTTGCGCGTACCTGAGGCCTTGTCACGCCAGATGTCCAGACGCAGATGTCGTCAGCGTACATGGATAACTTGACCACACTTGGTAATCGTTCTACAAGACCAATGAGAACGAGGTTGAAGAGGGTTGGACTCAAGACGCCACCTTGCGGGACTCCACGATGCGTTGGATGTTGGGAAGTTGGACCATCTGCAATGTTCACAAACAAGGTCCGCCCTTGTAAATAGCTGCGTGTCCAACAATACAGTTGCCCGCCTAGGCCCACTGACTCAATGGCTTCGAGGATGGCGTCATGCAGAACGTTGTCGTATGCTCCTTTTACGTCAAGGAACATGGCTACAGATAGTCGTTTACCTGCCTTTTGTTGCTGGACATATGTGACGAGATCTATAACATTGTCGATCGAACATCGGTGACGGCGAAAACCAGCCATGGCGTTCGGATATATCTCATAGTATTCCAGGTACCATTCAAGCCTGGCCAAGATCATTCTCTCCATTACCTTTCCTACGCAACTTGAGAGTGCGATCGGTCGGTAAGAGGCAATGTCCAGGGGAGATTTGCCAGGCTTAAGGATCGGTACCAAGCAGCTAATCTTCCAATCTTGCGGAACGACGCCAGCTTGCCAGGAATCGTTGAAGATGTTAAGGAGTGCTTCTCGTGCCCGTTTACCAAGGTTGCACAGCATCTTGTATGAGATGTCATCCGGGCCAGTTGACGACGACTTATTAGATAAGACGAGCGCCGCATCGAGCTCCTGTGATGTAAACGGTAGATCCATGCGTGGGTCCCGTGAGTGAGGGATTTGATTCACTGTATGTAGGCTTGTGTACGCTGTCTGGCCCACGGTCATAGCGCAGAAATCTTCTGCTACCTCAATTTCATGCCGGCGATGAAAAAGTGCAAGGGCTTTGAAGGGAAAACGCTGCTCTGGAACAGAACGTAGGCCTCGCACAATTCTCCATATCTGAGACAGTGGTTTATGAGGATCTAGCGACGCACAAAATTTCCTCCATCGTTGGGTGTCTAATTTGTCAAGGCGCCGTTGTATCTTCTTTTGGATGCGCCGGGCTGTCCGTAGATCGTCTGTGGAATTGGTGCGTCGGTATCGTCTTTCGGCACGACGGCGTATCGCACTAAGTCGCTCCAGCTCGAGGTCATATTCAGAGTGCTTCGAAGAGCGTATTATTGTGCGCGTAGTCGCATGTGCAGTTTCCTTAATAGCTTGCTGAAGACCATTGGACAGGCCTTCTTCACAAGCATCCTCAAGTTGAGTCTTGAACACACTCCAATCTATTCTTTGTGTTGTGGTAGAGGAGTACGTGTTCGAAATACCTTTGATCTTCAGGTAAGTGGGGATGTGGTCGCTTCCGTGTGTTTCAATGTCCAAAAACCACTTTACCCGTGTAGCAAATCGGCGTGAAACAAAGGACAAATCAAGGCAGCTGCTATATGTAGTGCCTCGTAAAAACGTAGGACTGGCGTCATTCAGAAGGACGAGACCATGGTTGGAAACCTATGATGCTAGACGTCGTCCCGTTGAATTAAGCCTTGAGCTTCCCCAGATGAGATGATGCGCATTGAAATCCCCGGTGATAACCCACGGACCCGGATGTGCCCTTAATATGCCGTCTAGTTTGTTGGCGTCGAAATGACCTGATGGGGATATATACACGCCTAGAAGTGCGAATATCACTTTTCCTTTTTTAACAGACAAGCACACATACTGATTGCTGTCGTGAGGTTGCACTGGCTGGACGACGTAAGTAAGCTCCAGGCGAATAAATACAGCAACCTTGCTACTTTCGATGTCACTTGAAGAGAAAAATGACTCGTAGCCGGATAATCTGATTGGGTGCGATACTTTCGGTTCACATATAATCATGATGGGAAATCGGTGCAGATGAACAAACCGGCGAAAATCAGATATGCGAGATCTCAGACCTGTTGCGTTCCACTGAAAAATCGACGCTTCTCTGACCTCCTGACGGAACGACTTGTGATTGTCGGCCATGGCTTTACTGGAGGCTTGCAAGGACCGGACTCAACGCGTCCAGCACCTGTAGGCCGCTCCTAGCAGTTGGCGTGTCGATGCTTGTCAGAAGACTTCTGATGACACTCACAATGGATCGCAGCATAGGAATAATTTGACGATCTGCTTTTGGAGCCTCATCATCAGCAGCATTGGCTTTCACTGGGAGCAGAGAGCGGGAAGGCTGCTCGGAAGGCCGTGCGTTCGCAAGCACCGGACAGTCTTCAGGGGAGAGGGGCTTCGCCGGTGGAGGTTTTCTTGTACTCTCTGGCTTTCTACTGGATGTTGATGGTGGTGTAGACCGAAGTGGTGCATGAATATCACCATGACTGGAGCGCTTCCGTCGGTGGCGACGTCGACGCCGGATTTCCTGTGAAGCTTCTCTATGGGTGGAGTTATCCCTGACCATTTCTTTGAGGATACCCATTTCTTTCTTGAGTCTTGGGCATTCCTTAGACGTGGCCTCATGCGTACCTCGACAATTGCCGCACCTATAAGTTGTTGCACAACAGGTGTCTACCGTGTGCGCCTCCGCGCACCGGGGGCATACGGTGGAGTTCGCACAGACGCCCTTGACATGACCGATCTTGAAGCACTTGTGGCACTGAAGCGGCTTTGGGACAAAATGCCGTACCACATGCCGGAAATGTCCTACCTTGACGTGCGTAGGGATTGAGTCGCCCTCAAAGACTATCTTAACGCAGCGGCTGTTCCCGAGGCGGCTTATACGCTTAATGACCACTCCTTTGTACGCTGGTTTTATCAGAATGGGTAGATCCGTGTTTGGGATTGCCAAGTCAATGTCGTAAATGACACCTGCAGTGCAGGTTCCAGTCATCGGTACGACCGCTCGTACTTTGACATCTCCAAACTCTGTCATCATTCGAAGCTTCTCCAGCGTATCTGCATGTGTTGTGTCAACGGCTAAAACGTTCTTACGTGTGTTTAGCCGGACCTCTTTGATTTCATTCTGTGCTATTCCCTCGAGAACATTGGAAATGGCTTGCCTGTTCAATTTTCGAAAGCTGGCGGAAGGATCCACGGGCATGAAGAGAATGGTATGCGGCCAGCGTTCATTCCTTGCCTTTACGGTTGACGTGCTTGCTGGTGATGACGTCTTGATGAGCCTCCTTTTGGCCTTGCGGCTCATCACAGACACGAAGCTGCCATCTGATGAGTCGTCGCCGTCGACTGATTAGATGTCCGTGTCTTCACTGGAGCTGCACCAAGAGCCTCGTTTCCTTGCGGAGCTTACAAATGTGGAGCTGTAGCCAGACGGGCCAGCAGTTCGTTCTTCGTCCATGGGCACGAGAGCAGGAGCATCTCTTGAGCAGTCGCTGGTGATGGACCATGAGCCTTGAGCCACAGAAGAGCTTGAGGGCGCTGACATTTGACCACGTGGGCCTGTAGAAGTCGCCGCTGCCATCGCCACAAGGCGGGACGCAGGGAGCGTCCCAGGAATCGTGGAAAATATAACGAAAAACAGTTAGTAGTGACAGACGCGTTCTATCACTAAGTAACTTCCGAGTGGCCAGAAAGTTCTTTAGGGGCGAAGCTCTTTATAGCAATACCCGTTCGTTCCTCGTAGCCGTTGTAGTGTGTAACAAGTATAACATTTTGACCTCCAAAATGGTGCCGGTGAGAGATTTCTTCTGTGCGTTGTTGAACAATAAAAAATACTGTTCAATGTACATGCCAATGGCTGCTAATGGGGAATGAGAGACAGGAGAATTCGGCTTTTAGTTAACCCGCACGCTGCAATCCCCAATAGAAGCCACTGGCATGTACATTGAGCACTATCTTACAAGAAAGGGTTGCTACGTTATACTCGCTGGGTGTAACTTCCTTAGTTTTAGAAAGGTTTAGCGAGCGTTGAGCCGCAGTGCCATGAATACAATGAAGTAGCAGACGCTAGAAAATGGGTACCTTTCAGTGACTCGCAGGCCACATTAAAATCACTCTCCAGTACAAATAGGACAGTAATAAGTGATAGTATGACATACGAAACGCTGAAGGAGCTCACCAAAGCAAAGAAGGCGCAACATGAGATCAAATTCCAGTGGATACCTGGCCACTGCAACATTCCTGGAAACACAGCTGCCGATGAAGCAGCACGACAAGCACATCGTAAAGACGTTACTGTTTCTTTACCAATTTCGAAAAATGAATTGCGTAGTATTGTAAAGAATACAACTTTCAGAATGAGCAAAACTGCTTGGTTTGACTAAAGTACAAAGAGCTGCGATTTGTATCGCATCGATCCATTTATTGAATTCAAAATTACGCTGGCATTAGATAGAAGGATGGAAACTATAACTCACCGATTGAGGCTAGGCACCGCATACACAAAACATTTTTTGCACAGAATCGGCAGAGCTGAAACTCCCGATTGCGAATGTGGATTTATAGATGAAGACGTCTGTCACCTTCTCATAGACTGTCCACATCATGACACGCCGAGACGCCGTCTTAAGTCCGAACTGTTCGCATTGGACCGCAGACCATTTAGCATGAAAAAACTTCTGGGCCCGTGGCCAACTGGAGTTTTACAGTCCCACGCTTTAAAAGCATTAACACGTTTTTTACATGACAGCGGGATGGCTGACAAGTATTAACAAAGAACAAACTTTCATTTGTAACACGTATACTTATTATGTACATTATCATGTGCCACCCATCACGTGTGTGTTGTGAAATGAATGACGTGTCGACTATTATGTACATACGAGCGAATGCATCCTTATAGGGACCAGACGTGTGCTTTGCTGTTTTGTGCTGGTGGACCGAATATTAACGAGGGACATTTCCAGAGACTTCTTACATTGACTTTCGAACATTTACTTACCATTGTGATATGTGCGTATAAGTGTGTCTTTGCATATCTGTGCCCGAGTTTTCTATTTTCCATGCACTGCTTTGTATGTTTTGCTTCAAGATACGTGTTCAAGTTTCAATCAACGGCTAAGGAGTAGCCGGCGCCATAATGGTGCGCCAGCATCTCCTTATATATCATATCAATAAAAAAATGAACTAGTATATACCATAAACTCGAGGTGGTTAAAGGTGGGAAGTATATACGAAGCACAAGCCGTGAGAAAGTAAAAGCCGAATTCTCCTGTCTCTCATTTCCCATTAGCAGCCATTGGCATGTACATTGAGCACTATCTGACAAGAAAGGGTTGCTACGTTATACTCGCTGGGTGTAACATCCTTAGTTTTAGAAAGGTTTAGCGAGTGTTGAGCCGAAGTGCCATGAATACAATGAACTAGTATATACCATGAACTCGAGGTAGTTAAAGGTGGGAAGTAGATACGAAGCGCAAGCCGTAAGAAAGTGTGCGTGTGCCAACTCTCGTTTATTCCTTGGAATGTCCGCTGGATGGCGGTGCTTCTATATGGGGAATATATGATGAAAATATGCGAGATGGTGGTACTTGGAGTGTTGAATAGATGGACGAACCGACAGACAGACAGATGCATGGATGGACGCATGAACGGATGCAGGGGCGGATGCATGGACGAACGCAGGGACGGACGCACGAACAGACGCACGCACGGACGGGCAGATGGACGCATGGACGGTCTTACAGACGGACGCATGGACGGACAGAAGCAAGAACGAATGGACGGACGAATGCTTCGCCTCACTCTCCATCATTCACTCCGTGGATATGCTGCCATTTTTTTTTTCAAGTTTCCGCATGAACGCGCACTGCGCTTTAGCATTAGAAACTGGCCCTCAGCTTCAGCCATGTGCACGTGGTGGGCCGCGTGAGTAGAGTGCTAGCCCCATGTTCGCCAACATGCCCGCAACTTTCGTCATTTCATCTTTGAAGGCATGCCGCACGTTGCGTTCGGGTACCTCGATGGGCACCAGCATAGCGGGGTGAAGGAATAGGCGCGCATTGAGTGACGTGATAGAAAAGATTGGAAATGATGTATTTTATCAGAATAATCATTGGTAACAGGTAATGGGTATGAGCAATAAGTATCAGCCTAATACTAAGTAAAATAATAAGTAAATCTTGTAAGTGGATACTCTATGCAGCCTTATACGTTTATAACTACTTTTATTTGTTTGATTTTCGTTACCGAGGCACCTCTTTCCGACATAGACTGTCCTGACTGGTTGTTTTGCTCGGTCATAGTTTCTCGAAACCTCTGCGGAAAACATTACATACGAGAAAAACATGGGTACGTGTATGCAGAAATGTTTTTCGGGGGCGATTGATGCTTCATTCATAGCCTTCAATCAGTTGTTAACTTAATTCTACGTATATTTCATACACCTTGAACCGTTCCAGCAAGAACAGAAAAAAAAATCGAGAACAAGAAAGAAAACATTGCGTTGCGTTGAATTTGCAATCTTGGTTCGGACGATCTTGCATCTCAGAATTGCCGAAGAGTTCGAAGGCGTGGGAATTTCTGAAGCTTTGAATATAGCACTGCTACTGTGAAAACGGTACCGTGGAATCGATAATAGATGGGCATGCATATTAGGGGAAAAACATTTGCGTCAAAGAAATGTCAAATATTTTAAAAATTGCTGTTCGTCAGTAAACAAGCGAGCCACGGTTGCCGTTGCGTTTCTTTTTTCTCTTACCACTTCCTTCGGCCCGTCTATTTAAAAGAGCAAAAAGAGATAATCCGTAGGGTGCCACACCGATTAGCAACAAACAGCGCAGTGACTCCCTTTTGCTTGTTCCGGGCTCCGGCAAAATAAAACGAAATAGTAAGCAATCTTCGTCAGGGTGTTCAGAGAGCTCCATTTCTCGCGGTAATGTTGTGTGAAATCTGAAAGCGGCATCAATATGGGTCAGTCTAGCCACTGATTCTGCCCCCACGTGGCAGAGCTTAAACGGGGTATATGTCGGAAGCTCCCCCTCTCCCCTCCACCCTCCTATGTTCACCTAGGTGCTACTCTGGCGTGAGCTACCGTGTTAAAGGTATACCCACTTGTCACTATGGTTCTGTAAAGCGGTAGCTGAATCTTTTTGGTATAGACAGGTATTCTTACATGTTTCTGAGAGTGAGTGGTGTTGTATTGTTTCTTTCTCTTTGCTGCTTTCGATTTCCGAGCGCTATTCCGATCAATTTGTTTCTATCGCACTCTCATCTTGGTGGCAATAAATGATGACGTAATCATCCTGCATGCATTTTTCAGGTGTCTTTTTTATTACAAGCCAGGTTGCAGCCGCTTGAAAAGAAATGCGAGCAGGAAAGCGCGTAGATGCCACACTTTTTTTATTTTCTTTCCATCGGGATTGTATAGTAAGCAGCTCGACCGAATACAGTCACAAATTGCCGATAAATTTATTTTTATCAGACGTAGTGGTCGTTGAACTTTGTTCACTTTGTCTGCACGTAACGACACCGTGGCAAATGTGAATGGTGTATAAGGGCAGCAGAACTCGCGCACTTCTCACGGACCGTTTGGCTCGGAACGACAATATGAACGCGCCCCGCATATACAAACGATGAAAACGAGCTCCCTAACAAAAAGCGAATGGGGGATGGGTATGTTACACTCAGGCCAACGACGCACGGTCTCGTAGGCGGCGTTGCTGTCGCGATTAATGAGTCACGCGCACACGCTCGAACTGGAGCGCGGGCGGCCGATGGCAGCCAAAGCGGAGGCGCTGTAATTACGGAGCGCACCGTCGCTTCTCTTGTGCGCGCGGAGACATTATAGCCCATGGCGGGCACGGTCATCCACGTTCTGTCTGACAGGCATATGTATATACCCTGCATGCGTACCCGTGTTATGTATGTGCGTTTATATAGATATATAGAAGAGGAAAGTATTCGGTTATATCGTCGGGGGAGGTCCTCCGTGGACCGCGAGTCTTTTTCTGCGCGGCACTCACGCGAAGGAAACAAGTGATAAGCGAGAAAGAAAGTGCGTACACAGCGAGCTTCACTGGGGCGCGGTCGTTATGTGACACTTCGCGGAGCGTCCTTGCGCGCCTGCTGGATGAAGTCAATGTGCGAATTATCTAAGAGCACGAGAGCGGCTCTTTCGTGAGGCGCACGGCCTCGAAAACGGCTATCGTTGGTGCGCACTCGTTTTTGTTGACACCCTTTGCGTTTTGTTTCGTACGCGGTATATGTATAGAGGGGAAGGAGAGAGATTGGCCGAACGCTCGGGCACTCTCGTTCGCTCACCGCGGTTAGAGCTTTCCCCGTTGCCGATCACAAGTGAGAGATAAAAAAAGACTCGAAGCGCGCCGTTGCGTGACCGTTTATAAGCGTCGTTAATCGCAACCGTGGCCGAGTGTGCAGTTCGTGCTTCGCTGTTCTTCGGATGTGTATTTTCTTATGCCCCGCTGGAGATGACACGACGCAGAAGAAACGCGCAGTTCTGCTATGAGCGAGTGATAAAGAACAACAGTCGTGTGAGATCGGTAAAGATAAGCCGCGTACATAAGCTTGGGGAAAGCGCCGCTTGTTGATAATGAAAGTTGGAGGTCTCACAGAGCGAGCAATTGCACAGCAGGACCGGTTTAGCGTGGTCGTATATTTATTTTAAAAAACAAAAACAACCCAAGACGTACAGAAACACGCTAGTTAAAGCGTGTGATTGTTGTTGTTGTTGTTGTTGTTGTTGTTGTTGTTGTTGTTGTTGTTGTTGTTGTTGTTGTTGTTGTTCCACATGGCGCTCTGTAAAACGAAAACAATGGTGCATTAGAATAATTTTTGTTATTCTACTGTATACATGACTGCAGCTATAGATAATAACGCGATAGCGTTAAAGAGCTTGTTTGACAGAAATTCCGGCGTCGGCGTCAATAATTATGAGCGAAAAATCATCATCTTACGCCTGAACGCATAATTCAGAACAATTCAAATAAAACAAATAATAAAAGACGTGGCTGATCTCCCTATATGGGAATCGGTATAACACCAAAGTGAAACGCATCTTCACAGAGGAAGTGGAGCGTTTATTTTACACTGTTTCAGCAGCAGCGAAAAATTACAAAGTCAGCAGCTTAGGAACGGCAAGCAGCTCGAAACTTGCAGCACACACCTCAAGCAGAAAGCACGCGCGACATTAACATACACAAGACGAGCATGGACTAACAACTGTCACAGCTCGACACTTAAAGCGCACTGTTCAAACAGAAAGAAAGGCGCAGGAACCTAGCGCACAAGATATACAGAACAAGCGCGAACAACTGTCACAATTCTTCCAGCGTCATGTGTCAGTGGTGCACTCCTTTCGTATACGCGGCCGTGGCAGCGTGCGAAGTGACCTTCGTCTTCTTCCGAATTACGAGTCTGATAAAGGCAGACGCAGGAGAGACCACGCTCCGTATAGAGGCGGCGCTTCGTGGAGACGACGACCTTTAGAGCAGGCCCAACGCACCCAACGCGAGCCAACTGAAGTTTCGAAGCTCTGAGAGCTGCCAAACTGTTTATGGCGTATATAAATGGCGGATCGTTAGCGTATGAGGCAACTTACGCTCTGTTGCATGTCCTAACTGCCGTCTGTGTAATGTGCCGGAAACGACTGAACATTGCTGCAAAGATGGGAATCTGTTTTGAAATGTCCTTCAGCGAGCACTAAAAAAAACGTGTCATTAATTTTCACACCATACGTTATCTTCCACCAGCATCACTTGATGAAGTGTCATATGATATGTTTTTTTTTCTCATGGGTATGCACAGCTTATGGAATACACGTATGCAAGGCCGAAATGCAAGCAGAACCCACCCTTTCTTCAAGCACGCACTTTATTCAAATGGTTATACCCCTCAAATACAATTACAACGACCTAGGCTTTAGACCAGACCGGTACTCGATTTTGGTGAAGTGTTCGGCCTCACCCCTATCTTGTTTGTATAACACGATGTGAAGAACTCACGCTATGTTAGCCATTGAGTGTTTATTCGCAACACTTAAGCACTTATTGTCGCCATGTGATTGTTCTATTGTTTGCTTCATTTTGTCTTTGTTACGCAAATACGTTCTTAAATACTATGTAAAAAATATGCTTTGTGGCGTAGTGGTTAGCGCCGCGCGCTGATAATCGAGAGTCTGCTGGTTCGATTCCGCGCGGCAGATGCTTGCATTGTGGTTTTTTTCCTTGCAGTCTCTCAGTCTATATTTATCAACGTCTCTTCCGCGACAAAAGTACGTCACGGAAGTGACGTTCTTTTGTCATTTCACCTGTTCTGACGTCACGAGACGTCAGAACATGTGAATATCATAATGGCCTCGTAGTTTAAAGCTGGTCACCCACTAGAAGAGGCACACACGCTACTGCGCCTATTCCCTTAAGACCATGTAGTGGGTGCGTAGCAAGTTTGAAAAGGTTTCATGCATTAAGTGTTTGAAGTACGGACTAGGAACAGGATATCGCTATCCCGTTCAGCTCATGAAGGCGAAGCTTTAAGGTCCCCTAATTTTTTTCTGTGGAGACGAGTTTGCGTTTCGCGTTACTAACGACTACTATGAAAGAGTAATCAACACAAATTTTTTACACTGTCAGTACAAGACAAATACAGCTAGGACATTGAGTGGTTGTGTGGATACACTCTACTGGTATATACTTCATCAATGGTTTCTCGATTGGTTTATTTACAGACGGGAAGCCGAGATCGAGATGGAGGGCCAGTTCCTGGTTCGACTGGTGTACGACGACGAGATTACCTACAGCCTCGTACTGGCGGCTGAAAAAGTGCTCGGTCAGTTAAGTGAACTCAACTTCGCGGTACTTCGCTTGAAGAACCATGAACACGCACGCACTTGCACGCACACTTTTCGAGACCCACAGGAATGGTCTTAAATCGTACCGTCTCATTGTTAAAGAAAAAACTTTGATCCTGTATTTTTTCTTCTTTACTACACTATGCAGCTCTCTTATGTAGTTAACGCGGTTGAAGAAAACCACCTTCCTGTCTTATTTTGTTTTTCAGTGTAGAGGGCGCCTGACATTCAGAGAGAAATGTCGTGTTGCACTGGCGTATGCTGTGGGAATGTAGAAAGATGCGACGGTGGTCGGGACCTGCTCCTCCAGGTGCCGGAACAACTCAGCTACTTTCACTTTTTCAATGAGCTGAATAAATTAATTTTTGTTAAATATTAGAAAAATTTGTCCATATCTTGAGTAAACTTGTGTTTTGATATCATACGTATCCGACATAGCTATACTGATTTGAACTAGAACCATCGCTTGATTTCTTTAAGGTCGTTTTTGCGAATATATATACTTGAATGTTGAAGTGTTCAACCGGATATGCTTCTTCGAAAGTTATGAGTGTCACTTAGTTTTCGTGCTACTGAAAAGCTAACTTATCCAAGAAACAATGGTACTGACTTCACACTGCGCACTGCTGATCCTGATTAGGTTGTATGGAAAACTCCACAGTGATTGGCTACCGTCTTCAACTTGCTGAAGAGAGCCAATTACGATTAGGAAATTTCATCCGCATATTTTTTTATCGTTATAGATGTGACCGCGTAACACTGGTATGACTCGGCTAAATCGTGCTGTACGTGCCCCCCAACAGGCATTGCGGCCGACGAGATTCTGGAGATGTTCGGGCGCATGTTCTTCGACTTCTGCCAGGAGTCCGGCTACGACAAGATCCTGCAGGTGCTGGGTGCGACTCCCCGGGACTTCCTGCAGAACCTGGACGCCCTGCACGACCACCTGGCCACCATCTACCCGGGCATGCGCGCACCGTCCTTTCGGTGCACCGAGAGGCCCGGCGACGGGGCGCTGCTGCTGCACTACTACTCCGAGCGGGAGGGACTCGAACCCATCGTCATCGGCATCGTCAAGGTGCGCTAGTCTCTAAAAAACAAAAAATAACAAGAGGAGCATCAGCGCAATATACATTAAAGGGGACAGTGCAAATAAAGTGGTTACGTTTGCTTGTCCGGCTGTACTATATAGGGAGCTTGCATGAACGGCGGTGACGCTATGGACTCTGGGTAGATAGCCATTTTTTTTTTTTTTGTCAGAGGCAGCCGGGGAGAGCAGCAGCGGTGTCGTGTTTGCGAGCGTTGGCGTATCTGCAGGCGTGATCGAGTGTGATCGAGACGCAAATTTAACTCCAAGAAGTTTCGTGCACGAAATCAGCCTCACGGCAAGACCCCACCGCAACGCTGTGCCAGAAAGACGTGGAGCGGTACGAAGAAGAGACGAATTTGCTTCTAGTGATCCATTCACGCTTTGTGCGGGCAACTGTGTAAGCGACGTGCACTTGTGGCGGCGCGTCGACAGCTCCGATATTCATGAATTTTTTTCATTCCGACGACGAGTTTGAAAATCCGGGAGCAGATAAAGCCCAGAAAGGCCCTCAAGGGTCACAAGTCTGTGCAGAGTGGCCGGGTAAGGGAGCCGTGGGTGAAGAAAGTTGCCGCCGACACCGAGGTCGTCGTCAATCAAGTAAGACGTGTTAAATTGAGGAGCGCTCTTCTCGTCGTACTCCACTCTTCGCGTCGTACTCCACGTACAATAACAGCGCAGTGGGATGCGAGCAGGCTTCGCTGTTCCCGGCCACGAATGTGCACTGCGCGGCAAGGAGCTCGCCATCACTCTGGCCCATGAGCAAGACGTCGACCGGGGCTTGTTAACACACTGAAGATTTAACCTGAACAGAAACAAACATTAGCATCTACGGAAAAATCAAGTAATTTAACACACCTTACTTGAGTGACGACGATCACGGTATCGGCGGCGAATTTATTCATTCACGACTCCCACAACCTGCCACTCGTCACAAAGTTGTGGCCCTTGATTGTCTTTCTCGACTTCAACAGCTCTTGGGTAATCAAACTCGTCCTTGGAACGAGAAATTCATGAATATCGGAGCTGTCGACGCGCGGCCACAGGTGCACGTCACTTGCACAGTCGCAAGCACGAAGCGTGAAACCATGGGTTCACTCGGAGCGAATTCTCGTCTCTTCTTCGTACCGCTTGAGGTCTTCCTGGCACAGCGTTGCGGTGTAGTCTTCCGGTTAGGCTGGCATCGTGCACGACTCTTCTAGGAGTTGAATTTGCGTCGCGCTCGCACTCGATCACGCCTGCGAGCTACGCCAACGCTCGCAAACACGCCTGCGCTGCTGCACTTTCCGACCGCCTCTGACCAAAAAAAAAAAAGAAAAATGGCTGCCTACCCAGAGCGCATGGCGTCGCCGCCGTTCATGCAAGCTCCCTATAGTTATTCACAAAGACGCTATGCATTAGATTGTTCGTAAGAGAAAAAATTCAGCTAATCTTGTTGAAGGCTGGCCGTTGCGAAACGAGGAATTAGGTTCACGTGTACCAACAACTAAAAAGGAGATCAGGCTATTATTGTTTGTCAAAACGGGTACCGGTTATTGTGAAATAGGGCTTATTATTGTGAAGGTGGCCGGTCATATGGCATCCGGCCTGCATACAAACGAGCGTCGAGCATATTTTTGAAACCGGTGGCATGTTATGCGCTTGAAGCGTGTACTTTCAGTTCTTTATCACAGTAAAAGGAAAGCTAGAAGTTTCATTTTTATTAGCATATACCTCAAAGGTACGTTTAAAGTAAAGGGGTTATTCTGAATAAATGCATACCACTAATCTACACATCCTTCTCACCCTTAAGGTTTCCTTCGTACCCAGACATCCTATGTTAAGGAAGATGACCAAACCTGTATGGGTCTCTGTTGACTTGGCCTTATTTTGGTAAACATATTCCCATATTAGTGAGACTCGTAAAGGTGAGAGAAAAGTTTGGCCGTCTGAAAAGACCTCCCCAATCCTGACGTTCCTTCGACCACGAGGAACACCATCGTACTTCACTCTATGTGCCAATTGCTCGCGTTACAGTTTGTTCCCGCGCCGCATACGAGCTTGCAAGTCTCCCATGCCTGCCTTTCGGCAACATAGAAATGCAGTCATTCGGTTTCGGCTCTCGTGTTACTCCAGCGAAGGCCCGCGCACGCAGGGGCAGGGCAAGAACCACTCAGGCCCACTTCGTCTTCATTTTTTTCTCTTCTTCCCCGAAGGCCAGAAATGAGACTCGATACTCAGCGCACGCTTTCCTTTCGCGGCCGCTCCGAACGCGAAAGTGGCGCCCGTTTCTATATTCGCGCTTTGCAAACATCATTTCTCTCTGCGGCGGCGACGGCAGCCACCTTTCCAACGGTATACTGGTGTGTACATACACTGAACCGGTTTCTCCCGCTGCGTCCCTTACGAAGGTCCGTGAGTAGAAACGAAAAGTAAGCAATGACCGCGGCTTCCTCTTTCATTACATGGCTGTCGGACGCCTTGAAATACACTGTGGACACAAACACAAACACACGTAAGTGGGCACTCTCACCGCAGAACTCGAAATAAATTGCATCGTCAACTCAATTTTCTTTTGAAGATCACTCGTCAATTGTCCTGCAGCGGTATATAGCTGCGAAACATGCGCTTTGTTCCTCTGGCTTTCCCACCTCTACAGAGAAGGAGAGGTAGAAAGATCGAGGTGTTTGTCCGGCGGCACACCTCGACTTTCATTGCGAGGGCAAATAAAACGATACATACAGGTCATACACCAGACCTAACCCGTACATGCGATTACTACGTGTCGAGACGCGGCCACAGTGACGCGTCGTTATTGCTTCTGTTATAGTTCGCCGAAATGCATGTCAGGCTGCCAAGACTGCCTTGTCTCATCGAACACAGTTTCTTTCCGCAAATTATGCTAAAGAGGAAGAAGTATAGAAAAAAAAACATGCCTCGAATGGAAGATTTCATCTGGTTTGTTAATACGAACTCAACAAGCAAAATACATCTTGTTGTAGGCGTGCATCAGAAAAGCTGTCATTCGATCCCTCTTTATTGATTTAAAAACCAGATCATTACCGTTTCTTTTGCCGCAATATATTCACTGTTTTGCACGATCGTAGCCCGTGCGCCTACGTACCACGGAAGTGTTTACAAACAAGCGAAACCGCATACGTTCAAATTATAGGAAAGCACTCCCCTAATCATTCACCACTTCGACCCTTCACAGAAGTATACATATAAAGAGCAGGCCTATACACCGTAACTATAGTCTCCAGCCGTGTTTTCTCATTCCCATCGTGCTCCTTCTACAGGCTTCGCACGTATGTTCGGAAAATGCGACGACGTGATGGCGGGAGCAACACATATTTAACCTACTGTCACGGCGAAATGATCCTGCCATTGCCACGGTCCCTATTCGAACTCGCCTCCGTGTGTGAGCTCAAACATTTCGCTCAACGGTTCGTCGACCTCTACAGTGCGTGATTCCTGTTGAACGAAGGTGAAAGCAGTTGTGCACACAAATCGAGTACGATGAAAAAAATATAAAAATTTTCCTCGAGGTTACATGGGATGTTTGCGGCCACCGTTCGATTCAGTAAATGATGTACTTCTTTGTAATTATCTCTCTGCCTGGCCGGCTTTTGACCCTGGGGCAGCACGCGCGGAAGGTCAGTCCTCGTGATTACCGCGAAACGCGCCGCTGACAGAAATGACAGGCTCTAAACACTGTGTGGTTGGCCAACAACCTGCTCGTTTTATTCGGGCTCAGGATTCCAACCCTAAAAAGGAACGAAAAATGCTAGATGATGACAGGCGTGAGGCTAAAATGAAAACAGGGTCAAAATCGTATAGCGTCTTCTGATCTTTTTTTTTCTTCCTTGTTTCTTTTTATGACCGGTTTCTTCGCGACTGCACGGTGGTGGCGAAGGGTTGATCTATAGCCGTACGTCAAGCCATGGAAAATTCCGCAGGGGTGAAGCTGTCGTTACAGTGCTCGGCTGTTGACCTGAAGGTCGCGAGTTCGATCCCGGCCGTGGCGGTCGCATTCCAAAGGACATGAGATGCTATAATGGCCCGTGTATTGTGCGTTGCTGCAGTATACACGTTAAAGACCGCCAGATGGCCGAAATTGGCGCAGTCTTCCGCAGCGGCGTATACTTCATGGCGATATCGTGGTTTTCGCACGTATTACAGCGAAAACTGTTATGAGATCACAACAAGGGTCACGTGCACAGTAGTTGCCGCCGCCGCCGGTGTCCGTAACCACTATCGCCCAAAATGAGAAAAAAACTAAGCAAATAAAAAAGCACCAAGGGCACAACAAAATTAGCACCTGGGCACCTGCGTGTTAGCCCAGTGTTCTACCACTGAGCTACGCCGGTGCTTGGGACTCCTTTGCAAACTGACCAAAAAAAAAAAAGAATCTCCTTTGAAACTGATACGCAGACTTCATGTCGGGAAAGGAACCACATTGATGTATGTGTACGTAATAGAGCGCTTTGGAACAGCAAAGGCACATTCAGGTGACACACAATGCGAATTGCGTAACGAGTGGCCCGTCGAATGGGAGAAACCCATTCATAGTCATCAGCCGCTGTATATATATAAAAGATTGCACAAAATTTCTTGCAAGTGTGTAGTGGGTACCACGCTTCTGCGATTATTGATGAAGGATGGCATAGTGCATCCTTACTACAAAAAAAATTACGATGAGTTATGGCGTAGTGGGTACCATGCAAGTGTGTTGTAGCAGTTACCCAAAGAGTTTTTAAAAAAGGCTCTGTAAGGCCGTGTGACTGTGGTGCTCGTTTCGCGCAGGCCTGGGGATTTTCTCAGATAAGGTTATTAAATAATTGTTCTGCGTGCTGGGAGCGTGGGAGGAACCATTCTGTTAAATGATTTTTAGGAATTAACGTCCCAAAACCACGTCCCGAAACGCTTCAGTACGGCGTCTTTCATATGAATATGAGATACGCTGCAGTGAAGGGCTAAAACATAGAAACAAGCGCTTTCACAATTCCAGCCGATCCGACGTGCTGAGTGTCAATCTGTTTTTCAAATCAAAATGAAGGGCTATCAAGAAAACGTGGCAGTACAGTCATCAGTTTCTATCCAGGCAAAAAATACAAGGAAAAATAACTGTTTATACAATGAAATGTCGATCAACATCGGATAAGAAAGCGAGGCAAGACTAACTATTTAGTCGGATGCACTTAAGAGCGTCCGGAGTGACGTTGCCACAGAAGCGCTGCTGCCGATTGACTCTGCGACTAAAGAAATAGTCCCGCTTATACACACGACAATGCAATCCGAAGGCTGGCTCATGACGTCAGTCTGAAGTTCGCGCCCATTGGTGCTATCTTGTGTGCATACACCATTGAGGAGGAAATGTCGGGGATTTCCAAAGTTGTCTCCGACTGTAGTGAGATCTACGAATGGGTAGATATTATTCTTGAAAGCTGTGAAATGCAGAGCAATAACGAAGCGAAAGCGTCTTTTCTATCATTCGGCTTTTTTTCTTGCTAGCTGCTTGACCTGATATGGCAGTAGGTTCTGACATGCGTAAGTAAATCCGAGTAGGCCATGATTGTCTGTTTATTTGCATGAAGGGCCAGGGCAACGTCGGTCTCTTTCGCCACATGTACATACATGTTTCGTATGCACCGATGCTTAACTTGATTAGTGTTCCTCGCGCGTCAACAGCCGTTATGGCGAATAGTTCTATTCCTTCGTATTGGGATGCATCGATGAAAGGAACGTTAGCCCTGCACGGGCCGGTTCTCTCTCAGATTTGCCTTTGCACGAGTGACTCTCCGACTCTTGTTATAACAGAGAGGGAGGAGTGTGCTTCGGAATTGGCTCGGCCGCTTGCTTTCCTTTGCTTCTCTAGCAAGAGGGTGTGCATTTCACGGTGAAACTAGGAGGTATATGCCTGCCTCCTCGAGAATCCTGGCCTGGTCGACGCTAATATAGAGGCTTATCTTGTAAAGTGTGCCTAGATTAGCTCTAAAACGGTGTTCTATCATTCTATCTCTATAGACCTCTCCGAGCTGGTGGATTGCGTAATGCCAAGATGCCGCTGGTTGTGATAATTGTGTCAAGTTTATTTTTTTCCGCGTTAGTCAACTTGAGGTAAAGTGGACAAGAGTGGCGACATGGGCTTGTTGGTGAACCTGTTATGGGCTTGTTGGTGAAAGCGCTCTGTCCTCTCAGCCTATTCTTTCCTGTGTTCGTTTTTTCGCCTCGTGCTACATAAATTTCCTTCAAATTGAGGTAGTGGGCTGAGTAATTCACGTGGCTGATGAAGGAGGTGTCAGGGACCCTAAGCAGAATATCTTCTTTGGGTTATTTTCTGCTAGCGACCCTAGAAATGAGTCTAAGTAAGTTGTTTGCCTGTGTGCCAATTTCGTTAAGCGCTTCCGAGTTACATACAGCCTATTGGGAGTCCCAAAATTTTGACAGTGCAAGTACACTCAAGCAAGTGCACCCTTGGAATGCACAAGTACTCCTTTGGACTCTGGACAAGCAAGTGCAACCTTGGAACGGGGTGTACTTGCTTTGTCAATGTTTAATGCTCACCTTAGAGTTTCGGGAGGTTCAATGTTATAGACGGCTTCCTTTTCTTGTTTGTAGAGTAAATGTTCAAATTTTACAGGCGATAATTTGAGCCCCGTTTCAACCAGGCACTCTTCCATTAGGTCTATGTAGATGCCTTTAAAAATTGTTCTTGGTCAGCAAGCGAATCTCTCGGGGATCACATTGTAATGTCATCTGCATAGATGATATGTGAGATTCCTGGGAGCACAGTATACGTTTGTTGCATAGACTGCGAATAGTCATATTGAAGGGAAAGGAGGATAACATTGACCCTTGCGGAGTGTCACAATTGCCTAGTTCATATAGGTCACACTCGAGATCGTAGCCAGTCACAGGTTCGCCTTTCTGCCTGAGAGAAAAGAGTGATTGAAGTTACAGGATTTCTATCCTTGATTAAAGAATCAGATTTCTCCCAAAATATGTTCATACAAAACCGTATTGAATGCCCTGGTAAGGTTGAGTGCAAGTATTTCTGTAACGTCGTGAGAGGATTTCTCAAGTATAAACCTCTGGATGAGTAGCACAGCGTCTTGTGTGAAATGTGATTTCCTGAAGCCAATCAGGTTGTGCATAAAATGTTTGTGATTTCTATTGTGTCCTGTGATACGATTATGTATCTCATGTTCGGCCACTTCTCCTATATGCATGATATGGGGGATATTGAGTGTAAATTATTCATGTGTGGTGGCTTTCCCGGTTCGAGGATTAACACCAGCTTGGTTGCACGTCATTCTATCGGAATCTGTCCAGTGCTGCAGACCTCATTGATTTCTTGTGAAGTTACTTCAAAGATCTTATCATCAATATTGCGCAGGAGTTTGTTACTGACTTTGTTTGGGTCCAGGGAAGGCCGGCCATTCAGGTTGAAAACAACTTGTCTAACTACATACTCCGTGAACGGCGTGTGTAACTCCTGGCGTGTGTAACTTGTATACCAATTGCTTGTTCCTCACCTTGATCGATATTCTATGAAATAGAATCTTTAAGGGCAAGGTAGGGGCAAGTAAGGTTGCTAGTAGTCTGCGTCTCCGCGAGACCGAGAGCAGTCTTCCATTAGGTCTTGATAAACCTCTCTATGTAACATAATTAGTCTTGCTCTTGGAATGTTCATCATTAAGGAGGCTTTTCAGTATGTTCCATTTACTGCCTCTTCTCAATCAATTTTATTTCATTATTTTTACAATATATTAACTGAACTTGTGCTTCTATATTATTTTTATATAACTCTTAACAATTAAACCAGAACCATCAATTCCGTACAAGTTTTGTTTTTAAAAGCACATTTTCTGGATATTCTGGGAATCAGTAATAAGTGCTCAGCTGGAAGTGCTTGGAAGTAAAACAGGAGTGTCACGTGCGACTATTGACCATGAATCTTATTTCATGTTCAGGCCGTCGCGAGCAAGCTGCACCATACCGAGGTGCAAGTGGAACAGCTCCAGGGCAAGGAGGACGGGCTTGACCACGTCCAGTTCGCCATCCGGGAAACTGGTCAGCGCCCGCGCACGCCGGAGCCCGAGCTGGAGGACTTCCTGGACGCCGAGTCGCTGCAGGAGAAGAAGATCAGTCCGGCCACTTTCTGCCGCGCGTTTCCTTTCCACGTCATGTTCGACCGGAACCTGAACGTCGTGCAGGCTGGCACCTCGGTCACTCGTGTGCTGCCCACACTTGCACAGGTGGGCAACATCAGGCAAATCGTGCGCGTGAGCTAGTGGGTTGCGGCAGGGGGGGGGGGGGGGGAAGGGTGCCCTTTCAAGTCACCAAATCAGCAGCGGGGGGGGCGCAAACTTTTCTTATACTTTTATTTAGTAGGAACTGTCGTGTCATTGTTTACAAATTTGCATATGACTACACATTTTCGACGATAATGTCATACGGGCCCCTGATGTAATCTGAGAACTGTTTACTTGGCATCTTTCACCAGGAAAGCCAGGGACAAAGGCAGGCCATTCTGAGAAGGCCATCGTTACTTCATTTTCATTTTATAAACTCGAAACTGTTTTGTGCCGTGGTTCACCACAGCTGTACTTGCGTATTTCCGTCACGGATGTGACGTTCTGAAATCTACACTAACAAATGGCAAATAAAAAAAAACTAGGAGAAAGTGGGCCGTCACTTGGAGTCGAACATGAGAACCCTCGCATCGCAGCGTGCGGCGCGCAGTGACTCGGCCGCAAGGCGTATACATTCCTCAGCATGCTAACAGCGAGCTATTTCTACACATCGTTTTCGGTTATCACTACACATCGCTTACGGTTGGCATTTCAGCATGCTCTTATTACTAGTGAGATGTCACGAAAAGCGCGCAGGGTGCAGTGTCGTCGCCCCACGCGTTGCGACACGCCGGCGCCTCTGCAAGGCGTGGTCACTCGTTCATGCGCGCTAATCTCTTGATGGAAGCGGTTTGTACGTCTTGTGCTGTCACCACAAGTTTGCGTTGAAATTGTAGAGACCACTTGCTCGCTGCAGCGGCCACGTTTGCGAAGGGAGCGCGTTGCTCACACACAAATAAGTAACGACAATGACGGTTGTTAGTTCGAGCACGTCCTGCGTATTTGTGCGTTTGTTTCGTGCGCCCTCTATTGTGTTTGAGGAGCTTGCTTTTTAAGTGTCACGCCGAGGCAGTTGTTAGTTCACGCTCGTCCCGAGTATGTTCTTTTTGTGCGTCCATTCTGATACAGCAGCGCGCTGCAAGTTTCGATATGCTTGTCGTTCTTCGCGCGACCTCACAATCTGTTGTTGTATGATTCATCCCTCCGCCCTCTTGGTGAAACAATGCACAATAAGCACTCGACTTTCGTGTTTATATCAATTTTTATCACAGAGACATCAGTCTAGCTTTTTTTTTTTCTAGTCGTGCATTGTAAGACAACACATGTTGTCTTTTTAACGCTACCAAACGAAGATTGGAAAGGGGTAAAGGGGGATTAAACGTTGCTCCCACCTTTAGTGGCGAATCCTGCGCACGCCTTTAGGGCGAACTGTTCCCTCAACAAACTAACTTTATTAACGATACTTTTGCGGTAAAACGTACAAAATAACTTCATCTTTTTTTTCTACTTGCATAAACAAGGCACTGGACTCGTTGACGAACACAAACAGGTAAACACCCTTCACCGCTGACAGCGCTCAAACCACCAATCAGTTCAGTTCACATTAATTGTGATGAAGTCACATTGGATTTAGAATTTATATCCGATATCTGTTATAACTGTAGAGATCAAAATCGGCTCTTACAAGTAGGCAACATGGGTTGCGCATAAATTCTAGATATAAAAACGCGTTATTGTCATGGCTTCAAAGACACTAGAAACGAGGTATTCCTTACCTGCCGTCTTGCGATATTTCAAACTAAATAGACAGAACAGTGAGAAGGCGAAAGCATAAGAGGACAAAGTTCCTTTGACGAAAGAGATTCACATTTATTTGAAGGAAGATGTGTGTTCCCCCATTAAATGGGCTAGATGGGCCTAAATTTACGTCAGAATAAATGAGTTAGATGGCCAAAATGCACGCCAATTTTAAAGGACATTTTCAATCAAATCTATAATATAAAAGGCATATTAAAACACGTTGCTGTGAATTGTCTCTCAATTATTGTATTATTGCTTTTTATGTTGCCCTTCAATTTGGAGCCTCGCGAGAACCGGTTGTTTCGTCGTTACGGCTGATATTACGACGGCTTTAGCGTTTTTGGTTTCGCTATAAAATAGTAAATTTTATTGGAAAATAAAACGTGACCAACCAGTCCGCACTGGTTTTGTTATAACCGATAACACGCTATGCCAGTGTTCATTATAACGATGCTCAACTGTATACGTGGACATAGGACAGAGTCATTTGCTATGCCTCACAGGAGAACAGCCGCATTTCGGACTTCATGGAGCTGGTGCGACCTCACATGGAGCTGACGTTCGACAACATCCTGGCGCACATCAACACGGTGTACGTGCTTCGCACGCGGGCCGCGGCCGGCCAATCGGGCGAGCGCGCCACGCGCATGCGCCTCAAGGGCCAGATGCTGTACGTGCCGGAGACCGAGCTCATGCTGTTCCTGTGCTCGCCGAGCGTCCTCAACCTGGACGACTTGAACCGGAGGGGCCTCTACCTCAGCGACATCCCGTTGCACGACGCCACGCGAGACCTGGTGCTCCTCTCCGAGCAGTTTGAGGCCGAGTACAAGCTGACCAAGAACCTCGAGATACTCACCGACAAGCTCCAACAGACATACCGGGAGCTCGAGGACGAGAAGAAGAAGACTGACAGGTGGGCTGCGCGGTTTGTTCTATATATGAACACAGACCCCATCGTGAAACAGTGAAGGGACTATTGGGTCCGCCTATACACGTGCGCACTGCTTATTGCTAATTGACAGTGTTTTCTTGCTACGGTGCCAGGCACCATGGTACACTACTACTCCGTCTTCTCCATTTGCTTATATGGGCTGTATACCAAAAAAGGAACATGTGCCGAACACATAAGGCCTGCTTCAAGCGTTACCACGCTACAAGGACAACGACGGTCTAAATGTTGAAGAGTATATTGTACGAATTAATCTTCATAACTTTAGGCCAGCAGTATTCATATGTGTGGTACTGGGGAGGACATGGCTTTAACTTGTTTGGAAGTGGTTGCTGCATTGACCTCACGGGTACTTTCCCCTGTTTTTCTTGTTTTTACGACTGGCGCTGTCAATATGGTGCTTTCAATTCACTATAAATATATATAGCGAACTCGCTTTGTTACACATATACTGCAACTCTATAGAGAGCAAGAACCACACCAATATATCTTCCCTTGCAGGCTCCTATACTCCATTCTTCCGCCGTCGGTCGCCAACGAGCTCCGCCATCACCGACCCGTGGCCGCCAAGAAGTACGACTGCGTCACCATCCTCTTCAGCGGCATCGTCGGTTTCAGCGCCTACTGCGCCCAGCACTCGGACTCCAAGGGAGCCATGAAGATCGTCAAGCTCCTCAACGACATTTACACAACATTCGACGTCCTCACCGACCCCAAGAAGAATCCCAACGTGTACAAGGTGACAGGCGTGTCTCTTTTTCGCTCCTGTGGCATAAGCCTACAGATCCATTCACACAGCTCGCCTATACGCTTATTGTCACGCGTAATTTCCCTACCGCATTCTCTCTGTCCTCCACGCGAGTACATAAGAAGCGCATGAACATGATTCAAAAACATGACCTAATTATCCATAATATTTGGCCACATTTTAGGGATCTGAACGTTCATTCCGAAGGTAGTTCCGCTAAATCAGCATGTCAGAGCGTGAACCTATACGATATATGTTGCACAAGTTCTTCACCGACGTGCACGTCATGTTTTATAATGGTGGTGGGAACGTAATAGTGGCATGTGTACGCGCAGGAGTGTTGGAATTACGCAAGGAAAATGCGCTATACATGAGCTCCTCCCTCTTTAAATTTTGTGTTTGCATGAAATCGGGGGGGGGGGGGGCGAGACTTCAGACTGTACCGTGCGCCGTGTACATACAGGTGGAGACTATTGGTGACAAATACATGGCCGTGAGCGGTCTGCCAGAGCCGTGCGAGAGTCACGCGAGGTGCATTGGTCGCCTGGCGCTGGACATCATGGACCTCTGCAAGCAGGTCAAGATGAACGACGACCAGAGCGTGGTAAGCACGGAACTGTGGCTAGGAGAGTTGCCGCGTTGAGTGTGCATTTTTTTAAAGTCAATGTATGAATTCTTGCGATTCACACGACCAAGTCGAATAGGACATAAATCGTGACTTGCCCCGTGCAATAGTTAACGAAACGTATTTGGTCGCGCCTTCCTACAATTCATCGGAATGTTTTTAAATCGGGATTGAAGTTAGCTGAGTGTGATAAACACTGATTTGATGCCGCGCCTACGCAGCAAGTGACGATTGGCATCCACTCCGGAGAGGTGGTGACCGGAGTGATAGGAAAGAGGATGCCGCGCTACTGTCTCTTCGGCAACACCGTCAACCTAACCAGCCGGACGGAGACGACGGGAGAGAAGGGCAGAATCAACGTCTCCGAAGACGCTTACAGGTGCGCGTCCAAATAAGCCTTCTTTACGCTTCTTCGCTGAGGAACTGCAGTCAGCGGGACCTGAACCTTCATGTTCACGAACTCGCCACCACCTAAAAGTATATACCAGTAACATTTTCATGTTTGCATTGTCACCAAATAGACATTGAATGGCTCCCTTATTGAAATCTATGCATGCAGCGAAAATACTTCTCTGGCGTATATGGTAGATCTTATTGCACAATTAGTCATCACCTGGGCATAGCTACACAGCTGCTAACCCTTTATCTGGCTCCATATCCTGAAGATACTGTTCAGTGCAGGTCGTTTACCCTGGTGGTACGCATGTGAAAACTGAGTATGTTGAAAAACATTGGCGAATCATTTACTGTCGCCTATATGAATTGCCAAGTTCTAATACGCCATCGTTTTTCATTGTTATGGAGTAACGTTGTTTGAGTCTTAGCACTTAATCCGTTAAGGGTATACTAACGCATGTCTTCGAATTCTTAGAAACTCTACCACATGTTTCTCGTGTGTCAAATGATGAGACTTGGCGCTTAGGCAGCATGAATAATGGTGAATAAGATATCCTAAATTTGCTACTGTTCAATAGGCATCGACACGCCCGGCATGACAACCTTAGGGACCGCAAAAACAGAGAGGCTGAATGTGATGTCACCAGGATGCACTCATCTACGACAGAATTTTTTTTTTCGGGGGGAGGGGGGCAGCACCTTGATTTGTAGTTGAAGCCGGACAGGCAGTATTCAGTGACATATGTCTTGTATGTCATGGCGAAAAAAGGTTTTGGGGG
Source organism: Rhipicephalus microplus (assembly GCF_043290135.1). NCBI lineage: Eukaryota > Metazoa > Arthropoda > Arachnida > Ixodida > Ixodidae > Rhipicephalus > Rhipicephalus microplus. The sequence continues at coordinate 211,850,079 of NC_134701.1, read as the reverse complement.
GAGAGGGGAGCACAGGCCCGGCGTGCCACCCCCTGGATACACCACTGCATCTACTGGATATTAAAACTGATTCGGTGACGTTGATTTTTGTAGTGGAATACTTGGGGCAACGCCACGCTTGCCAGCATCTCTTTTGACTTTTAGTGGATGTATGATTTCAGTTCTCATCCGGTGTTCTTTTTTTTTTTAATTGGCCTTGTCTTACGTCTCGTGTGCAGGTGTCTCCAGCTGCCACAGAACGAAGACCCGACGTTCAAGTTCGATTACCGAGGACCAGTCACGATGAAAGGCAAGAAGGAACCGATGAAAGTCTGGTTTCTGTCCAGGAACCCCGATGTCAAAGCAGCCGCGTAACGATGTGGAACTGCCACGTAACCACACTCGCAACAAGGAGCGCGACGACAGCGCCACGCCGCAGAAATATTGTGCCATGAGTCCCACCCAATTGGACTGTTTCGAAGCGAAAAATTGCAACCGACCTTTTCTCCTTCTGTCATCTCTTTGCAGCTTTAGGATCGGTGTGCTGCTGCGCTGGCTCCGTACTGTATACAACCTCTGCCTTGTTGGGGTGTGTTGATTGTCGACGCGAATAACGGACATGAAACGTCATATATATAGCACTTGTCGGTTTATATACTACGTTTCGAGTCCCCGTTTAGCGTTGGCAATGACACTTCTCGTAAGTCATGCGGTTGCAACTTGCCCAGCTTTCTGCGCTGAATTCTGAGCTGCTTTTGTTGTTGTTGTTGCTGTTGACCAGTGTTAGCTCATTGTCTTTTGTATATGGCACATCGATGGAGTAACCGTATCGGTTGAAGCACACTTATACAGCGGCCCTTGTGGAATACTCATATTCTCCCGCTTATTTCGTCCTCTGGATCGCCTTGCACACGACTAATATAGTTTCTCGCTGTACCCTTATTACTGAAAAATGCATCTTCTCCCGTCGCATCGGTAACAGACTGCTACCTTTTGATAAAAGCCGGTACGTCTTTTGTGTTCGCACGTAGAGCGCTTTCAGTGAGAGCAATACATGATCGCGGAGAAGGTTATGCGTCATTGAGACATAAAAAAATTCATATTTGATCCCGTCCTGCTCAAACTTCCGACCAAGATCGTTTGTCAGTTGTGATGTGTGCTTTTCATATATTGTGAATAATGTGATCGAACAAGCAATCGAGTATTTTGATTTCGCTTGCATCCATATGATGGCTTCGCAAACCACTATTTTGTCTTTATGAGAGAGACAGAGGAGGAGGGAAGGGAGAGAAAGAGATGAATGGAGAAACTGTGGCTTCATTGTGTCGATCATTTCTATATTTTGACTAAAAGAAGAAAGCGCCTAAAACTGTCAAACTGTCAAACTGTTTTGACTAAAAGAAGAAAGAAATCCATGCATATCTCTGTGATGGGATATGGAGGAGAGTTTGAGAGCCTTGTTTTATACCCGTTTTATAAATATAAATTTACGTGAAACGAAACTGATTATTAGAAAAATATTAGGCTTTTCTTCACTTGCTTGTCTTCTCTCTCTCTCTCTCTCTCTCTCTCTGTGTGTGTGTGTGTGTGTGTGTGTGTGTGTGTGTGTGTGTGTGTGTGTGTGTGTGTGTGTGTGTGTGTGTGTGTGTGTGTGTGTGTGTGTGCGTGCGTGCGTGCGTGCGTGCGCACGCCACGAAGAACCCCTCGCTGCTTGCCGTAGATAATAAAACATGAAACTGGCACCCGGTCCTACCACACCACGTAATCGGTTGTACAAAACCGCATCTGACCCATCATATCACAATGTTGTCGACAAGGCACCGCCTCTGGTAATGTAGGAGTTGAACTTAAATCGGTCGATCAGGTGCGTGCGTGCGTGCGTGTTCAATTGCCGAAATGTGGATGTCGTCAGTGCAAGCCACATGAACCGTCACTACAAGTGTTGAGAATGTCAACTTCTTATGACACGCTTCATATTGGGGACCTGCAGGCTGAATATTGTTATACGTAAACGTGCCTGGGAGAGAGAAAAGAACCTAGCTTTTTTTTTTCTTTACATCTCCATGCATTTGTCTTTCGTTTATAACCTGCACTTGCACGCTGTGTGCAGATTAAGTTTAAAGGGCCAGTCAACAGACTCCGAAATGCGCAGGAAATGTTCGTGCATTTTTCCAGCGCGTGACCAACCTCCTTCCACGCGCAGTGACTTCAACTCGGTGATCGGCGACGTTGACTTCATTACGGTTTGTTGAGACCTGGTTTAGACCAATCAACGAGCTGCGTGCTGCGTCACGTCACCGCTAGGGTATTCTAGCCACCTTATCACCACGTTTCGGAGCCTGTTTACTGGCCCTTCAACCAACATCAGCAGACTTTACGTAAATAAAAACACCGCCCGATTTCACTCTGTGTGCACGTTCATTTTGTAAAATTACTGCACAGCCACCCAGAACTGTACATACACTTAAATGAAAATAAACTGTTACCAAAGTACCAGTGATTCTGTACTGAACAGCTAAAAGAGATTGCTGAAAAGAAACTACAAAACGCTGTGGTAAGTAGCAGTTCATTATACCCTTCTTTAGTTGTCACGTTTATGCAACCATGAAAGCTATGCCATGCCGAATGTGTCCAAAACAGTCACAAGGAGAAAGAAAATGGAAACAAAAAGAAAAATGAGGTCCCTTCCTCGCATGTGGAACTATAACGTCGAGAAATTAAGCTTCCTGAGCTCTAGAACTAAAGTCTCGCAACGGAGGGCTAAAATACCCGTGCAACTTGAAATCAAATGAGTTCTTCAATTCAAATGTCGCGCCACGTTGGCGGTATAATTTCACTACGTAATCACGCTGTTTTAAAACCTAAATGTTATAAAAGTGCTTTTAGTTATTTTATATAATTTACATTTAATTTGTTGTGGGTACTTATAAACATGCATTTTAAAACTTATTTTTTAAGGCAATAGTTTGAAAAGCCAAATCAATATCGCAGCAATGTTTTGCGTCTGCTCTCAAAAATGGCCGCTGCCATGTTAACCGCGTGCGTTGTGCGCCGCAGAACCGTTTAGTTGTTCCGTTAATGCTTTTGTCGAATACCGCTGGCTGAGTTTTTCTCGCTTGCAAACATCCAGCTTGAGTAATGTAAAGGTATTGCACATTTAGTCATCGTTCGTTTGCAGCAGCCACCATCATGAGTCGCATCGTAAAGGTTTTCAAGACTCTACGAAATCACTGGAAGAAGTCCACATTCGCTGCGTGTTTGTTGACTTACGGAGGATGGTACCTCAACGAAAGGCACAAGTAAGCAATGTTACCTACACTTGTTGAGCAAATTGACCGCCAATTTCACTGGAGTGACATGAAATTCTTTGCGATCATCCCTACAGGACCACCCTGATGATGAGAGCGCTTTGCCTTCGGGCAAAGGTAGGCACCATTGCTGTTTCATGCGTACTCGTGAATTGCGTGTAACTTGCGCTCTTCGTTGATTGCAGGATTATGGTGACATGCCCATTCCTGCAGGAGCTAAGCCCAGACATGTCACCGTCATAATAAACCCGACGTCCAAAGATGGGTTAGTTTGGTGTCCTTTACTAAGTTTCCGCGCCGATTTAATTTTGTGTGGGCCTATGAGCGAAAAAAGTGAGTCCATTTAGTGGCTACATTGTTCTAACTTCTGATATTGCGTGAATCTTAGTTCTGCAAATCCTCTCATAATTAACTATTGCTCAACTGAGCAGGACGATCTCATTTATTATTGTCAAGTACCATGATTATTCATTCAGACATTCAGGAAAAGAAGAAAAAAATGACAAAAAGAGGATACCGGAATGCTATGAACACAATATTGGTCTGTGTGATCAAAGCGGCCTGATAAATATGAAGCAGTAAAATTGTTGCAACTTGCAAGCGAAAAAAGTAACAGCTCAAGAAACGGACTGCTGTCAGTAAGCAGATGCCAGTGGAAATCATCCCAATTGTTTTTATGTACACCACGCTACCAATGGCATTATTATCTAAGTCATGGTGCAGATATAATTCCATTTGTGTAGTAAAACTTCCCACAGCAAGCAAGGAAGAAAATTATTGCGTGCGCCACCGTCATTAGTTGCAGAACCTTAAACGAATCTTAGCCCTCTGGCAAATCACAGAGCTCGATTCAAACACTGGCTGGCATGCAGTGTTCTGATTTTATAAACTTTAGTGCTTTCATCAAATGGTGCCTATTAATATGCTTCTCATAGAGTGTTGAGTAAAACTGCTTCTGTTACATCGTCTACTTGTGAACCAAGTGCACTTGTCACAATCATGTGCTTGTAAATTTCATCAAATGTAGTCAGCCATTATGAAGAATTAAAAAAAAACAGTATACATACCATTTAATATCGTGTTACATTTGCCATCATGTCTTACATGATGCCAAACTTTGTTTTTTGGTCATTTTCAGTGCTTTGCAGGATGCAGCACAAATCTGACTCGCAGTAATATATGAGCCAGATCACAAGCTTTGCTTGACATTGACATTTGTGTTCATGGTCGTGAATGTATCTGGTTCTAATGAAGTATATAGATTATATATATAATAGATTAAATGTATAATATATTAAAATGTATGTTAGTGATCTGGAAGAATTTAGTAGTTGCTTCATAAACCAGACAAGAACTGTAACCTGTTTTTATTTCTATCCCTTATTCTGTAATTGCTTTATGCTCTAAGTGCTCATACTAACCATTTTGCCATTTTTTTTGCATCTACACTACCCCACCCCCACCTAGAAGTAAAAGCACTGTACAGTCAGGCCAGCCTTCTTTGAAAAACAGATGTTTATTTATTCTTTACCCAGGAAAGGAAAAATTCTTTATGAAAAGTATGCTGCCCCCCTATTGCATCTAGCTGGTATCCGCGTCAGCTGCTTTCAGGTAAATGCAGCATCTTCACTTGTGCTGTGTAAATGCACGTAGCCTTGCTCTCATTATTTGTGAATCATTACATTTAAATTATGAAGACGGAGTATGAGGGCCAAGCCAAAAGTTTGATGGAAGTGCTGGACAATACTGATGCAGTGGTCATAGCTGGTGGAGATGGCACATTACATGAGGTACGAGCCGTCTTTGTAATCAATGTACAATTTTTTTTTGTTTGAGCATTAAAAAAATGTCTTATATCTGCTTTATTATTTTTTTTCTAGGCAATCACAGGTCTCATGTCACGAGATGATTTTGTGAGTTCTTCCTTCGTGTATTAGTTTGTAGAGGGAACACATGTCAGCATTGGATCTTGAAAAGCTTAATGCCAAAAGTTGATGCTGTGCTTTTTTTTTGTACGTAGTGCAGCTTTTTTATGTAGCTTGGTCACTTCAAGCTGTTTTTTACCGATTGTAGCAACCCTGTTTTGTGCAGTGTAAAATTTCTTACGTGGTTCATCATTGCACAGCGAGTTCTTGCAAATCTGAACAGTTTACGAAAACTGCAACTCACCGCCTTCAGTGTTTCTGCACTGACATATTTTCTTGCTTGATTTTTGTAATTATTGTTTTGTTACAGATGGTGAATTTGAAAGCGTAGTAGATAGGGGAAATTGGTGTAACATAATGCATAAAGAGGCTGCCTTCTTTTTCTTGCTTTCCATTTTGAGTACTCTGTTATGTGCATGTTATGTCAACTTGATTGTGCATATGCCCAACTGCTTGCACATGAATGTTTCATTGCAGGGTCAAGTAATAATGTACTAGTTAATTGAGGCAAGCTTAATTCCTATTGTATAGAGATCAAGTATGCTTTGTCTGCTCCAAATATTATTGCTGTGAAGTACTGTGATATGGTGTGCAGGCTGTTAGGCACTACGGAACGCATTAGATTTCGCAGCTAGGCGTCAGCACTTCGTGCTCACAGTTTGCACTGTGGAATGTAACATTGATTTAAAGTTATTTGTTGCCAACATCAAATGTATTCGCAGGTAGTGGCATGCAAGCGATTCCCAGTGGGCGTCATTCCAGCTGGCAAGACCAACTCACTTGCCAAACTTTTGTTCTGGGAGCCAGGCATCACTGAAGCCAGGTGATGTCACTTTGCGTGTTTGAACTACAAGCTAAACAGTTGACACAAGCATGCTCTTGACAAAATGACATAGATGTGAATTTGTACAGGTGGATTGCACTGTCTGCAATGGCTGTTGTCTCAGAACAGCTCTCGAAAATGGATGTCATAAAAGCAGAGGTCAGTTGTACTGCTTGTTTTTTTAGGGAAGCCTAACTTTCAATCGTTTTCTCCTTCTTACTATATAAGAATACCAGTTCTAATTAAGTGTTAATTTTCAAACTTCATCTAAGGTTTCCTCTATTGTCAAGATTTTTGTATAGAGCAGCGTACATTCTTTGAAGACAGGTGCTGAGAATAATGTGAAGTTGTGCCAACACGTTGTACATGAAGTACATACATAGTATTAATGAAAGGACAAGTCTGCCATAAACATTTCAACTTATAATGTGCATAATTTGGGGCTTAATAATAATAATATCATTTACCTTGTAGCTTTAATGGAGATTGCTGTCTCAAGATTTAATTAAAGTTCTTATGAAAAAGTTTTTGTGTAATTTCTTGCATACTATATGATTCCTTATTATGATTCATGGTGTAAAATTATATGCTATGAACCATGTTGAGTATGTATGTTCACTTATGTTTGTATTAATGTACCTTTCAACCTTGCAAGGCAGATTAAAGGGGCCTTGAAACACTTTTTCAAGTAACCACAAAATGAATTCACTGGAAAAGCTTATTGCCTCACGAATTCAACGCCACAGAATATTTAGGAATCCATTCAGTGCGAATGGAGTTACAAAGGTTTGTCACATGCTGCAATTACATCCTCTCTTCTCACGTCCCGATGAAAGCGTTGGAATCTAAGCAGGAAGGTATGGAAGGGCCACAGAAAAACGTCACATGCACCTCATGGCCTTGAGCACTTTTTTTTTTTTCGAATGTGCCGCTTTTTCGGTGTGATCGCGCGCGCACACTTGGACAAGTCGCGGCCTCCTGCGACAATTTCTGTAACAAGCGAGCGCGCCACATTCAAATCAGCCAATGGCTCATAGATGGGTAATTTACGTGGTATTTTTAAGCATATTCTGCCATTTGTCGACAGCAGAGAAAGCAATTTTTAGCTGACTTTGACACTTAATTGTGAATTCCAGGCCACGTTTTCTGCTATAATATTTGGCTCTCGCGTTGTCCGGAGCCTCTACTACTGATCGGCAGCATTTTCTGATCATGCTCAAAAAGAGTTGCAGGGCCCCTTTAAGTTAACATCTGGTCACATTTTTTATAACCTTTCATTTGATGTTACTCTACATCACAGTTTACAATCGCATACTTCCAGGGGTTGTTAATTTATATTATACTTTTTGATTCGCAGTCGTTCATTGCCTTCACAATATGTGAAAGAACAAACTGCACACAACAGTGGCATAGCTAGGAGGGTTGGGTGAGGTTCACACAAGGCATGAATTCCCTAAATGAGAGCTGCACAGTGACCATGTTTGAAGTTACCTCAACCCTGCATAGTGGTATAAGAACAAAAAAGTTATTGAAATAAACACTAATGCAATTACCTACTGATACTCCGTGAATAAGTTCAGCATTTTCTGGGGTTACCGCAGAGGCTTGGGCACCATTTCGAAGCTCATTCAGAGTTCAGCTGAACATGAAGAGATACTTGTAAGATTGAAATGTGCATTGAAATTCTGTAGTAATGAGATAGTCATTAGTTCTTGTCTATTACTGGAGTCCTTTTCGTGCTCATTTACCTGTAGATCATTGTTTCATTCACGAAGATTTTCACTCGACACATTTGCTCTTTATTGCATGTTTGCAGCTTGAAAGTGAAGAAGGCGGGGAAAAGGAAGTGAAAACCGTTTACTCCCTCGGACAAATAGAGGAAGGCGCGTACCACAACCTGCTCACCACGATACCCAAGTATGTTCGTTGTGTAACCCCCGTTAACTGTACAACCGGATGTGTTGGTTTAAGATGATTCGAAGTGAAAGGCATGAAGATGATGGCGGACGAGGGAGAGTTAGATGCACATACAGGGTACCACTTCAAGCAGTGTTTATTCTGGAGAAAACTGGTACTATTTATACAGTTGGTGCTGTCACATTTCATGGGTGTGCTGTCGCATTCAGAAAAAACAGCTCTTAACATTGGCTAAACTTAGCAATGCTCGAATGATATGCTCAAATGGCATTGCGATAATGCTAGAAATGACAGAGAAGGCTAAATGGCCCTCCATTGCCGAGATTACATGTGTTAACTCGGTTTTCACGCCTGCTCTCGAATCCCAAGGAGTCGTGATAGGTTGGCAAGACTATCAACGGAGACAAAAATGATTGAAGAAAGTGAGTGCTGCATGAGTATGGCTTTCATATTGCAAAAAGGGCAGTTTTTTTTCTTCAGCAAGTGTGCCGTCCCCACTCGAACAGATTAACCAGGAGCCGTGTTTGCTTTTCAAGTGCCGCCAACGGAAGTGGGAGGGACGCTTAAACCCCAAATAGGGGCTACTTCCACGTCTTGAAACCCCTTTTTCTTTTCTTATGGCCGCTTTAAACGGGCACCGCAAACGACCTTCAGAGCGTCATTGGTCATCTTCTTAGTCAGCTCACGGAGAGAGTGAAAGCACCGGTCTTTGACGGAAGAAGAAATGCCAGGCGGCGGTCAGACTCACCCTACCAGCCCGAGCAACAGCACCGCTCTTTTACGGGGACTTACTGAGTGCTCATGAATGTTTGTTAAAATGTGACCCCAATTCCTGTTAATTAAAGTTACTTTTGTTTAAATGTTCACAAGTTTTTCACCATTAACTAGGCTGGATAGCAGACGCTTTGACCCGTCAAATGCGAGCTGCAAGACCAGCATAGTAAAAAAGCGCTTCAACTGCCATCGGCCCCCAACTCAACGTCCGCCAGCAATGGGATACGTCGCCACGGCAAGACCCTTGGTTGAACCCAGACACACGCCCATTGTAAGGATTTCATCGCCAAGGAGTTGAGCAGCTGACACCAGAAGGGCAGCAACAAGGTGGGCTCATTTCATCTCTCAACGCTCAACGCGCAGTTTAGCACCATTTGTTTCACATACGTCCGCTCCGAGACAAAACGTGCAAGCAAGAATGGACCAGGACGAGCTGACGCATGAGTGTCCAAATGTCACACCACAAGATGAAGCTTCCGCATCAAACATTCGGCCGCAAAGAAAAACAACCCTATCGACGAGGGCTAAAGAAATGTATCAAACAAGCCACGAAGAGCACTGCCGTAAACTAGATTCTGTTTGGAAAAACTTGGAGAGTGCTCTTCAGGCACTGTCACGCACTAAGGGAGGACAGTTTACCGGCGCCAAAACGCAGCTTCATGCAAGTTACGAGTGCTACGAGCATGCTACTGCAAGATACTCAGCCTTTCTCGAGAAGGCGAAGACGTCTGAAGCCAGGCACAAATTACAACTTCGACATGCAATCGATGAAGACGGTGAGGCGATCGTGAGCGAAAAGTTGCGAGAGGCTACGCCACAAGAACGCCACAAGGCACATGAAACAGCATAGCAGTTCTCTCTATCGGCACACTGAAGAGCTTCCTGGCGATCACGATGATCGGGCTCCTCCACGATTAGCCTGGCTGCTGATTAGCCTGGCTGCTGATTAGCCTGCAAGCAGAGGCCGTCAAAGCAAGAGCTCAGTTGGGTCGTGAAGAGGCCGCAATGCGCTTAGAGAAGGCGAGAATTGAGGCCGAGCTTGAGGTATTACAACACGAAAAAGAGGCAGCTGCTACAGACGTGCAGGCAAGTGCACTCGAGGCAGCTGTGAAACAGGATGGCGGGGAGTGTGTGCGCCCACACCCATCTTAGTCCAGACACTACGGGTTTCAAGCTACATCGCTGAGCAAGCCGCCATACGCGATGCCGAGCTTGCATCTCTTCGGGCGCCTGTTGTTCAATCGAGAAGCCAGAGCTTGGAGCATGCCGAAGTAACCAACCACCTCACGGACTTGCGTGACTATTATCAGCGACCTGCGTACACGCCAGCACCTAACAGTTTCAGCTCAGAGCTTGCCGGCGTCCTTAAATTCCTGTGCCGCAAGGACCTTGTCTCTACAAGACTTACGAAGTTTGATGATCGACCTGAGAACTTTCGAGCTTGGAAGTCATCTTTCAAATGCGTCATCAGAGATGTAGGCCTTTCTGCGCAGGAAGAGCTCGACCTTCTAATCAAATGGCTTGGTCCTCAGTCATTGCATCAAGTTCGAAGCTTGAAATCTGTTCATGTGGATGACTTCTCGAAGGGCTTAAACATCGTGTGGAAACGGCACGACGACACCTTTGGACGTCCTGAGACAATTGAGGGTGCGCTGCTGAGGAGGTTGGAGGAATTACCAAGAATGTCTTACCAGGATAATGCCAAATTGCAAGAGCTCGGAGACCTCCTGCTGGAACTCGAAGCTGCCAAATCTGATCCCTACCTCGCCAGTCTTAACTATTTGGATAGCACAAGAGGAATAAACAAAATAGTTTCCAAGTTACCATGTGGACTTCAAGAAAATTGGATGTCAGTGGGGACTAAATACAAAAAACAGAACAACACTGCATTCCCACCCTTTGCGGTTTTTTTCAAAGTTCGTTCAAGACCAGGCAAGCATGAGGAACGATCCCAGCTTCATCCTGCAAGCACAATATGTCTCGCCTTCGATCACACAGCGAAAAAAAGAAACGACCACCAACACCCCGCTGCACAAGTCATCAGTGTCAGCAAGGTAAACAAACATAGATCACGCCTTCGAGCAGGTTCAGGAAACCACTCCAAAGCAGCTACTTGAATCGAAGAGCTTCGAAAAATGGTGCCCGCATCACAAGAAGCCTCATCCTCTTGTAAGGTGTCACGTTTTCCGTGAAAGAACACTGGAAGAGCGGATGGCCTTTTTTAAAGTGCACGGAATATGTCTACGATGTTGTTTATCCTCAAACCACACGCAGTGGCAATGCAAGGCGGTCGTAAAATGCTACATATGCAGCAGCGGTAATCATGCGACAGCGCTTCACCCATCAACTACGTGCTCAGAGTCGCCGAAGCCTATTGAACGCGATAACAGCTCTGCTCAGAATTTGGATGAAAGAGTCACATCTACGCGTACCGAGGTGGCAAACATGAACGACAACTACAGATCGTGTGCTAAAATCTGCCTCGTGGATGTGACTCATTAATCTCAGCCTGACAAGTTATTAAGAGCATACGCAATACTCGATGAACAGAGTAATCGTTCGTTGGTTCGGCCAGAACTTCTCGACGAGCTCATTGTACCCAGTACACATTACGCACTTGTTCCGGCAGTACTGAGGTTGTTGGTAGGATCGCAAACGGCTTCTTTGTACAGATCTTATCGGGCAATGTCAAGCTCTCCCTTCCGCCTCGTCTTGAGTGCAATGAGATTCCGGACAACAGGGAAGAAATTTCATCGCCAGACGCAGCACGGAACTACCCGCACTTGAAGGCTATTGCCGCTTACATTCCACCTCTCGAAAAGGAAAGAATACTGCTCCTCCTCGGTCGAGACGTTCTCAGAGTCCACAAAGTTCACCAGATCATTAACGGGGCGCTTGACACTCCTTACGCACACAGGCTCGATCTCGGATGGGTCATTGTCGGAAACGTCTGCCTGGGTCGTACGAGTAAAACAGGCACCATAAATGTGTTAAAAGCACACATTCTGGGCAACGGAAAACCATCCCTTTTCACCCCATGTACAAAATATTTCATGTTGATGGAAGCGCCGGTTCTCTACACTGCAGATAGGCATCAGGTCAAGAAGGATTTCTCGTTAATAACAGCATCAGATGACACCTTGGCACCTAACCTGTTCGAGACAACGCGAGAAGACAACGAGCGTTCCCTATCCATAGAACACAGAGCCTTCCTCAATATTATGGATAGGGAATCATACAAAGACAGGTCAAACAACTGGGTTGTTCCTCTACCTTTCCGCTCACCAAGAAGACGGCTTCCGAATAACCAAGAACAGGCTCTCTCTCACATGTACTCGCTGCGACGCACGTTGCGATAAAACCCTGAGACAAAAGAGCGCTTCGTGCACTTCATGAAAGAACTGTTCATCAGGGGTCATGCAGAGGAAGCTCCACCACTTAACATCGACAAAGAGGGCTGGTACCTACCCATATTCGGCATTCACCATCCTCAAAAACCCCATCAAATCCGCGTGGTGTTTGACTCCAGCGCTCAGCACGAAGGAGTGTCTCTGAATGGTGTCCTTCTCACCGGACCCGACCTGACAAACAATCTTGTGGGAATACTGATACGTTTCCGGCAGGATTCAGTGGCGATAACTGCCGACATTGAGCATATGTTTTACAATTTTGTCATTCGTGAAGATCATCAGAACTACCTAAGGTTCCTCTGGTTCAAGGACAATGACATCTCCCAAGAAATCATGGAGTGCCGAATGAAGGTGCACCTTTTCGGCAACAGTCCCTCACCCGCGGTGGCAACATATGGGCTTCGGCAAAGTGCTCAAGAGGCTGCTCAACAATTCGGTGAAGATGCCAGGAGGTTCGTCGAGCGAGACTTTTACGTCGATGATGCACTCAAGTCCCTTTCGTGTGAGGAAGACGCCATCAGTCTGTTGCAGAGAACGCAAAAAATGCTTTCTACAGCTAACATAAGGCTGCACAAGATTGCCTCGAATAGGCAGAATGTGCTGAATGCATTTTCTCCACAAGACCGTGCGCAGGGACTGAAAAGTCTTGACTTGAACAAAGAGGCATCAAATATGCAGAGAAGCCTCGGTCTACTTTGGGATGTAGACAACAACACCTTCATCTTCAAAGCTCCTCTTCAAGACCAGTTCTATACACTGTGAGGGGTGCTGTCGACCGTCAACAGTCTGTTTGACCCGCTGGGGTTCGTGGCACCTGTAACGGTTCAGGGAAAGCACCTGCTCCGTGACCTCGTGACGGAAGGCTATGACTGGGACACACCGCTTTCGGATGCAAAGAAACAAAGTTGGGATGAATGGAAGAATCCTCTACAAGCACTTCATTGCCTACGTGTGCGAAGAACTTATGTACCGCACTCAACTTCTGAAGCCGCCACTAGAGAAATTCACGTGTTCTCAGATGCGTCCACGAGTGCCATCGCCGGGGTAGCGTACCTACGGGTTATCGACAAGCAGGGAAACAAACATGTCAGATTTGTCATGGGAAAGGCGAAGCTCGCGCCGAAACCAGACCACACAATTCCATTGCTGGAGTTGTGTGCAGCGGTCCTTGCTACAGAAATGGCCGATGCCATACTACGGGAGTTAGAGTTCCAGCCGAGTTCTGTCGCATTTTACACAGACAGCAAGGTAGTTCTGGGATACATACACAATGAAACGCGAAGATTCTATGTGTATGTAGCTAACAGAGTGCAGCGCATACGTGCCAGCGCACGACCTGATCAGTGGAAGTACGTGTGTACGGAAGAAAATTTAGCAGACCACGCCACCAACCAACAGTGGTGTCTAACAAGCAGACACCAGACGGGGAGTGTGCCGTCCCCTCTCGAACAGAGCGGCCAGGAGCCGTGTTTGCTTTTCAAGTGCCGCCAACGGAAGTGGGGGGGACGCTTAAGCCCCAAATAGGGGCTACTTCCACATCTTGAAACCCCTTTTTCTTTTGTTATGGCCACTTTAAACGGGCCCTGGAAACGGCCTTCAGAGCATCATTGGTCATCTTCTCTGTCTGCTCATGGAGAGAGGGAAAGTACCAGTCGTCGACGGAAGAAGAAATGCCAGGCGGCGGTCAGACTCACCCTACCTGCCCGAGCAACAGCACCGCTTTTTTACGGGGACTTACTGAGTGCTCGTGAATGTTTGTTAAGATGTGACCCCAATTCTTGTTAATTGAAGTCAATTTTGTTTAAATGATCACAATTGTTCGACTGTTAACTGGCTGGATAGCAGGCGCTTTGACCCGTCAAATGCGAGCTGCGAGACCACCATAGCGAGAGCTGTTATGAAATCACAACAAGGGCTGTTTTCGGTGTCATTATTGTCCACCGTCATCGGTGGTGTCCAAAACTGCTATCACACGAAATAAGAAAAAAAAATCCAGGATTCTGCAAACTAAGCATCACTCAATACGATTTGCATAATGAGTAGGTCATCGAATGATTTCAACCCTTTACGAGCGTCTCAGCCAAAACTATTCGTTGTTATCAGCCACCCCATTCACCAACTGCACATAATGGCTTGAAAATGCATAGTAGGTACCTGTATTCTCAGCATAATAACAAATAGTGGCGGAGTTGGTGCTATCCAGCTTGACTAAAATTATGATATATGTAGTACCGGGTACCTTGCAACTGTAGCACTTATAATGTAGCCCCAAGAGGGTCCTACAACAGGTCTTAGAAAGTCTGCTATTCCATCTTTGACTGTGACTTAGCTGCGCTTTGTATGAAAGCCTGGTGTTTTCTTTTGTGAAACTCTGCTCCGATGAAATGTGAAAGTGCTGTTTTATAAGTAGCAGCTGTTTTTCCCAGAATAAGCGTTGTTGCAAAAAGCGCCATGTGTGCGTGTCTTTCATCATTGTTCATGGTCATCGTCGTGCCTTTAAACATGAACCTTCATTAAGTGCTGTTATAAAATGCAGCCATCTTTTGATAGCGTAGATTCAAAACGTTTATTACTCCACTTCAAGTGAAATAGACTTCACCACTTTTATTGTGACAAAATATGCTGACAATGCATCTTGACACCAATTAATAATTAACTAGCTTTGCTCTGCTACTAGTACTGTCAACGATGCTGGTATAATTGTACACGCAAACTTAGTACTAATCCTAACTTGACAAGGCTGGGCATACTGTGAAAATAATCGAAGAGAGAAAAATGAGAGGTGGAAAAAGTGAAGTCTTGGTCTTTTTCGTTTTTCAGTCCCCATTGCTTTTGCCCTCTACCTAGCATATCAGCAATAAACCTAATGATCTACATCAAGCTGTCATTCCTAGTTCTCAGTTCACTAGCGTAAACTATGGTTTTGTGCTATGGTGTGAACTACAGTATTCTAAAGAAATTTCCCTGTCCCTTTATGAATGAGAATCAAACAGGCTCACTCTCGTAAGAAATGCAAATGCGTTATCTGCCGTTGTGGGTTTTAAACCGGTGGGATCCGAGATGGTCTCAGTTGTTCAGGGGCTCTAGTTGCGAAGTTGTACATTTATCATTATAAGTTGGTAAAGTTTCAAGCATTTAGTATACCGAAGAACGTCCCATAGTCAAGAGACCGTATCGGGACCTCCTGTACAAAGACAAATAGGGTAGGAAAACACTTAAAGGCAACAGTAGCAAAAGATAGGCGAGTGAAAAACAATAGCAGAACAATAAACAAGTGATTGCATGAAATGGCATGGTTTTAACATCGCTAAAAATTGTATGATAAAAAATAATAGAAAAAGCAAGCGAACAGCAGTTAGAAAACCTTCATTTATGATGCACTCTGAACAACAAAGCATGCAATAAATCAAACAAACATTACTTCTGGTTAGTCTGCGGGAAGTACATTTTTAGGTTTGATAAAACGATGTAATGATCTTGTTTTCATGATGAGCGAAAGATTGTTCCATGATGAAGTGGAAGTGAATGTTATGGTTTGCTCACCATAATTAGAACACGAAGAAATGGACCTACCTTTGGGATGTATGGGTTATGAGGCTGTATGGGGTTGTGTAGAATGAACCGTGATTTTCTGGCATAGTTCATGTTTCTGTTCAAGATATTGTTATGCCCACAGCAGAGATTTGATTAAACAATGCTTCGATTAGATTACAAGTGCCCCACAAAGCAAAGCTACTCAGACTTCCACATTCTTCTTCTGGCTCGTACATTATATAAATTTCCTCCATCACAAGGGAAATGCACTGCACACATTAATCAGCATATTGTTGTCTGAAGGCTTTCATTTGTGTCATATGCATGACATATGTCTTTGAAGGGTGTGGTCCGTTAACATTGAGAGATGCTATTTGATCGTCAACCTCTCTGAGATGGTCAAGAATAAAAATATATTGGGGAAAGAGTTTTTGTCTCTAGCCATGGTTGCATGCTGAATTCCATTGCAGGCTATGCAATACTACGTCATCGCGCAGACTAGCCACCTGATAATACAATCATGCCTTAGATAAAATCTTTTTATTCACTGACAGTCATTACAAGCTGCCTCTAGGTGACTTTATTGCTTTGCAAGAAAAGGTATGTAAGTATTTGCAGAATAACAAGAACCGGTTCGCCTTTTCTGACATAGAAGTTGTTCAGTTTCATTGCGATATTTAAAATACTTCTCTTATAGTACCGCTTATGTGCTGTATTTGAACAAGACAGACACAAATTCATTTTATATGCAAAGCATTTCTTGGCGAACTTCGGCGGCTTTGAGCGTATCTATCTGTCTGTCTGTCTGTCTGTCTGTCTGTCTGTCTGTCTGTCTGTCTGTCTGTCTGTCTGTCTGTCTGTCTGTCTCTGTCTGTCTGTCTGTCTGTCTGTCTGTCTGTCTGTCTCATCTATCTATCTAGCTGCCTACGACTTTTAGCTCTCCTGGCCGCTTGGATAATGGTATCGATACCTCACGTAGTATGATATAACATGACTGTATGACGAACATAACTGACTTGTCATTACATGAAAATTATGACATGTATGTCATAAATGTCATGATTTACATGTCATGGTCTTGCTGCTCTTGCGATGGTTTCATTCACATGATATACTACAAAACTGATGTGGTATGACATGACTTCATGGTGAACACAAGCAACAGACCGTAACATCCAAAGCATGACATGTGTGTCATGAAACAATGTGAGTACGTGCCACACTCATGATATGCTCGTGGCCATTTCGCTATCTTTGCATATATCGAATTTGATATTACGGGACGTGAATGAATGACGAAGGTATGTGAATGGTGCAAGCATAATAATCATGAGATGGGTGTCATGTAAAAACATTAATACAAGCCACGCTCAAGGCGCCAATACACTTCGACATGAGCCGGTGCGCGTGCGCGTCAGCGTTCGTTTTATCGCGTCACGTCGGGGTTGCCACCCCAGGCACTAATATCCCTCTAGTATATATAGATCAGTGGATCTGCCCACTGGCGTTCATTGTGGATCTGCATGGCATATGCTCGCAGACGCCAGCTGCGTTGCTTTGATGCATGCGCGTTTGAGTGCACACGGCGTCCCTCCGTCACGAATAGAAGCAGACGCGGTGCTGTCTAAGTAAGGTGGTCGGTGCGAACTGCAGCATGTCGCATTTCGAGCCGGTTGCCACCGGGCCGCGCCGTCGAATGCTGGTCGTGCCGCACCTGGCGTCACACTACAGAGTGCTCGCGTTTTGCTAGCGTGGTGTCGCTGAGCCCAGCCTGCGCGTGCGTCAGCAGTGCGTCGGAATATATTGGGCTCTTCATGACACGCTCGCTGTCATTGCGCTAGCTCCACATGTACCAAATTTGGTATCATGGGAAGTGAATAGACGAAGGTAAATGACACGTCCAAACCTGATAATCATAGTACGCATTTCATGTAAAACATGACTACATGCTGTGCTCATAGTGTTCTTGCGGCCGTTTCACTAGTTCCACATATACGAAATTTCGTATTATGTGATCTGAATGGACAATGAATGTAAGTAAGACATCCAAATATGATAATCATGATATGGATTTTATGTAAAACATGACTACATGCTATGCTCATAGCACGCTCACGGCCGTTTTGCTAGCTCCATATATGACATGAAAGTCATGTACGGCATAATTTATCTCCACCTCTTAGCGTTGTGCTGATTTTAAAGGGACTTATCACCCTTACTCATTCATGCTTTGCATATCATCTATTCCCACTGTACATAGGATCTGCCAATTTGTTTCTTTCTGTTTTTTAGGTATTGGTACTTTGGTCCACTAAAGGCAAGAGCTGCACTATTCTTCGGAGCCCTCAAGGTAATCCTTTTTGCATTAAAACGGTTTGAAATTCTGTCATTCTGGGCTATTTCATCGTTCTTGCTGGAATGCTTGTGTATGATAAAAAAAATTTTTAATTTCTTATGGCAGCTGAAAAGAGATAAGTTAAGACTACATTATCTGATTGTGTTCTCTAGATCTTGGCTAGATAAGTCTGTTAATGAATAGATTTTTGCTAGTACATAAAAAAGAATGTGAAGGCGGGGATTGTTTCCTCTCTAAAATTTGTGCATTGACTGTTCGTGATGTATGTACATTTTCAGGTGACAGTGTTAAAGAGCTTGTTTTGCAGAAATTCTGGTGTTGGTGATTGTGAGTAAAGAAGTGTCTTGTCTGTGACCAAAAAATTGATAAATATGCAAATAAAATGAATAATAAACTTTGAAACTTTGCTCTGAGTGAGAATCGAAACCAGCACATCTTGGTGGCTAGCAGGTGTTCTACCATAAAACCACGCCATAGCTTGAAACTGAGTCGTAAAAAAACAATATGAATGTCATTTAGTAGAAGGATTCTCCTTAATGAATGTAATATTGCATGACACAAGTGTAAAATTGCACCAGACATCAGTTGTCTAACGAGTGGGTGTATATAAGGCCCACCCATTACAAAGGGCTTAAATATTGTTTTTTTCATTGCCTTGCGGACACGTAGCGGACCCTTCACTGATTTTCAAAAAAGAACAGTTATGGCGTAGTCGAAACGTAACAACTGTGCTTGTCGCAGACATTTCTAGAATAGGTTGAAACAGCCAAGGTTGCGCGCACAGTCATTCGTTTTCTTGTTGCACAGTTGAGGCGTACACCGAGCACCTAAGGCAAGCTATCAGTTGAGAAGGCAATGGGCATGAAGTCAAATACCCTATTGGGTTCTACTCTAAAAGGTGAAGGTCAAGCATTCACCATGTTTTTTTAGCTATTTTACAGAAGCAATGCAAATCACAGTGAAACTTCACGTGAACGAACTTAAGGGACCTCAGAAACAAGCTTTAATGTGGCCCTGCAACACTTCTTCAGCATTGCGAAAAAACAAGCCAACCGGTATTCGAGGATCCCAACAACACATAAGCCATACAGTACAGCGCAGCACGCGGCTTGAAATTTATAACTAATTCTCAAAGTCAGTTAAAAATCGTTCCCTCTTCTGTCTACAAATGATGCCATATGCGCTAATAACCGTGCATATGCTCTGATAACCACTAATAATTTACTGCGTACAAGCTCTCATGAACCTTCTCCGGCACAAGTCTGCAGAACCGAAAATGTCTTCAGTTTCTCCAAGAGCATTAGTGTTTCTGGGCAAAAGATTTAGTTTTTCATCAAGAAACGCAGGCTGCCATTTGGCACTACGATAACCAGCACATGGTTGTAGCACTACGGCTGCAGCCGTGACTTCGTCTGGCTTCTAAAGTATGTAGGCAGCAATATTTTGCAATTTCATAAGTACGCTTATGTACAGTGATTCTTGCTGTGGTGGGGTCTCATACCTAAAATTATGTACAGCTTTATTAAGGAAGACTAGATCAGAAACTCCATAATATCTATTTAAAAAAATATGTTATGGTTATGGCAGGATGCACGCAACTGTTGAACTGACTCCAGAGCGATGCTGTGCCATGATGTGATTGTCTGTGTGAAAAGCTAATCAAAATACTAATTCACATGATTTTATGTTTTGTGAATGTCCACATCATCTGAAAATATATTAAATATATTTTTGAAGAAATATTCACTTTTTCTAATAAGCTGCATTTTAAAATAAATCACATAAGGTCTTCATAGACCGTATGTGATTTACGCGTCTGTGATTCACCTGTGTTTACGTGTTCGCATCTGTATGGCTGTATCAAATTGATATCCTGTTGCTCTACATTTTCATACCGATAATTTACTGTATTGTTAATAGACCTTACTCTTTTTTCTCTCCCTTTCAGGGTGTTCCAGAAACAACTGTTGCTAGGCTATCCTACAGTGAACCGTGCAGTGGTTGCTCACGGTGTTTCAACCAAAATGCGTTGGGGGAAGTAAAACCACCTCCGAAACGTCGCTGGTGGCATTCGCTGATCCACAGAGCTGCTCCACAGAGTAAGTTTACCGGAGCTTAAAAAATTTGATTTGAGATACTCGGCGTACATGACTGCAACCTTGTTTGTGGAACTTGGCGATCCAATGAGTTCTACTTATCTCTAAAAGCAATGTGAAACCACTACGAAAAAACATTCATGCATTGTGCTAGAGTAAAGTGCACAAATTTTGAAAAACTACGCTCTCTGAGTCAATCCACTCAGTATAACAATCTGCACACTCTGTCACTTCACTCTGAATACTCCGTGCAATCTGCTGCGCAGTCCTTACTGAAGGAGCATCAAAGCGTATTTTCTAGGTTGTAGTTCTAAAAACATGCAAAAGCATTTGTGAAGGTTGTCAAATGCTTACAGCACATTTTATTATGATGGTACAGTTTATTTTAAAATGTGAAACCAGGCAACTTTCAGTATTGCCAGTATGGTGCCATTTATCATTTAAAAATAAGCAAGAGTTCTGCATAGTGTTCTACCGAAGGTATGAGCTTTAAGCCAAATTATTTTGTCAGCTCTTGTTATTCATATTAAATGTTAATTAGCATTGAAGTTGCAATGCTTTTGTTGCATTTTGTTGTCTTGTAATGATAGTGCGCACAGTAAAAAGAAAAGAGCCACTTGTAAAGAAAGATGAAATCTGGTTGGCACGAAAAGATACGGTTGCTGTAACCTTGTCACACTGATGTCTGTAATCTGTGTAACAGGTGAGTTTGAGGCTCGCTGCAGCAAGGTCATCAACGAGAACTGCGGGTCTTGGCAGGAAGAAGTCACGGAGCACAGCCAGCTCGACGTTTCAACGTACACACAAGAGGTGACATGGCCACTTGTTTCACATCCACATCTAAGTTAATCTCGCAAGCAGCAAAATGAAGTAGGTAACAGTTATGCTAGAAGGCAGAAGCTTCAGTGTTGTAACTGCTGCACAGAAGCCCTGGACGCAAGAACCCCAATGTTGGGCCAGAAACAAGTTTCACTTTAGCTGTACTGATTATAGCTTTCCCATAACTATACTTGGTGACAACTTTTCTTGGAGCTGAAAAAAAAAAAAGCTATGAAGGTGAAACTTTTTCCAGCATCTTGTAACACTGTGGAAAGTGACGGGAGCGCACCATCGGTGTTTCATGTACAGATGCAGACGCCGCTTAGCGTTTGAGATACATGTAAAAAGTGGGGACTTTCTCGTGCGTTCAAAAACGTGGTCACAACAAATAAATTTAAATAAATACGAATATATACTGGTGCAAGCTGTGTCCTACCTCAAATAGCTCTACGTTGAAAATAAAGAAAGAATTCTTATATTTCATGTTGAAAATATGGACCCTATTGTGGAACTACATTCACTGGTGTAAGGATGCACGCAATTCTGCTTGGTAGTCTTCGCTTCAATGCCAAGAAAAGTTGTCGCCAAGTGTAATCGATAATAGCTAGTGCAGCAATTGCCTACTTTAAAATCCTCCTCTTCGTGTTACTCAGTAACTTTCAGGACACCTTGACTAAGAACTTCATATTTAGGTGCACGTCAAAGAACACCAGGTGGTCGAAATTTTCGGAGCCCTCCACTACGGCATCTCTCATAATCATATGGTGGTTTTGGGAGATTAAATCCCTCATATCAATCATTGACTAAGAACTCGTAAAAGAAAAGGAACTTGCTCAACAGAGTAAATCTGATCAGCTTTAGTGTATTTGCTTATTGTGCGCCTGCCTTTCATAAGTACTACAAGACACATATGCCAACAACGTTACAGCTGTGATCTAATGCACCAATCCAAGACTTTGTTGTTGCATCTTGCACCTTTTTAGGATCTTCACGCGCTGCAATTAAAGGCCAGTCCGCCTCTCTCTGGAAGGTACCAACTGTTCTCTGAATGGTAAATAGTTGTCTCATGTTCTTTGTGCCTTGAAATGTCTCTGCAATGAAGTTGAAAAAGCCTCGTGATGCTGCCTATATGATCACTAGTGGTTATCGCACCTTGCTTCGAAACATCGCGCTTTTATTAGGTTGTTGCTGTCTTATCACTAGCATGGCAGGGGGCAACAGAAATTTGGACGGCCAAATGGGGTCAAGAAGCTTGTGGGGTCGCAGCTTGCTTAGGACAAGATTGATTTGAGAAATATAGGAGAGACTTTTGCCCAGCTGTGGGTGTAGTCCATCTGCTGCTGATAATGATGGTGAACTTTACACAAATCACTAGCAGCCTGAGGTCCTGCTTTCGTGGCACATTATCTCCATCACACTTCTTGGTGCGTTTCAGTAGTGCACGCACTTGGTGCATGTGTTTGGTTTTTGTAGTTCACCAGTGAAAACCCGTTTTGTTTATGAGATGGATGCAAATTGTCTAAACCTCTTCCATGGGTTTTTTCTTTGGGGGAGAACGCCTCCCATGCAACTTCTAATATTATGACATTGGCTGTCGAACACTCAACACAAGTTTTCGATCATGGCAGTCATAGTCGCAATTCAGTGTCTTGTGTGTTATAACAACTAGTGTTTAATTATTATGAGTGCTAAAAAAAAGGGCGTTCTGCTGTCGTCACCTGCAGAAAAAAGAGCTGTAAAAATTATATTAACTGGGCAGCTAGCTTAACATACCAAAATAGTAAAAAATCAGGCTTGTTGGTTCTTGATATTCTGGTTGTATAGCACAGGGAGAATGACAACTAAATGATAGACAACATTGGCAAAAGTGTTGTTTCACTTCATCCTCTCTGTTGTGCCTCATGCATTATGTAACCTGAATCTTGACTTGAAGCGACCCCATTGCCATTGAAAGTTCGTGTTAAAAGCTATGTTAAAGCAGTAGAACCTGTTATGACACATAGGAAGCCCACTTGGGGTTTGAAAACCAAGCATGTGTTGTTGCTCTCTTTTATCATGGAGAGATTTTGTTATGAGTGCAATGTCTAGTCCGAAGCAACACCAACTAGGTTATATTGTTACACTAGCTTAAAACTGTTTCCTTTATCTTTCTCCACAAAGTCTCCAGAGGCATTTAGGTCAGACAAGTGAAGTACGTTCACACCAACACGAAATCTTGGCCCGCGAAGCCATTGTGAACTACTCCAGTGAATCACAGGTAGGTGCTAAAAGGGTTGTTGTCGCCACCATCTGAACGCAAAAAACAATATTCACTGACCTATTTTATCACCTGTAAAGTATGCATTTATGCGAATAAAAGCAACGCAGTTCACTTCAGAGAATTTCACCTTGTTTATGTACTTTGTTGTCTGGCATAGTAATGCTTCTTGTTGTAATAGTAAGGGCAAGGTCACATGCTTGATCTTATTGAAAAGAAAAGAGGTGCAAGAGTGCTAGTGCGCTTAAATTTAGCTGCGCATCATAAAATGCCAAATAGTCAAAATTATTCTGTTCGCGACCAATACGGCTGGCTTCATAATCAGATTGTGATGTTAGCATGGAAAACTTCTCAATTTGTTTAAATGGAGGTTCATGCATTCTGTCAGGGCTTTATTACTTCTTCTCTTATCGCAATGCCAGGCTGTAACCTCATGTAATTACTACGTAATGAATGAGCTTGGTGTGAATATCCAAGCCAACAGTAGCAGAAAGTTGCTTTAATGTACATCCGTTAGTTCCAGTAGTTTGCTTGAATGTACTGTATCAATGAAAAAATATTGACCTAAGTGACCTGCTGCTGGAACGGCAAGATTGCAATGCGTGGCACTGCGTTTTCTTGACCATATTGAGAGTGCCAAGCACATTCTGTTTACCAAAGCAGTGGTGTACAGAGGAAAGCACTCCAATAACCAGCTTTTTTTTTTTGGGAAACTGTGCTTAAGGTAACGTTGCTCACAACTTTAGTGATGAGAAAAACACAGAAAAGGATATTATGTGCATAGCCACATTTACCGATAAATAAGGAACAAGTGTTTCTCTCAGATATAAGCTTTAGATTGAGTCAAAAACGAGATGGGCTGCTTTTTGCTGGTCACCCTTACTCTGAAAAATGGAATGTGCTTGACAATCTTGTTATCAGCGTGCTCGGGAAAAATGCAGCTCCGCATGTTGCGATTTCCGTTAAGACTGTACGTCTGTTAGTTCATGCAGGTAGGACATAATAAAGTAGATTGTGCATAGTAATGGAGAAAAACCAGAAATATGTTTTCTTTCCACTGTGCTACAACTGTCATGTGTAGGTTAGCTATCAGCTTGGGCACATCAATAAAGGCATGCTAATTACACTTTAATTTTAACATTTCAAACACTCTGTCAAGATGTGTCCCTCATCTGAAATAATACTTTTGTTGCAGCCTTTATACGAAGACAATCTTGTTGGTTTTAGTACTCCGAAAAATTCAGGGGCTATTCAGTGAGGGACCGAAATGGTAGTCATGGTAATATAGTTTCTGCATGATTCAGTCTGTTGAGGGCACTGTTGCTAAAGCAGTTATTTCTCATTACTGTGCTTTTGTAATGCACCACTAAACAACTAAGGGGACTCCCCGTAGTTTAAATGTGAGGTATAGATAAACTGAAGCCGCAAGGTTTATTTAGCCAACCCATGATCTAGGCTAATCACCAAGGTTCTTAGGAGCAGAAAAAGTTGTGCAGACATGTTGTTATGATTTTCATAGTATTAGTGTCTGTTGCAGTCACATTGAGTTATTTCATGCAAATGAGAACTAAGCTTCATTTTTCTCGCACGATATTTGTGTTCTTTTAAAACATTTTTAATTGCACTGACATGCACAGAATGAGGGACGTGTGCGGTTATGGACAAATGAAATGCAAGCAAGCGATTACCAAGTTTGAATGCTTCCACAAGCAATAAACCAAGATTTTCTGTGTCCCACACTAAGTGTAGAAGAAGAAGAAGAACAAGTATATTATCTATAATGACATTACAAAACATAGAGGCCATAGAGTTCTAAGCACACTTGCAATACATTTCTTGAACGTATTAGCTCAGAAACAAGTGCATATTGTTCTGCTTAGAGGCCTGCAATGTATTCGAGCATTTGTGCAATAACTTAATTAATATTCTCGCTTCTTTCACAGCCTGGCAGTCCAGAGAGCAAGAAGACTGTGTCCATAGACTCTGTTGAGTACAAGGCAGATCGTGTGCACCTGAAGCTCGTTCCTAGTATTTTGAATGTGTACCGACACAAAGATAGCTAACAGATGGGGCATATTGTCCGAGCTCTGCTCATGTGTTATTTTATTACACTTGATGGCAGTGCAGTGTATTTATAAATACTATCCACTTGTTGCTACTGACGGCGTAGGGGCCATTTCGTGAAGCTTTATATGAAAGAAGTGTAACATAAGTGCACCGCACTATTGACAATATGTTCGCTTGTTTGTCCTGCAGGAAAACGTCTTGGTAGGTAACTACAATTCTCAGTAGGCCACAGGCATTTTTGTAAGCAATTAGAGTGGTTATTATTCATGTTTGTGCTTCTTTAAACTTAAACATAGCAGTGCTACGTAGTGCATTATTATACAAGCTATTGTGCAAGGAAAATGCCATTGGAGACTATTGTGTGAAGTTTTACAGGCAAAAGTAAACACAAACAGCACATCTTGCTTGCTCTAACTTGTTTGCATTTTGTACTTGGGAAGTCTTTCATCTTTCACAGCTCTGGGGCATGCTTGTCGCAGCTCGAAAGGTGGGCCTTAGAGAAGTAGTGAGAACGCGTAGTGTAAAAGAACCAGACAAATGAGTGCAGACAGAGCATAACGAGATGGTGGTTTAAGTGCATGTTTCCTGAGTTCTTTTGATGAAATATATAAATCCATATGTTTCAAAACAGACATTAACAAGAAAATCGATGAACATTTAAAATGATAAACAGTGTTGTAGCATGGGAAGGCACTGATTTTTGTGGAATTGATGAGAAAGTAAATATTTTTATATACCAAGGTGTTACCATAACAACAGTAGTTGCAGCAGGGCCACCAGGACTCTTCCTGTTGGGTCTAAGGAGCTAGGGAGTATATTCACTCTTGTAGTTTTTACTATGTGTCGTACGTACAGTTATGACCATCATCATCCAGCAAGGGCCATCGTCTTCCTCTTCTTCATCATCTTCTTGTGCTTCACGACCAGATGTGCACCGATTGATCCAACGAGAGAAGCTTGGTGTGCGAGGGAATGAATAGAAAATGGGAGGGCACAAGAAAGAAATAGACGCAATTTGTTGCCAAATAAAATTTTCTGGCTTAGATGGTTGTTCGAAGTCACGTAGCCACGATCCGAATGCCAGTGTCCTAGCCACTCGTTTATTCATGTACGCATGCAGAGAAGAGCTTTGCACAGTATAGTTCAGCTAGTTTAGTGAGGGTGAGGAGGAAAGTTGTAGGGGTTAGGAGAAGGGAAATGTTCACCCTTACTCTCAGAAAGTAGGGAAGCTAGGGTAGCCCACTGGGAGAGGCATGTCATCGCCATAATATTGTTTTTGCATCCGTTTTAATCTCCCTTGCTTATGGGAGAGAAGGGGGCCTGTGGCAATACTTCCCCCCAAATGGAGAACATTGAGCACGCCTGTGAACACGAGTATACCTCTGCACCTCAGAACCACTCTTTACTATGACAAGCGATCGCAGATGGCCCATAGCATCGGTGTGTAACGCACGTACGAAGCATTTGAGCCATATACATAGCCTTGTGTGCCACCCCCTGGCTACCAGCGGTGTAGTCGGGGGGGGGGGGGGTGGCACGCCAGGCCCGTGCCCCCCCCCCCCTTCTCTTCCCTCCGAATTTCGTTTCACCATGACGTACAGAACCGAAAATGACCATTTGCCTGCCTGGCCCCAACTTCAGATCAAGAAAAGCCGTCCCACCCCCGAAAAAAAAAAAAATCTGCCAATGCCCCTGCTCTGTGCCGCCTAAATGGGACACCGCAACTCCCGCAACGTGGCGCTGATGTCGCGCGTGTAGTATTCTACGGTTCGTTGCCTACGCCAACCCGTCGGGACTCGATGCACGAGGAGCCGAACGTGTGTGTCCACGTGCTGCAGGTTAGCGCTAGACCATACGGCGAGTCCAGGCCGTATATGCACAGTCGCGTATCTTTTTTCGCGAGCATATATCGTGGCCCTGTAGAGATAAGCGGCTGACGTCGTCGTGGAAAGCCTTATCGGCCGATTCCATTCAGCATTGTTTCAGTCATGAGGGTTGCGGGCAGCAACATTGCGGAGCTGACGGTTTTTCTCCGTCCGCCACGCGCCGGCCACATGTCGCTCCGTATACACATGCCCCCCATAGATTGTGCTTGAGAAAAGTCAGCGCTGGTCGAGGGTAGTAACATAGGCAAAAGAAAGATAATTTAAATCTAGGGTGACATTAATGTACGTAGTGGAACAAAGAACTAACGTATAAACACCGGACTAGACGAGCAATTGCAGACGCGTTATCTACCGAACACATGCAATGCTGTCTACGGGTACGGATATATAGTTAACTTTCTCTCTTAGACCACTATTGTCGTATTATTATAATTTTTTAGTTGCAAAAGTGGAGTAGTGTTTTGGTATGTAGTATAGTGTTAGTCGAGCGGGCACTTTTGTGGCGCGAAATACAAAAAAGTAACGCAAACAGTTCGTCCGCGAAATCGTTCAATTTGAATCAGAAATATCTGCTGATTGCAATAAGGCTACTGTCGGAACTGCTGCACTATTGCAATCTTTGCTCTTTTGTTTTTCATTACATTTGCAAAGGGATGATTCATGCATACATATGTACAGTCGTCATTCGCGTATAGCTCAGATACGACAGTCGGTCCACGACACGATCGAGCGCTGGAAATGCCGAGCTAGCTTGTTGTGGTATGCAACTAAAGCGGTCAATAGCCGCGATCTTGCATTGTGACGGCGCTTGACCTGCACGCGGATCCGGTGTTGACCTGTAATGTAAGAAAGAAAAGCACAGTATGCCGTGCATGCAGACTAATTATCGCGTTTTGATTTATTCGCGGTATGCGCAAATAGTGGCCCTAGCCCGTTCGTCCTAATTGGGGAGTCAACTTCGTGCCGCAAATATTGCGAGGTTATGCCGCGTTATGTCTTGAAACTTGAGGCCAGCGCGTCGGCAAACTTGGCCACCGTGCAGAGTAGCATTCCTGCTGCAGTGTAGCATTTCTATTTTCAGTTGCGTCATATGGCACTATAGTGCACGAAAGAAGGCAGGGTTGTCGTTGGGTGGGCTTTAAAAGGCGCCAGAAGTTCGAGGACTCAAGCCCAAAAGTAGGCAAAGTAGCCGTGCCATTTAATACTATCGCCATATTTGTAGCCAAATAGAAGCGGAGTTATGAGCAGATCGAGTGAACTACTGATGAATAAATAGAACCATTTTCAATACTTAGAACCAGAAGCTTTAAAGTATGGCAAAAAAATTCATGGCGCTAACTGGAAATTTCGCTGCATGGCAAACGAACCGAAAGGTAACCGATGTGCCGCAAAGTAGCCACCAACGGCAACCCTGAAATATGGCACCATACCGTAAAGAAGACAGGACAACGGGGTAACTAGAAATCGCAGGACAATGTGATATGTACGGTTTAACGTCCCAAAACCACCATATGATCATGAGAGACGCCGCAGTGGAGGTCTCCGGAAATTTCGACCGCCTGGGGTTCTTTAACGTGCACCCAAATCTGCATGAGCACTCGGGCCTACAGCGAAAATGCAGCCGCCGCAGCCGGCATTCGATCCCGTGACCTGCGGGTCAGCAGCCGAGTACCTTAGCCACTATAGACCACCGTGCCTGGGCAAATCGCAGGACAAAAAAAAAAAAAAACTGCCCGTGGAGGCACACGTGAAGGCTTTACAATAAAAGAAAACACGCGTGTTCTTCAACGGGGACACTGTTGCGCAGTATATTTGTGATTTCTCTGTATTCAGCTCTGGCTGAGTTAGCAGGGTGTTATTGTACGCTGCGCTGGTGTAGCGGTTTGCGGTTACGGGACTCAGCAGCTAACCCGAATGTCGTGGGTTCGACCCCGGTTGCAATTAAATGGATGTGAAATGCTAGAGGGCCGTGTATTGCGCAGTGCCATTGCGCGCTAAGGAACACTGGGCGCTCAAATTTCAGGAGTCCGTCGCTACGGCGCCCCTTTTATTCATGTCGGGATGTGGAACAGGAAGTCACAACAGTTATTATTATTTCGGCGGGCAGCTGTGCGGCTCGATTCGTCTGATTGATGCACAATATCGCCATAACAGAATTTGATCGCCGAATTTGTTGATGTCCGGAACAGCAGGCCAGAGACCCTCTCCGTGGCAGGTTATGGCGATAACGGCGCTTCGCCACTAAGCGTGCAGACGCGGGCTCGATGACGAGTAGCTGTGGCCGCATGTCGACGTGGACGAAATGCAGGAACACCCTCCAAGTCAGATTTTGGGTGGCATGTATGAGAGCTCCAGCCACGTGGTCAAAATCAATCCTGGACAACTCTCGACTGCCCCCGTTCCTGCTTTCTCTTACCACGTCTCATGCAATATATTAATCAATCAATCAACCAATTTTCATGATTACGAACGCGTGTTGGAGAGCAGGGCTTTTAGGAACCCGCTCTGAGCAGCGTCTTCGTTTTTTGGCAGCACGGCGTCGGCGTAACCGATGGAGTGAACGAGGACGAAAGAGGGCGACCGCGGACTGTCGATATCACGAGCCGCTCGTCGCTAATCTCGCTTACTTCCTCCGTTACGCAGGCCGACCCCTCGTTCCGAGTTCATGCACATGCGGGACTAGCACGTGCACTGCGGCTGGCTTCGCTCGTCTTAATGGGGCTGTCGGTGTTTGGCTTGATTCGTGACGCCTGCAATGCACAGTGGTGTACGTCATAGGCGTGCGAACGGGGCATCAAGGGAGAGGCCGCCCCACTAGTGGGGGCGAATTCTGCCCCATATATTGACTTGATAGGGAAGGGGGGCACCGCAATAAATCTTTCCTCCGCCCCCCCCCCCCACACACACACACACGCACACACCCTGATGAAGTTCCGGAAACCCTGCGCGTGGCTGTGGTGTTAAGAGCAAACCTCATAAGCGCGAAAATGCACGCGACAGCGACGAGCGATGCTATGAGCGACGAAACAGGGCGTTCGCGCGACGTGTCGCGTGCTCGTTTTCGCGCAATCGCTCGGTTCTCCAGATTTGGAAACCGTCGCTCATCGCCCGGAAGTGCTGCGCTCAAGCAGCCAATAGCGAAAAACCGGAAAAGACAAAGACTACATAGTTGTTTTGCTTCGCCCATGCGCCACGGATCCACTGCACGTGACCCAGCCCGAGTCATGTGTGCGCAACAAGAAATAACGCAATGTTTACGCATGTGAATATAAAAAAAGTGCTGCAAGGCATGCATAAACACTTTCCGTTCCATTATACAACAATATATCTTATTTTAAAATTGCATACCGCTCACTACGCGGTTTTCTTGGTGCGAGTAGACGGCCTAATGCCAGCAACAGAGGAGTTCGCTCGCCGAAGCCGTCGCGTGAATGAGGTTTGCCAGCGCTAGCGAATGATCGCGCGAAGACGATCTACGTCGCGTCGCTCGTCGCTGTCGCGTGCATTTTCGCGCTTATGAGGTTTTGCCCTTAACGATCAGTGCTGGCAGTTTCAGCGGCAATATGTAGCGAATGTTACATTACTTCAACTACCGATAGCCAGAACTTCAAACAAAGCGCTGCCCCAACACGAAACTGAGCTCAGGATTCCCATTAGGCAGTGTCGCAATCGTCGGCGTTCTTTTAGTTTCTGGTATTCAGAAAAGTCGCTGGCAACCCTTCGCCGGACACACGTGTTCCTGGCTTCCATCGTTGTCACGCTGTCACTGTTTTTAAATCTGGGCGAAACTTTCTTTTTTCTTCTTTCTCTATAGTGCGTTTCGATGCATCAGCTGCGCAACGCGTGCGCTCTTCGTTGGAATTCCACCTGCACGAGCGCGTCATCGGTTTTGCATTCACTCACCGCTGTGCAGTGCCCAGATGCGGCAACGTAAAAGCCTGACCACATGTACCCGTCGCAGCGCGTCACCGCGAGGCTTTTTCATGAGAGTGTGCGTGGCTACGCGAAGTCGCGCGAGGCACTGCGCCGTGCTCCCGACCGGGTTGCAGAAATTAGGTGTCTTTTCTCATCTTCTAACCACTACCACCAATTTTTCTCTGTCTCCATATGAAAGAGGGCTAGACGCTGTGTCAAAAATACACGCGCCGACGCGCTGCAACGGGTACATGTGGTCAGGTCTTTAGAGTTCTGCCTGCCGGCGTACATGGTGCGAAAAACTAATGGCATGCAAATTAACATAACAAACTAACTGGGCCGTAAACGTGTTACTATAGCGTATAGTTAACAAATTGTTCTTATTTTCTGAAATGGCACCATATTCTTTCCCTTGCAGTCCTGCATCTGAACATTGAGCATTACGTACGTCGGCCGACATCTAGGATACCCTTCCCACTCTGACCCATGCAGCGTGTTTCCTGATCTACACTTTAGACTCATAGTTATGTTGAAGCATTGGATTGGATAAACTTTTATTTGGTCCTCCAAAACACAGATCACTGTGTTGCGGGCAGCTCCCACGTGGGGACTGAGATGCCAAGCTCCTCAGCCGCCTCGCGGGCTTGGTGGACAGCTCAGAGCTGATCTGCCAAGGACGAGCTGCGGATTGCCGTCTCCCATCTGGCAGAGGTGATGTTCGATAAATGAGCGAATTTGGTGCACTGCCAGAGCATGTGTTCTAATGAAGCTATTTTCCCACAATGTGGACAAAGATTACTTGGGTATAGGTCAGGGTACATGATGTGTAACGTTTTCAAAGTATAGGGTTTGCAAAAGCCTTAATGTAAGTGCTTGGGGCCGAGTTAGATTTTTGTGAGGTGGAGGGAAAATCCTTCTAGACAGGTAGAAATGTTTAGTGAGCTCGTTATATGTTGTAAGAATTTCCCGGTTATGCCCTTCACCTGTAGAACGCATCCCCGGGGAGGCGCGGTCTCGCACCGCCTCGTGTGCTGCTTCATTGATATTGGGAGGGGAGTCGTTGATTTGTCCAAGGTGAGCTGGGAACCAACTCAGAAGATGATGCGTTATGTTCTTGCCTTGCAGTATTCTCAGCGTTTGTTCAGAGACCGTCCCCTTGGCGAACGCCCGTAGTGCTGCCATGGAATCACTGTATACGACTTCAATGTTATCCATCTTGAGTGCTAAGGCGATGGCCACCTGTTCCGCAATGATTGGGTCTTTCGTACTGACCGTCGCTGAGTTGACTACATGCCCAACCTCATCGACCACCACTGCCACAAACGCTTTCCCATTGGCGTAGGAAGCCACGTCAACAAATACGACCCCTCATTCCTCGTTTGAGACTTGACGAAGTATATAGTCCTGGCCCTCACTACTCTTCTTCCGACGTTGTGTTCTGGATGCATGTTTCTTTGTATAGGAGATACCGTGATATTCTCCCTGATGTTGTCGGGGATATCATTGTAATTGCGTCTGATTTCCATTGGGTGTTGGCCCAGCTCCTGCAGGATCATTCTCCCCGACCTTGTTGTAGATAACCTTGCAAACTGTGCTCTCTCTCTTGGGCTTCTGCTATTTCTTCGAGCGTGTTTTGAATGCCAAGCTCAAGCAGACGCTCGGTGCTGGTATGTATGGGTAGGCCCAGGACCTTCTTGATAACTTTCCTGAGGAGCACATTCAGTGTCTCGGACTCTGCTCTTGACCAGTTGTGCATTGCTGCCTCGTACGTGAAGTGGCTTAGAACAAACGCATGCATAAACCTGATGAGGTTGTCTTCCTTGATCCCATTTCTTTTGTTGGCCACTCTGCGTATGAGGTGCACCGCACTGTCTGTTTTCCAAGTTAACTTGGCTATAGAATTGCTGTTGGCGCCGTAAGACTCTATCAGCATGCCCAGGACTTTGATGGAGTCGACCCTCTGGATGGCATCCGCTTGATTTGTACCGAGGTGGATGTCTATCTGGTTTAATGGCTTCCATCCCCTGGGCTTCGGTCCCCGGCGTGCAGTCCGATACAGTAAAAGTTCTGACTTACTCGAGGAGCACTTGAGCCCAGAAGGACGAAGGTACTCTTCTACGGTGTCAATCGCCTCTTGCAGAGCGCTCTCAATCTACCCCTCGCTTCCACTTGTGCACCAGATGGTAATGTCATCTGCGTAGATGCTGTGCTTCAATCCTTCAATGCTCGATAATTTCTTTGACAGTTCAATCGTGGCAATGTTGAACAGCATTGGTGAAAACACTGCCCCTTGCGGCGTGCCCCTTGCTTCTAGTTCGATTGCTGCAGTCTCGATATCTGCAATCTTCATCACGGCTTTCCTATCTGTAAGAAAGGACCATACGTAGTCATAGAAGGCTTTCCCCAGACCAAGCTTGGAAATTCCTTCGAGTATGAATGAGTGGTGGATGTTGTCAAACGCTTTTTCTAGATCTAGGCACAGAATGGCTCTCACCTCTCTGGTTTCATTGTCGATGACCTGGTGTTTGATAAGCTTCAATGCATCAGTCGCGAATCTCTGTGTTAGGGAATTGGCCATTGCTCATAACCGTAGTTCTTCAATAAAGGATGTTTATACCTCTTAAAGGGGCACTAAAGCTTTACGACGCTCCAATTTAGAGACAAACTTAGAGACTTTAAAATTAGAAATTAAGTTTTCCAGACGAGTATTGTATCTACATACGTTAATTGCTTTTAACCCACCGTTCCCTTCAACTCATGTAGACCAGTAAACAAACAAAAAAGTTGATCTGGTCAAATTACGTGTATTACATTCCTTAAACTTTCTCTTTCTTCCCGCCGTGGTGGTCTAGTGGCTAAGGTACTCAGCTGCTGACCCGCAAGTCACGGGATCGAATCCCGGCTGCGGCGGCTGCATTTTCGATGGAGGCGAAAATGCTGTAGGTCCGTGTACTCAGATTTGGGTGCACGTTAAAGAACCCCAGGCGGTTTAAATTTCCGGAGACCTCCACAACAGCGTCTCTCATAATCATATATGGTGGCTTTGCGACGTTAAACCCCACATATCAATCATTTTCTATTTCTATGCGTTGCTATGACATTTATCATGAAGCCTGAATTTGATGCATTGTGCTGTCTCAGCCGCCGCAGCCGGGATTCGATCCCGCCACCTGCGGGTCAGCAGCCGAGTACCTTAGCCACTAGACCAGCGCGGCGGGGCACGACCTTCGGGGTGCATGTGGTCATGTGAGTTACCTGCGAGCGCAAATCTGAGAACCTTCCAATACGTTTCGCACCGAAGGTGCTCGTACAATTCTTTCCTTCGTTCGTCGGGATCTCCCAGGACTTCCGGAAATCTCGATTTTTCTTGAATAACCGCGCTTCCTCGTCCCCCCCCCCCCCCGTTTTCTTGCCTTTTTTGTTATCCGGTTTTATCGCTCACTTTTTTTATCAAGTCAGTTTTATTTGTGCTGTTTTTGTTTTATCATATGGATGTACCTATTTCGACCTTTGCCCATCGCTTTCGCGTCCTTTCATATCACGCCATACGGATAAGAGTTTTGACGCAGTTAGGATCACATTGTACGCGTATTCTTTTCTTCCACTCCCACATAGGTTTCTGAGTGGCTGTGAAATAGTGTCATTCACAAATATATATGTTTAGCTGCAACTTCTAACTCATGATATAGGCATCGCGGATTCGCCTGTCGAACCTCGCCGTGGTTTTCCTGGTATCACGTTACCCGCTGAAAACGTTGCTTCAAAGCTGTCCTCTCCGCAAGGGCACTTCTTGTGAGGAGAAACCCCCTGCTGGTGATCCCTATTGAGAACGTCATCATGGCACGGGTAAGCATTATGGAACCGAATTTGAGCATTCTGCTATTCAATGAAATGTCGTTGATCATGCTGGAACAGCGACATTTGCAAAATCCTTATGTGCAGAAAAAACAATTTTATGCATTGCGGCACAACGTACAGTCAACAAGATTGCGCGAATTCAATATCGGAGAAGCAGCGCGTATTGGGTCTGACCAGCAAGAGTAAGCGCATGTTGTGTTAATGCGGAATTGAGTGCAAATATTTTTAGAACTGTACAGCTAATGCGTGTAAGCGGCCGGACATATCTCTAGAGCGTTTTAGGTAATTGTCGAAAAGGTTTCAGCCCTACTGGCCCTTGTTGTATTGTCAGCATGCGAATGGTAGTGCTTTGTCAACTACCACGCTTTCCGGCTGCTCAAAACGCTTAAACCTGCGTGTACGCATGTCAGGACCCTATAGATTGACCTCGCCAAAGCTGCCGTTGCTATAACGCATGTTAAGGAACCCCACGTGGTCAAAGTTACAAGGTCTAATCAAGGTCGAATCTAAATATAACAATTTCACACTAAGAGCTTGCCCAAGCGGCGGACCTTGCGCCTTTCATCGTTGAAATGCAATTTCCGTGTTGCTTCTTTATTTCTTTCGCTGACTTCCGCATCTGCGAACATTGGGACTTCCTGAAGCTAACGAACGTATACGCATAAGACGTCGTTAGCTCCCTTCATCGTGTTGCTGCACAACCTCGGAATTGACTGTATCTACAACGGCCCTTTCGCTTCAATTTATCGGTGAATATTTCCCGTATGACGGCTGTTTCAATTCCGTATTTCGAAAACAATTCTTCATTCCCGCCAGTGTTCGCTTTTAAGCTGTAATACCCTTTTGATTGGAGTAAGAGGTAACACCCCTTCAGCGGTGGTGGCCGCGTTTGTGCGCGCAACATTTTTGTGCTAGTATTGTGAAGTTGTGGCCCAATTAGAGCTATATTAATTGAGCATTAGACGAATTGAGCCTTCTGCTGCGTCAGTAAGCCAAACTAATTGCGCCCTCGTTTGGAGGCGATGATTTTATTCTTTTATGTCAACACGGAACATGACTGCAGACCTAATATTGGAGTACTTAATACCTTGCTATTTGCAATTAATTACGGAAAACATACAAAACAACACAATGCCTCATTCGCTTTCTCGAAGTGCTCTATTCAGTGCGTGGGAATTATGGTACGTCAATTTGACACACTTCTAGACAGTGCATCATGATTCGCACCTGAAGGGAATATGTTTTCATACGAATGTGCTCGATGCAGCACCGACGGAAGTGCAATATTGAATTGTGTTACGTAATGTTAGAAATTGTGTCCCGTATTTCCGGATAACTGTCTCTGAGCCAATGCATGCACCAAGATATTGCGGAGTCTCTACGCTGATGTGCTCCTTCTATTTTCGCGAAAGATGCGCATATTCCATAACTTTCTGAGTGATATCATTCTTGCCAGTACACACACACACACACACACACACACACACACACACACACACACACACACACACACATATATATATATATATATATATATATATATATATATATATATATATATATATATATATATATATATATATATATATATATATATATATATATATATATATATATATATATATATATATATATACATCTTATACAAAAGATATCAACTTTTGCAATAGTCACATGCATTGCACAAGAAAAATCTCTCTTTTCGTTCTTTATAAGGCGTTAAGTCACCTATCACCTAGGAATGGTCTTATACACTTTTCGGTTTTCGAAACCCAGAAAACTTTCATTCTCCACTTTGCTTAAAGCATTCTGGTTCTACTATACAATGATATTGCTTATTAGCATTCTCTCACAATATATACTGAACTTAGAAATAAAACTTAGTACACTGAGTTTTGAAGAACAAAAAAGACCACATTAAGGATTTCCACACGCGAAAATGACCGATTTCACGGCACACCATAATGAGGGCGGTTAAACTATTATGGTCTCCCGTGGTTCCTTAACGCGTATATACTTAAGTCTAAATGCATTATCGCAGTTTGCTCTTCTTTGTATTTCGCTTCTATCGAAAGTGCGGCCGTTTCGGCTGAGTTAAAACCCACGACCTCGAACTCGGGAGTGCAACGAACCACAGCTGCTGAAATAGAGTTATGCTTTCAGGGGAACACGGTGATTGTTTTTCATGGATGGTATACTTAATTCACTTCGCTTCCTGCATCGCAGATGTCATTTATTTCATTTTCTGCCAGTTTCGCGGATGATTTGCGCGTATATTTTTTTCCAGCAACACATACTTACTGCTTGTTTTAAGCAACAAATGAGGTTTCGCTGTATTTTTTTGTTACGCTGTGTTATAGGAAATCTCCCGTGGGTGACCCGTCAGCATTCTACTCCACACATTAAAAATTAAGTGCTTGGATTTTCTTATCAATTGCTCAGGTGATTTCGACGACAAAAGCCCCTTTCACGCGTTGACTTTATTTCTTTTGTGGTAGTTGTCCTCATTTTACGTGTCATATCATTATTTGGTATATTTATTGTTATTATACTTTATCCATGCACGTCCTGTAATCTTTATATTTCTTTATGCAATCCGAGTGACTGTACGCGTTGAGGATGACCTTTATCGTAAAGTGCAACTTTTCGGCCTCGTCGCCAGACGGTCACATTCGGCTTCTCACGATGCATTCAAAGCCCCGGCTCTCACACTCATCCGAAGTTACGATATTGAACGCCGCAATGGGCCTGGGGTGCTAGTCGGGACGTTGCCACCTCCTGCCATACTGTCGAATACCACCATTGCCCAACTGTGATTGGCCTGGAGTGCTACTACGTGCACCCTCTCCGATTCGCCTAAAATGCCGCCATTACGAAATAGGACAAGATGGCTGAATTCGGCGATGCCCAGGATAGCCCCCCGAGACACCAAAGAAGGTAAAGAAAAAGGAACAAGGATGAAAAAAGGGGGGAGGCGGTCTTGAACAAACCCACCTATCGTTGAAATTCGAAAGGCCTTTCCGATATCTTCTATACGGGTCGTTTCAGAAGAAAACTAAGCGCCGGTATTCGAGAAACATATAGTATACTGATCTCCAAAGTGATTGAAATCTGGACGCTGATTCTGATGTGCATACTTAGCTGGGGAAACACAGTGCTACATAAGGACAAGGACGAAAGAACACAATACACGGGGCGAGCGCTGAATTTCGTTCTCGTCCTCGTCCTTACGTTGCTCTTTGGTTGCGTGCGTGCAAGAAGCGAGTGGTGTCCGTGAGCGAAAAATGTCGACGAATGCAAAGAATAATAACACGCGAGGTTCGAGCCCGAATCGTACCCGGGTATTCTGCGGGGCGGTGAGGTATTCTATAGGCGAACCACGTGAGTGCTTGAAACCGCTTCAGAAAAAAAAAGACCCGTACGCTGTCGTCATGTCGGGCAAGGAGTCAAGTTGAAGGATACACTATTTCAGGTGTCACACTATGCACACCAGGCGTCACACCATCTTAATTGCTTAAGGAATCGGTGGTTGAAAGCTGCAACACATTACAAAATGCATAGTTATAATTTATCATCATAAGCATCGGCCATAGCAGATCAACAGTGTGCAGCTATTTACGCGCGCGTATTGTTTTACGGAGGCATAGCTGGTGACCTCGGAACTGTAATTGCAGCAGGCGCAAAATGGTAATTTATAGATGTTGAGTCCATCACAACATGGTTCAGGTGTCCCGACAAGAGCGAAACACGCCAAGTGAACGAAAAACCGATGATAACGAAGCCTGACAACACTAGCGCATTGCACTCTTGAAGTCGAAGGTTAAGTGCCCTCCAAGTTTTTGAGGCAGCAGTCTGACAATACATTTTAGAGAGCTTTAGTTTAGCGCGCTCAACGGCCTATAGCACACGCATCGGCCGAGAGGGAGCACGGCTGCGCATGCGCTGTACGTAAGAGAGATACGTGTGTCTGCGCACGCGACGGATGCTCTTACGTTGCGCACGCTACAGACGTTGGGTACCTTAGCAGTGGCTCTCGCAAGATCTCGAACAGCCGAGACCAAAGCGGACAAGATGGCTGCGGCCGACAACACTACGGTGGTCGTGGCAGCGAACCAAGCCCGTGTGAATTTGGGTGGATTTGGAGCTTCAGTAAGTGAACTAAAACCACCAATTGAACAGGTGCAGTGGATTGGGATCTCTGCTAAGCTGGAGCGCAACGTCGGACTATTGGACAACGCCTTTTACGAAGCAGCAGCAACGCGATGGTGACGGGAAGCATCCGCGACGGATTTGTGGGTTGTGTATGGGGCGTCCGTCGTGTGTGTGATCCCTTGGAATTGTGGTGGTTGCTGCGTGTGTCTAACCGAAAAATGTCTGAATGATCGCTTGCAAAAGCATTCCAAGAGTTAGAAAGTGAAGGTTAGTTTTGGTCATGCATTTACTGTGCATGTAGAGGCATGTACGTGTTCTGCGAAGCTCAGGTGATTTTTCTTGGACACGGTGCCCTCATCATTGTGAAAGCAACTTTCAAGGCACGTGAATAATGACACGTAAAGATGGTGCTTTCAATGGGGACATATTTGTATTTAGCGTTGAGCAACCCCAGTTTAGTTCTTTTTTTTTTGTCTCGTGATCTTAGAGAACGTCTGTAGCAAACAATAAATGTTTAATTGTTAGTAAGCGATCGTCTTTGCCGTCTCCGTCCCCCATGCTGCTAGTTCACCAAGTCTCAACACCCCAAACCACTAACTACCTTGGCTAAAAAACAAGGTCTTCAAAAAAGATCACCTTGTCTCATGCCCTGACTTGTGTGTTGCATCGACCAATATCGGTTATTACAACTTCTTGCCTCTACACGAGGTGGCGTGAAACGACACCCAAAGACGGGCCTGTTGACGCTCAGGTGCAGTACACGTTTCAGATGTTGCGCACGGTAAACTAATGATGTTGGACGCAGCCTTAAACGTAACGTACGCAGCGCGTTGCGCACGTACAGCCTTGCGTACACTAAATGAAAACTCTCTATATATGATAACATGCATGGAAATGTGTTAAAGTACCTTATAATTTTCTAGTTGACATACATAAATGCCGTAGTAGAGGGAAGAGATGCCGTAGTAGAGGGCTACGGAAATTTCGACCATCTGGTGTTCTTCAGCGTGCACTGACATAGCACAGTACACGGGCCTATGCCGTACCGCCTCCATCGAAATTCGACCGCCGCAGCTGGGATCGAACCAGTGACCTCCGGGTCAGCGGCCGAGTACCGAAACCACTGATCTACCTTAGCGGACGTCCACTGAAGGAGGCGTTCCGTAAATAGTAGGTCTCGCGGTGGGGCTAGATTGTCTTCAATATCTGAAAAACGTTCCTTGAAGAAAGCTTCATGGAGTGCAGAAGAGTACACGAGCGCTCCACTGACCAACTGAAGCTTAATCTTCGAATGCAAATGTATGTATGAAAGTGAAAAGCTAAAAAAAAATTAACCAGGTCAAAACAAAAGGAGAAACAATACAAACCTCCAAAGTCGTGAGATTAGTCTTATGGTATGAAATCTTTTTTATATTGTCTCAAGTAGTTAAGGCCAACAGAAAACTATGCTGCAACTTTTAATCACTGTCTTCTCTTTAACCACAGTTAAAGGGATGGAATTTAAAAGGCAGTATCATGAATACTATAGTTATTGAAAGATAAAAAATACAAAAGCGATCAAATTTTGTATATCATCACGATGTCGTTAAAGTTGAACTGAACCATACTTGAATACAATGTCACATAATCTAAAAAAACTGACATATATTCAACATATTTAGTACCTCGTCAAGCGAAAGGAGAAGTAATTGTTATTCGTTTTAACGCGACCATCATGACAAACAGCGATAGATGAATCCGCCAGCGCTCGTTCCGAATTCCAGTTGGTATGAGCGGCTGAATGGAAAATTTCCTCGGCAAGAGTGAACGAACCCGTGCAAAACAAAAGCTGTCCCATTGGCGAGACGAAGGCAAGCGCTGACCAAGTCATTTCCTATTTTATGACAACACACTGACATTCCTGTCTACAGCTGCCACGTGCACGTGGCTGTCACATCAAGTTTTTTTTTTTTTGTTACTTCGATGCGTGGCAACGCATATGCGTGCACCGTTGTGAACACTGCCGTAAGGCTGCAATAACCTTTTCGCTCGTCCGCTAAAGTTGGGCAGTGGTGCTGGAATGCTCACTCGAAGGTCGTTGGTTCGACCCCAACTGCGGCAATCTTATTTCGGTGGAGGCAAAACGGTAGAGACCCGTGTTGTGTGCGATGCGATTGCACGTTAAAGAGCACTAAATTGTCGAAATCTGCGGAGCCCTCCAGTATAAGGCGCTCTAATAATCGCAACTTAGTTTTA
Organism: Rhipicephalus microplus; assembly: GCF_043290135.1. Lineage (NCBI taxonomy): Eukaryota > Metazoa > Arthropoda > Arachnida > Ixodida > Ixodidae > Rhipicephalus > Rhipicephalus microplus. Next base: position 211,808,768 of record NC_134701.1, on the reverse strand, counting down.
GGGCGTGAAATTTGAGATATTATTGATAACCCTTTCGCCCACTGAACTCAATATGTCAGTAGGTAAATTTTTTCTTCAAAATAACAGGGCGTGAAAAACTACAATCAAACAAACTTGAGACGTCTACAATACATTTTTTTTATGTAAAAGCTCAACCTGGAGCCTCACTCAGAGCCCGCACGAATTTCCTTCGACAGGACACGCGCGCTCTTATCCCTCCCCCGCCACCTCAAACAGGACGGGGTAGCCCAACCTATCTAGTAACGTTGGGGGTAGCCCTTGCACGGACTTTCACCTCTACGTGGAACTGCTGAGGCTTACCGCTGGGTGCCGCGCTTGTTCATATGTTCCTCTGCAGTGGTATGGGCACGCGCATACCACCTATATTTATTGACGCGCCCAGCATTCAAAACGCTCCCGTCTTCTACTCCTAGTCGGCCTCTTATACGCTGTCCCACGAACAGACGCTATCATTGAATGCACGACAACAGATACAGTCAACCAAACAATTGTTCATTTCATGCACAGGACATGTTCTCGCAGCGTCCTGTATAAAACGCAAATACACACCAAGCATCGCGTCTTAAAGTCTGTCCAGCTATGATCAATGGACACAAAATTAACACCACGAAACAGTGTTTTGTTTCGTACGTAACTCGGGTCTTGCCGCCTTAAATCAGGTCTACCTAGCTATGGTCATCGGACACACAACAGACACCACAACACAATGTTTCGATTCACACACAACAAAAGCCTCGCAGCACCGCCTTTTTGACGCCCCCATTACACACCACGCATCACGCCTTAAAGCGGGTCTACAACGCAGCCAAGCAATCACCAGAATAAAAAAAAATGAAACAATATATGAAGAAGGACGAGGCCTAGACTGTCGGCGCGATCTTTCTTCACGTGTGCCACGATGTCCGCGGGAAGCGATAATCGGCCGTCGCGAAATCAGAGCGGCTGCGCGGACAAATATCTTGTGTCAGGGTTGCGCCATGTGCGCAAGGTCGACGCCGATATGTGGAGCGAGAAGGCATCGCTTCGGTGGGACTCCTGTTCGGACTTGCCGTCTATAACAAGCGTCGTCTAAAGCCTGGTCATCTCTCTATCACTGCATTGTCTCTACAGAGCTCGTGCAAAGCGATAAGGATGTAAAGAAAACGGGTGAGGAGGTTGTTTGTTGAACTGGAGGAAAAAAGTTTCTGCGGCGTTTGGAAAGACACGACGAACATCAGTCCGTAAGTAAACTCCCGAAAATAGAGCGCTGGCCGGGCATGGTCGAGGGGAATATAGATATGGGTCACGAGTGTGCAATGCTTAACTAGAATAAGGAACATGCTAGGCGCACAAAAGACGAGTATGATCGGTGGCATGATTGTGAGGACAAATCCTCCGAAGCTTCTGAAAGGCTTCCACTGCATAAACAGGGTTTAGACGAAAATATGCGAAATGTTATCGAAAAAAAAAGAAAGGAAGCAAGCAACGAGAACTGCGTTGTGTGTGAAGGAATATTTGTTTCGTCAGGTGGCGTTTCGTGCACGGACACCTCCGTCAGTCCGTGTTGCAGGTTTCCTAAAACACGCATCTTAGACAAACATGCGCATGTTACAGAACAGTTCTCGCTCGACCATATATATATATATATATATATATATATATATATATATATATATATATATATATATATATATATATATATATATATATATATATATATATATATATATATATATATATATATATATATATATATACCAAAATTGATTTGATATGTGGGGTTTAACGTCCCAAAACCACCATATGATTATGAGAGACGCCGTAGTGGAGGGCTCCGGAAATTTCGACCGCCTGGGATTCTTTAACGTGCACCCAAATCTGAGCACACAAGCCTACATTTCCGCCTCCATCGGAAATGCAGCCGCCACAGCCGGGATTTGATCCCGCGATCTGCGGGTCAGCAGCCGAGTACCTTAGCCACTAGACCACCACGGAAAGGCTATAGAGCAAAATTCAACATGGCAGAGGAAGAGCCACTGGGAATGTACATAAAAAATGCACAAATGCACGCACGTCATCCGGATGAAATGCTTTATTGAGTACGCATGTTCCCAAAATTGTGAATGAAACAGTGAAAATGGCGGGAGTGTGGGTGTGCATGCTCTATCATTGGCCCGTATTGGAAATCACGGAAAATGGCGGGGTTGCTTACTGTAAATTTAAGGTAATCGACTTACTCGTATCTGCGCAAGACCACGCTGTATCTCTCCCCGTTCGAGGCTTTAACCACCTTCAGAGTGTGACTGAGGCGAAGGCTTAATTATATATAATTACCATTCCTGAAACGAAAATAGTAAATATCCGCTTATTCAATAAAGTAGTTTACAGCGCGCACTTAAATACCACTTCGCATATCTCGCATGCTTCATAATTAGCAAAACTTCACCCAAACCTGGCGCTTCCACGTGCAAATTATTCAATTAAATGACTTCCCTGATGGTGTCGTCTGTACACACGACCATGCGGAATTCAGGAGTCAAATACTATCTCTGACTGTTTTTATTACCGTAACTTGGAGCCATGTTAATGCATTTCAGAATGATATCATGTAGATCCACTCAAATTTGCACAATACATACGAAGTAAGTTATTTTGGCAATGTTGCATCCATGTTATACCATATCTACAACATTTTCCCATTGTATACTCCTTAGTTCTTGAACTTCTTTTTTTTTTGTTTCTTCTCGTGTTGTTAATAGGTATTGTACATACTACACCTATGTCTGGTCTGTTAATTATATGTTAATAAGTAAAACAAACAAATAAATGGTATAATATAACTGGCACGGTACGGATCGAAATTGGGAACATCGCTGGTCCCTGCGCATTTTCCGCTTTCCGTGTTGAATTTCCGTTTATACTTCACAATGGTATCGCAATCTAGACGCATTGGTCAGCACTGCCGCGCTCCTTGATAACAACGTGACCGAGTGACACGACAGCTGCGAGGTCTGGCATTGTGTGTTTGACAGATTTTTTTTCGTGCTCAGTGGAAATGTTGCAGCTGGTATGTGTGCTATAGCATAAACCTATATACAGATTCACGTCGCGTAATTTTTTTGCTTATCTCGCTTTTTGTTTGTTTGTTTGTTTATCTTATTGCCCGACAGTGCAATGACAGGAAAATGCGCAAAGAAAGATAGAATAAAACAGGGGATACTATACGGGTTGAAGCTGGCTATGTGTGGTTATGTGATCAAGTTACATAAGGTACCTCATTGAGAGTGACGTTACCACGTCGACAACGGTATGTGTCGCTGCTTGACTCATGATTTGTCGTGTAGGCCTGTTCGGAAGCCGGGAACAGTACGTTATTTGAAGGACGCGCTCACGTGAAATACAGGGAACTCTCAACACAATACTTCAATTTAGCGCGAGATTTCATTCACACTTGTGAATGACGTGATAGACGAAACTGCTTACACAAAAGAATGGTGGAACTCATCAATAACGTCTGCACTCATGAACTGAGTGCTTTATTTGTTTGAATATGTATATATCCAGTTTTTTTTTTTCGAACAGATCGGTTGGAACAGATGCACTCAGGACTTTTCGACGTGAACTGAGAGAAAGTTAATGATGTGATGTACGTTGGTTTACGGTGAACGGATAATATGGCATGCATGAGTATGGTTTCTCAACGTAGTTTTTGTTAGTGAACTGAATCCTTTGTCTGTTCAACATACCTTTAGTAAGGTACCAATGTTCGTGTAGTACCCACTGGCAAAAGAAAATGTATTGATTGTTTAGCGGTTGGTGACGTAGTTCTAAAACCTGCGCTAAATGCAGCTCCACTATACTGAGAAACCCGAGAGAGAAAGAGAGAAATCAAGGAGATATGCCCAGCCAAAAAATTAACCTACACAGGAAACGGAGAAGAAGGCGGGAAAGTGGCTACATTACCAACTGTTTACTCACGCACGCGAGGCTCAAGTATATAAACTCATGCGGTCGCATACTCATGTTACAATCTTACGAAAAATGCAATATACGATAAACTAACGTGCAATAACTGCTTGTAGTATTCGCATTACACTCGCATCATGTTCATGAATAAACAGTTGGTCGTCTAGCCGCTTTCCCGTCTTCTCCGTTTCTTGCGTACGTTCATTTTTTAGCTGGATAAATTTTCTTGGTGCAATGCGCCAACTAGCTCAACAACGAGTGTTATTAGAGAAAGAAATTTTCATTGTGGCAGAAAAGCTGGGAGGTTGGCCGGAATCTATTTCCAGACCTGCTACCCAGCGTTAAAAAAGGGTGACAGGTTGGAAAAAAGAGGATACAGAAGGTGTTGGCGACAAGGAAGTTGGTAATGACCTTGGCGAAACCGATGAAACAAAGTTGAGAACGCTGCCATTCTTCAATAATTTTGTCGGTTTTCGTGCGATTCCGGCACATTAACAGGTTGACCACGTCGTCCGCTGTTCCCTTGAGCACGTGACCAACCTTGCCAGACTCCGACACGTCGTTGTCGACTACAAAGACTCCTGAATATACGCGATGTACGGTTTTGTGGACGTCCGAGCACGGATGGACAGCTCTTTCTTTGCGTCTGCCTTCCTACCCATGGGTTTCCCAAATAAGCCGCACAGCTTTTGCCTAAAAGTGTTCCAACTTCCGATCTCCTCCTCATTATGCTCGTACCATGCCTCTGTGGTGCCTTTCAGGTAGAACAGCACGTTGTCCAGCACCAGAGTCGGGTCGTATCGATTGATCGCACTGGTACATTCGTAGTCAGCTATCCAATCTTCGACGTCAACTTCATCCGTACGGCAGGACGCCCCAGGGTGTTTAAAATGCGTCAGCACGTACGTGGGCGGTGTTGTGGCCATATGCAGGCGTTTTACCGTGGCCGGCGCAGGCGTTGCCGTGGCTGATGGACAAGTGGCCATGACATCAGTACCGTCTCCCGTTCATGAAAGCTCTGATTGGACGACCACTGTGGAGCTCCGTTATGGAGCTCTTCTTTTACCCCGCACTTCCCCCAAATTGTTACGGGGACCACGAATGCACGGAAGACAGAAGCGAGTGTAATTTACAATATTTACAAGTAGTTGTGTCACCGAAAGGATGCCAACATCACGGCAAGTCTGCTTCTTCTTCTATTCGTCTGTAACCGCGGGCTCATGCACGATGCCTTGTAATAATATGTAGCGACTAAGCGCCAGTGAGGAGGGGGGGGGGGGAGCAATCTTGCGCTCTGCGAGGGGCTGGCACTCTCTCTTGCGCGGCGCTGATGTCGACCTCATATTTCCGAAGTTTGTTGCGTGATTTGAAGTAAATTATATTGATTACCTAATTGTTATTTCTATTAGTCATACTATTTTAGACCTCCTCTACTTTAACCCTGGTTTTGAGTATTTTTAACCATGTTTAGCATTGGCCACTTTAGTGTGAGCATGATCACGCCACAGGAAATCCATGGTTGCACGGCAAACTGGGCTCTTAAAGTGTTGTGCAATACAAATAGCAGATGGTCATTGAACCCAGTGCCGCATAGGGTACTGGTAAGGCCGTTTCTGAGCTTCGTATACTTTCGACCACATTACGCGTCACGTGTGGATGCGCAACACATCTCATATAACATTTACCTTTACCCAACTAAATCCGTATACTCGGGTTCGTGCAGGCGTTCGGACTCGCTTCAAGGATTGCGTCAATACCATGGCGCGCGGATCCGCTTCTGCAGCTGCTTTCTCGCGGGTGTCATATCGAGCTGACGTCATTCTTGAGAGCGCAGATCTTCCGTGCTATAGTTGGCCGATCGTCGATGAGTAAAGCCTCGTGGCATGCGCTTCCGGCACCACAATGGCATTCGAAGCTGCCGTGTCTTGTTTCAAGCTGAATCTATTATTTCTACGTATACACTATAGCACCCACATCCTTATTTGGGTTTGTTTTGGAACGGAACTCTTAAGGGCCCGTTCGCGCGTTGTGGCGCGTCACTGTTATTGCATGGCGCCGGCGTAACCAAAGAGCGAACGAGGACAAAATAGAGTGAATGCGGAGTCTGTCGATATACCGTGAGCCACTGGCATTTAACTTCGTTGTCTTCCTCCATCACCCGCGCTGGCCCCTTTGACCGGAGGTGCTCGGTGGATTTCGTGGCCTACGGGTGTCCCGTCCGTGATGTCCTCTCTTCGACGGCTGCTCGCCGATTGGGGCCTCGTCCATGGACTTCCGTCTCCCAATATTTTACTTTTCTCCAAATCATACTTCTCTTTTCATCTCTTTTAATTCCTACTTATTCCTTCCCTTGTGAACCACTGCATTCTGAGGTGTCGCACTTTGCGGCAGACAGCGGTGGAATTCACATTTTATTCATTCTTTTTTTTTCCTCATTAAAATCACTTCTAGCCACCCCCCACCCCGACCACTCGGTTGGAGCTCGTGCGATGCAGGGCACGTGCAGAGCTGGACCGTGTACTGTGGCTTGCTTCGTGTGTCGTAACAGGGCTGTCAGCATTTCGCTTGGTTCGCCTGCAATGCTCAGCGGGGTGTGCGTAGCGCACGAGTGCTGGTAGTTTCTGTGGTAACTGTTGCAACTGCGGACAGCCGAAATTTCAAACACTGTCGGTGTTGCACAAACACGAAGCTGTGCTCAGCATTCGCATTAGAGAGCATCGTAAACTTTTCGTGTATGCTTGTATCTGTCGCTCATTTTCCTTATGTTTGTCTTTCCTCGCTGAGCACATCGACGGGATACATATGCCACCTATAATCTGGTTCCGCTATTTGCTTCTCACTTGAGTCCCTGCAGAGAACGTTACGGTGAGAACATATTCGCATATTATTGCGGAGTTTTCGAATAGGGGCCCCAATAGGGACCCAAAGCACTTTGCGTACGCATGCTTTGGGTCAAGCAGAAGCGAAGAATAGGGTCCTCGGCGCTTTGAACACCGTCACTTCAGTCGGCGCCGTCACGTTTGTCTGACCCAAAGCTTTTGGGGCATTCTTTGGGGCTCCCGCTAAATTCAAAAAGTAGCGTTCCCAACGCAAAACCCAACCGCGGTTTGGGTTTTTCGCATGTGCACTGGCCTCGACGCTATTTCTTTGGGGCCCCAAACTTCGTATTGAGTTATATTCAGATTACATATGGAACTAAGTATACAGGTTGTCATTGCAAGAAAAGGACAAGATGGAGTGTTCAACCAAGCTTCGAGTATCTAATACACTACTTGAATATTTGCCAGAGCATTCCGAGGGCTTCCTTGCGACGCTTATACTTGCGCAATAAAACCTTACTTTTACTGCATAGGTCTTTCCGAGCACTTGAGAGGGACTTGTACGAATCTTGTCGCTGACATTTTTATGGCCAGCGCTTATCGACGCGTATACAATGAACGCATCGTTGGGTGCACCGTGAGTACATTCCTTCTCCTCACATTCGATGTAGTGACCCGGAGAGGCACCTGGATGAGTCGGGTGTGGAATACACTCGCGAAGTAGGCGATGAAGGTGACACGTGCAACTTCAAGGGCACCTTTGAAGTAATACAGAAAGGCGTTTTGCATATACCACGCGAAACTCGGCTTACACGACGCGCATGCTAACCCCGCCTTTTTTTTTTTTTTTCTTATCGCGCTGACTACCCGATACAAAAGGAAAGAATACATCTTTATTAAGCATATGCTGCACCTCCTATTCGGATGCCCTGAACGAGCAATTCTCGATGTACGGTACCTTTCGCAGCACTATCCTACCAGCGTGGAGAAATAAAACCGGGGTTTGGTAAGAACTCGAACGTTTGAACAATTCAAATAATACGTCCGTTTCGCTGACTGTGTCAGTCCGCGCGATCTGTGTTTTCGCGTGACACTGTTCGGGCTTAAGCGGCAGCTCGACTGCCGCTTCATCGGAGCTGACGCATCGACATTGCCTGAAGGATATATACACGCATACTCGAACGTGATAGGGCATTTGCGCTGCCCCGGGGTCTTAAAAAAAACTCCCTCCACACAACTGCGTGCGAGAGCCGTATAACAGCTGCGCATAGTTTCACCGTTCCGTTCGCGCGATAAGTGCTCCGTCATAAAAACGAAAGTGTCCTCTCTAGCACAGAACGGAGTCTGTCGAAGTCTGTGCTCGGACGTCGTGCGAAGCGGTGCAGACGGAGTGTGGGTGCACCCTATTGCACACTATACTGGACATTGTTATAGGGAGGCCGCTATGGGGAGGTACGTCTTCAAGCGAACTCATGGCTGCATCGTGGAGTACAGATATGTAAGTATATGCACTTCCGGGTTCAGTTCTTTAAGGTAGAAAACTTTAGTTCAAACCAGGACATAACCGCAGAGAAAAGGGGAGAGAAAAGTTCAGGGTGTAGGCGAAAATTTTTGAGGAGGGGAGGCGGGTGCATCTTTTTCATCTGAAGTGAGGGCCGGGCAGTCAGATGTGTCCGAGTGTCATTTTGGGGTCTGTGTGCCATGTCAACAAAGGGGGAAAATGGCAGCATATCCACGGAGTGAATGATGGAAAGTGGGGTGAAGCATTCGTCCGTCCATTCGTTCTTGCTTCCGTCCATCCATGCGTGCGAATGTGTCACCGTCCATGCGTCCATCCGCCCGTCCATGCCTGCGTCTGTTCGTGCGTCCGCACATTCAACTGTGCGTCCATCTCTGCTTTCGTCCGTGCATCCACTCCTGCGTCCGTCCATGCGTCCATCCGTCCGTGCAGCCATCCATGCGTCCGTCCATGCATCTGTCTGTGTGTCTGTTCGTCCACCTATTCAACACTCCAAGTACCACCATCTCGCATCTTTTCAACATGTATTCTTTATATAGAAGCACCGCCATCCAGCGGACATTCCAAGGACTGAACGAGAGGAGGCCCACGCAAACTTTCTCACGGCTTGCACTTCGTGTCTACTTCCCACCTTTAACCACCTCGAGTTCATGGTATACACTAGTTCACTGTGTTCATGGCACTGCGGCCAAACGCTCACTAAAACTTTCTAAAACCTAGGAGGTTACGCCCAGCGAGTATAACGTAGCAACCCTTTCTTGTCTTCTGTGCGTTGTTGAACAATAAAAAATTCGCTAAAAAGCCGAATTCTCCTAAAAGCCAAGTTCTGCTGTCTCTCATTCCCCCTTAGCAGCCATTGGCATGTACATGGAGCATTATCTTTTATTGTTCAACAACGCAAAGAAGAAATCTCTCACCTGCACCGCCTTGGAGGTCAAAATGTTATACTTGTTTCACACTACTACAACGGCTACTAGGGACAAACAGGTGCCGCTAGAAGGAGCTTCGCCCCTAAAATTGTGTCTGTGGGGAGGGGAAGCACGGGCCCAGTGTGCCACCCTACCCTGGCTACGCCACTATGAGAGCTGTTTTGCTTCCCTTATAGAAGAAAACAGTTCGTTAGCTCCATTGCTTGTTTCATCTTTTCTTTGAGGTCCGCCTAGGTTAGAGCTGAAGTTTTTCACCTCTGCAATGTTATGCACCAACTGAGCCAACAAAACCGAAGTAGTATTTCAGTTCCTTGAACTTAAATATTGTATACAACAGGGATCGTATTTTTCGGGGGATTCGGGTGAATGAGTCTAAGCGTGCAGAAAGGTCTGTATACGGTCGGGACCAACGTTGCTTGTGGGTGATTAGCCCATATATGAATATTTTTTTTCCTTCTAGCATGCTCCCCGTATATATGTAGGAGTGCTAAAGTAAGCCTGATGTATACGAATCAACTATTTCAGAAATAAAAAAAAAACGCGTGTATTTAACGTTGCATTACAGCTGATAAGGTGGAGCAAACATGGACCATCTACAAGTTCTCAGTTCTTTAAACATGCGTTCCTAGCCAACGTGATTCAAAGCCGAAAAGTCATGGCAAGTACCTAAGTGTACAAAAAGGTGCGTCAGGTTCCATGCCACAAGTTTAGAGCAATTTGTAAAAAAAGATTCTAAAATTCTTATTTGGGACTGGAACTCGTACGCTTCAAAACTGAACAACGGTAACCCGTAGACGATAAAAGTTCTTCCGCTACTGCGCCTTAACACACTGGTTTTATTTTTGGGACGAACCGTCTGCGTATCATATTGAAGCCCACTGACCCCAGAAACGCTGGCTTAATGTGGCTGGGTCGTGTATATATACGTACTTATTTAATTGTGCTTTTTTTGTGTGTTGCGAGTTCAAATACCGGAGTACTGAGATAACCCGTAATGTATAGAGGCTTGGACGAGCTTCTGCTATATATGCCATTTTTTTAAATGAAATATAGACGCAAATTCAGTATATTTTGGTGATTTACTATACTGGCGGGCCTTGTCCGGGAAGATGAACCCACGACCCCGTGTTAAGCTGCACGTTGATATCATGGCGGCTCCCATTACAGATGATAAACGGCCGCGGTTCTATAGAACATATACCTGGTGTATGACCATATAGGTACGAGCTTAGCCATGGCAATGCAGGCAAGAACTCTCGTAACATCGCCTCATGGTCACCTGCTCGTCTGTTTGGGCGACTGGTTTTCGCCCTTCTAGGCGCTCAGTTATCGACACTTACTGCTACATCTTCGGCTCCAGTTTGTGCGAAGACATTCTTTGGGTAACTTCGGCCTCAAGTGACACGAAAACCTTTATCTACACAAGTACCAGCCATTATAGCGGATGTTTCGAAACACAACAAGGAGCGGTAAAGACAGATATAAGTATTTCTTAATGCCAAAGAGAGAGGAAGAGAGACATAAAAGAGGTACACCTTACGGTACCCACAGTGCAGCTACTGACGGTAATACTGTTTTAGGGGTGAAGCTCCTTAAGCCGTGGGTCGTGCGTCCTCGATGAATGTAGTAGTAGTAGTAGTAGTAGTAGTAGTAGTAGTAGTAGTAGTAGTAGTAGTAGTAGTAGTAGTAGTAGTAGTAGTAGTAGTAGTAGTAGTAGTAGTAGGTTGATTGTTGAAAATTTATTGGACTATTCACAATGTGCTCTCGCTGGATGGCTTCAGTACCGTGGTAAAAAAAAACCAGGGTGACCTCAAACTGGTCAGCTTGTTACTGGTGGGTAGCCACCTCTCGTTTAGTCTTTGGAATGTCCGCTGGATGGCGGTACTTGTATATGATGAATATACGACGAAAAAATGCGAGATGGCGGTACTTGGAGTGTTCACTACATTGATTGGCTGACGGAAGGACATAGATACAAACAGACGCACGGACGGAATGATGAAATGATGCGAGGTGGCGGTACTTGGAGTGTTCACTGTATGGACGGACGGACATACTCACAGACAGACGGATGGGCGGATGGACAGACAGACAGACGGTCACACGGACAGAAGCACGGATGGACGGACGCTTCACTCCACTCATCATCATTCACTCCGTGGATATGCTGTGATTTTTTAATAAGTTCTGCGGCCCTCGAAGTGACGATTTTCTCGTTATGATCTAGACTATGCGGCAAGCTTGATGTCTCTAGATGCAGCACGCGAGGGTTTATTGGTTCAGCAACAAGCCTGTCCCCAGAGTTCACGTGATATGGAACTTTAAAACAGAAAAAAAAGGACTTGTGGAGGTTCCGGAGGTTGCGCATGTATATTTCTGATTCGAAACTTTCACATACGGTGGCGTCGCCATGCGGCATCCGTCGTAACTGTCGTTTGGGGTATGCCCGCGCAGCCAGCCCATGCCATCGTTCTGGCAGCCTCACTTTGTTGGTTCACTGATGCTTTATATTTTGTCACTGGTAATTTCTGCTCCAGTTATTCGGAATTCAGTAATGAACTGCCGAAGTCGGACAGGTACTGCGAGTCGTAGTAGCAATGATTTACTCTTCATTGTTTGCTTGCTGAGCCAGAAGAACCACGAAATATGCTGGATGCCGCTGTAGAGACGCCGTGCAGTCAAAGGCGAGGTTTCCTGCTTTGCACGAGCACGGTCGCTCGATATTCCGTGGCTGTGGCACGAGAAGCGTTCACAAAGTTGTACGTACATTCCTGCACACCGCAGGCAGACGATGGGCCCGGCGTTCGAAACTTCTTTTCCTTTATTACACGCCGCACATGCGTTTCTCAGCACGCAGTGTGGAATATAATACATGCTAGAGTCAATGACCTTCTCAGCAAAGCCTTGAAAACACGGTGGCTGCAGCCGCCGAAATTGCTACGCAGTTCGAAGTGACGGGCACATCGGCGGCGGCTGCCGGCGCGCCGGCTGCACGATCCCCCAAACGACGTTCATGTTGGGCTTGCACTAGCGCCCTCTCTATGCAGTGAAAGTTACGAATATATTTGTGATATACTGTACACGATAGGTCACGCTCGCCCTGGCAGCATAATTTAGTGGTGAAACACCTACCTTATAGGGTCTCGCCTCATCGGCGTGCCATGTCACTGTCCATCAGGAATGGGTAGGCACTACAAAAAATGAATAAATCCCCCTACTCGCCATCGGTTCAAACCACGGAGCAAGACTATATGCACATTATGAGATAAAGGTTCGCCGTTGCTGCCTAAAATATTTTGTTTGGCTTAGCAGAGCTGTCAAGATGTGCGATGAAAAACAGAAAATTGCTTAAGTTTCTTGTGCAGAACCAGATACACAAACGTGCACCTCTACGGTGAAGTGCCTAAGCTAGTGTTGGTTTCGTTAGTTATCTTGCTCACCATAGCGTGTTGGTTACTTAACTTTATGATGCGCCTCATTAAGAGTGAGGCCCAAGGGACGGCGTTCAGCTCTCCCATAGCAGAGTACCGGGTACTCTAATATCCACTTTTTTGTAAACACAGCAGCACATGATGCAGCCTCATTACGTGCGAGGCCTAGGAGACGGGTTTCGGATCTCCCATAGTAGAGCTCCGAATACCTTACATCATTAAACAGTTTATCTAAACACACGTAACGGGTGACGTCTTTATGCTCTCTCATAGCAGTGTACCGACTACTCCAAATCATTAAACACTTTTTCTATACCAATGACACATATACGTTGGGGGAGCCTAACTGTAGCTAGCTACCAAGGACAATAGCATTCGAGCGTTTTTCGCAGCTTGTCCACGAGCTAGCCGTCTTCACGGTGTAATTCTTGCCAAGACGGCCTCATCAAGTGTGAGGCCAACGGGACGGATTTATGCTCTCCTGTAGTAGAGTACTAAGTATTTTAAATTGTTAAGCACTTTTTCTAAAAACATTCAGAGTAAAGTAACGTGCGTGTAATCGGGATAGCTCACTGCTATGCCTTAGTTGAGTACGAAATACTAGAAATCGGTCAACACTTTTTCTAAACGCATGAGGTAGTGAAATTTGACTGGGACGGCTTTCTGCTCTCCCATGGTAGAGTACCAAGTACTCTGAAACTTTTTTTAAACACTGTTACTGCTGATTACGTAATGGTTATACAATTTTAAACAGGAGGTCCTGGAGCCTCTTGCATTCGTACCTCCTTCTGTATATTTATTCTACATGACACTACTTTCTGTACTAATAATTTAAAATACATTTTGCGAACTAGCAATGTCGAAAAGTCATCTATTTGAAACATCACTTATTGAATCATATCTGCAAAATGATGGTGTGTTAGTAGACCGGTGGCAAATAAAGCAGCAAAAAGTGAAGATTTGGATGTGGGAAACATCGGGGGAAGTGGTTATGTTGTCAGAAGGAAAAGAAAAGAAAAGTGAGGCCCGTAGCTGTCTGCTTCAGGGAGCGACACCTCAACAGTAGCTCACAAGGGACGGGGTAAACATCAGCGCACTCTGCATATTTCGCCACTTCTCAGGATTCAGCAGGCTAGTATATAGAGCTGAAGATTTCTTTCTCACCGCGTAGCGTTCCTCCTCACTTTTTGTCCACTTTAATTTGCCTCTATCTCCGAATAATGTACACTTAAGTTTCTAGAACTGGAAATAACGCGTCGTACGCTTTCATCATGCATTCCGCAGCGGCGGTGTAAAGGTTATGTGGTGCATGGCTGCTCACTCGATGGTTGTGGGTTCGAACCCAGTCGTGGAGCTGGGTCTCATTTCGATGGAGACGAAATTCTAGAGGACCGTGCGCTGTGCGATATCAGGGCCCGTTAAAGAACACCAGATGTTCGAAATGTCCGGAGCTCTCCATTACGGCGTCCATCATTATCATACATCATTTTAGGGGCGAAGCTTCATAAGGCTTGTCCGTCGGCGGCGTTGGCGTCATAGAGTTCCCTAATATACACTTAAGGGAACTCTGGCGCTACTGTCTATCGGAGCTGCAACGCACGGCGCTTCAGCGAGCATGGGAATGATGGGTAGTACACACATTTGTCTAATCTTCGTACCTCTGGTCTGCTTCTGGGTCCGTGTGTGTTCGTGTGGCTTGAAGCTGTTTTTTCATGAAAACATAAATTAGCAAATGTTCACCGTTTGCGCTTCACAACCTAATTCTTTTAGCTTACCATTTCGAATCGAGACACTAAGTTCAAAAGGGTTCGTTCTTTCTTTCAAAACGAAACCGTAACCAGCAATAAACGAAGCCGCAAGTACGATTCGCCACCCGCAAGTGCGAAGACAAGGCAAATGTGTGTACTACCCATCATTCCCATGGTCGCTGAACGATTGCAGCGCCAGAGTACCTTCTAGTTAATTTTAGGAAACTCTATGGTTGGCGTGCTCGTGGCCGTGATGACGATGATGATCATGGACAACGATTGGCTTGTGCAGAATATGACTTGTCAATATGCTCTGCGATGCACTTAGTATGACTGGAAATAAACAAAAACCACTAAGGGAACGCGCAGAGACCTTGTTGTCTTCACCAGCTTCAAGCTATAGATCCGATACCACACATCAGTAATAATGAAGGGAAAAAGAAAGTCACAACTCGCCACAACGCGCCATTTGTGGCCAATAAGCATTGTATATATCTTTGCACTGCTTTGTCACTCACTTGTCAACTGTCAGCGATTCGCTTTGTATTTAATAGATACAATCATAACGATTCACCAACAGAACTGCTGGAAAGAACCGAATTACTAACAATTGAAAACAGGGCAAATATAGCGAGACTAAAGTTTCTATTGCAATGTTTCAATGGCGACATTGAGATTGACAACTCATCTCATTAAACGCTGCAAAACTCGCACAACACAAATACTCCCAAAAATTGGCTCAGTACTCAACCAACACAAACGGCCTCATAACTCTTATTTTCCTGTTGCGATTACTGAACTGAATTATTTAGAGAAAACATTCTCTAATTGCAAGTCCACAAACACTTTTGTAGCATCATTGCAAAAAGTGTTTATTACGGCGCAAGCGCTGTTCTGTTGTCGTTTTTCCTCTTAGAAATTATACTTTACTGTGCAATGTTCCAACAGCTGTTCAACAGTTTTTTTCTTTCTTGTAAACACGAATGCAAGAGTGTTTTGTAATATAGTGCTGTAATACAGTGCTGTAATACAGTGCTGTAATACAGTGCTGTAATACAGTTATGTAACACAGTGCGTTCGTTTTTTTCTGCTTATGTGTAGATATTTCTTAGGAGTACTCTCTTTTTTTTTTACTTTTGTTCAAAATGTTGGGCTTTTTTGGTGTCGTTTTTTTCTTATTTTTTTCGGTCTCCAATAAAGGAAATGCGAGATGATATGGTAATACTACACTTAGTGTACTTAAATGTATTGGCTTCGGCTGAACGGATTTCTATTTTTCATTTTCTCTTTCTCATGTTTTATATGTACGTATTTGCATATGCGTCTTATCGTGTGAAATACTTTCATTTTTTTTTTTTTAGTCAGGCTGCTGTGGCTTTCTGCGAACGCTGTTGTATAGTTAAGGCAGAAATCTCGTGGTAGTCTTGTCCTAACCAGTTTTCAGTGTATGATTCAATTTTCATTTTGTTCTCTTTTTATGACTCTTTATGTGACACTTTAGCATGTGTTCCTTCAGCAATGATCTCGAATGGGACTGGCAGTATTGTTCAATAAATAAATAAATAAATAAATAAATAAATAAATAAATAAATAAATAAATAAATAAATAAATTACATGCGTGAGTTGTCAATGTCACGAGCGATTTGCGGTAACACCAAATGATCTCACTGCTTCGTCAACTCATCACCATTCACTTCGTGGATATGCCGTGTTTTCTTTTATTATTATTATTATTATTATTATTATTATTATTATTATTATTATTATTATTATTATTATTATTATTATTATTATTATTATTATTATTATTATTATTATTATTATTATTATTATTATTATTATTATTATTATTATTATTATTTCACTATACGCCCGTCAGTGCAACTAACGCTTCTTACGTGCGGAGTAAGTGAGCGAGGTTAAGAGGAACCATTTATTCAAGTGTCCGTTTAATTGTTAAGGCCAAATGCACAGGCAGAGTTTTAGGGGCGAAGCTCCTTGTTTAGAAAAAATTATTTACAGCATGTACAGAACACAAAGGCTTCATACCATTCCAGTAACAGGGCACATACACTTCGGCACATCTATATTTCACGACTAACATCACTACGTTACAGTGAAGACATTTGCTCTAATATACATGATTATGTTGGCATACATGTACACAAGAATTCAATGTGATATCACGATACAAGGGTACAAGTACAAGGGTACAAGGATACAAGCTCCTGTTTAGAAAGAGTTTATTCTTTCATGGGACGCAACAAACCTAAGAGACAAGCGTCTGTATAACAGGCACAATAACAAACAAAAGACAAAGCACAACATACACTACACATTTAAACTAAAGTGTCCAAGTCCGTAGGATGTCCATAGTCCGTTGTACTAATAACTGTACATATACTACGTAAATGCACTAATCACAATATGGACAATGTACATGATGATATATGTACAGAATTTACAAGACTTGGGGAAGATGTTATAAAATATGTACAATAGGTATCAATATTCATAAAAGTTACATAACTTACAGCGTTAGAATGAAGTGCATATATATGAGAGCGCACACCCATATGGAACACACACAAACACATAAAAATAGTAAACACATAGTGATTACATGCACCAATCAGACATTGACAGGTGACCTGTCTATAGGAACCAGGCGAGGTGGAAGACTAATCGAACGCGTCTGTCAACTATGGACAGAAAGCGGCACGACCATTGTCGCAGAAATTCTTCCTCCCCAAGGAAGAACAATTCCTCCGACAGAAACGATAAGAGTTCAGAATAGAGGCGTTCCAGAATCGGAAAAAGAGCACGATGACGATGACCTGCCGCAACAGCTTCGCAGCTATTACGCCATAAACAAAAAGCTTCCGCAGCTATTAGAAGGCGTGCAAAGCGACTACGCGAGCAGCGACCAGATGTTACAAAGCGATTAACCCCTAGGCCACGAAAACTAGTGTTAACTGACTTCCAAAACACCTTTGCAATGACACATTGCTGCAGCATATGCTGGTTAGACTCCTGTAACGGGAAGTTAGGACAAGTGGAAGATGGGACCATGCCCCACCTCTCCAGTCTGTCCCGTGTTGGGAGTACTCTCCATCCAAGACGCCACATAAAGTCACGGAGGTGACCAGGCAAAAACGATGCCGTTATCGCGCTCCACGAGACATGTCTCGATCGTGCTAGACGGGCTGGAGGAACCAGAGGAAGCAGAATAGCCACCGTTGTATCTACAATGCGGCTTTCAAGAATGTCCACATCGGGACAAACCTGCTGCGCGTGTCGATACAATGCTACTGCCGTTGAGTAAAATGCAGGTACGTGAAGTGTTTGAGGTGCAGAATTAAGCCATGCATCTGGTAGTAAATAGCGTAACTTGGTGCCTAAGAAATAGCAGGCGAGATCACGCGCGGGGCACTGATCACCATGCAACAACCGAAGTAAGAATCGTAGGGCAAGTAGCCGGCAGCGAACAGAGACGGATGGGAATGCGAATCCACCGCAGTTTCTCGGTTGCCCAAGAGCTGCTCGGCAAACCAGCTCTGTTCCACCCGACCAGAAAAAAGAGCCAATGAGGGATTGCAACGACCTGGTGATTCATAATGGGGGCTGTAAGACATGAGATATATACCATTCACGGCCGCAAAACACCGTCTGTGCTAAATACCTTCTTTCGAGCATCGGTAAATCATACTCTTGTGCTTCCCGGACGTGTAGTTTTACATCTTCGACTACTGAATTCCACAAGGAGGCTGATATGCCGTAGCAAGTATAATCAAGCCCCAGAATGCGAATAGAGTCACTTTTTTGAAGACCGAAAAAGGAACTTAGACTTGCGTCTGGTGAACCAATGAATAAATATCGACATTTGGAAAAATTTAACGCAGCACCTGAAATCGTGCCATACGTAGTAAAAAGTCGTAGGCTACGGGATAAACTGTCCTCATTCTTCAAATACAACGTGATGTCGTCAGCAAATGCTGTCACTGTCACGGTACCACTACCTGGAAGAGGAAGGCCTCTAACGTAAGGACCAGCGATTAGCGATTGAAGGAATGGTTCGAGGCTGAATACAAAAAGCTCCTTTTGGCATGGCTTGGGCGTCCCTCGTAGTACGTAACCACCAGTGGCACATACCCGAAATAGATATAACGTTTCACCTCCAAGGTGGTGCCGGTGAGAGATTTCTTCTGTGCGTTGTTTAGCAATAAAAAATAGTGCTCAATGTACATGCCAATGGCTGCTAATGGGGAATGAGAGACAGGAGCATTCGGCTTTTAGTCAACGCGCACGCTGCGGTCCCCATTAGCAGCCATTGGCATGTACATTGAGCACTGTCGGACAAGAAAGGGTTGCTACATTATACTCGCTGGGTGTAACCTCTTTAGTTTTAGAAATGTTTAGCGAGCGTTGAGCAGCAGGGCCATGAATACAATGAACTAGTATATACCATGAATGAATTCGAGGTGGTTAAAGGCGGGAAGCAGATACGAAGCGCAAGCCGTAAGAAATTAAAAGCTGAATCCTCCTGTCTCTCATTTCACATTAGCAGCCACTGGCATGTACATTGAGCACTATCTGACAGGAAAAGGTTCCTACGTTATACTCGCTGGGCGTAACCTCCTTGGTTTTAGAAAGGTTTAGCGAGCATTGGGCCGCAGTGCCATGAATACAGTGAACTAGTATATACCATGAACTCAGGGTGGTTGAAGGTGGGAAGTAGACCCGAAGCGCAAGCCGTAAGAAAGTGTGCGTGTGCCACCTCTCATTTAGTCCTTGGAATGTCCACCGAACGGCACTGCTTCTATATGGGGAATATATGATAAAAAGATGCGAGATGGTGGGACTTGGAGTGTTGAATAGATGGACGAACGGACACACAGACAGATGCATGGATGGACGCATGAACGGACGCACGGGTGGATGCATGAACGAACGCAGGGACGGGCGCACGAACAGACGCATGGACGGTCACACAGACTGACGCATGGACGGACGAATGCTTCGCCCCACTCTCCATCATTCACTCCGGGGATATGCTGCAATTTTTTTTTCTGCCGCATAAGTGTCATTTCTCTCTCTCTCTCTCTGTGTGGGGTGAAAGAGGGGAGATAACAAATAGTATTTTTATGTACGTGCGCGTGTTTGTAGTTTTGCGTGTATTATCCAAATGCAAAACACAAATTTCCAAAGAACTTGAACACCTTTCTCCACCTCCTTCACCGGCCCCACTGAGTGAGTCCACTCGAAGAAAGCTTTCGTGAGCCTGAGTGCGAGCGAGTTAAGCTCGGGAAAAGTTTGGTGACTCTGAGTCCGAGTCGGTTCAAAACGCAATATATATTTCTTAAGTGAATCTGAGTGAGTTCCACTTCGTTTTGCCGACCGAAGGGACTCCTATCTAGTCTTCTTCAGCGTTAGCCTTACCTGGATTCCCATTTGCACTCACGTCTACTTACAGGTATTTCAAATCAGTGCTGCTTATACACCATTTGAATATTTTTAATCAGAAGTGCAAATTGCATAAAAAAAAGGGGGGGGGGGGGCTCGACTTTCCGCGCACCAAATTTTCAAGGGAAGCTCTTAATAATTATATCTTATGCTGTCATATATTCTATGAAAAATTACCTCACCGATTTGCAAGCACTGAAAACTCATTTTCAAAAATTTACATGTCAGATGGCGCCAAGAGCACGGATTGGATGAGGTAGTGGTGTTAAGAAGCTAATTCTATACTAACGGACTCACTCAAACTCAGATCAAGGCTCGAGCCATGAGTCTGAGTCTGGATGAGTTCGGGTGAGTAATGTTTTGGCGAGTTTGAGTCTGAGCGAGTCCGGTTGAAGAAACAATTTGTGAGTTTAAGACAGAGTGAATCCAAAGCTCGAAATATATTGGATGGGTGAGTCTGAGAGAGCTCCAGCAGTTTTTCCAAACTATGCCCGCGAATAATCGCGGCCGCCCCAAAGGGGAGATAGGACGCGGGTTGCATTTCCCTCTGGTGTGCCAGTGGTGTTCAATGACTTTAGCATGGAACCACGAGTAGGTTACCTTGACCCAGGCTCGGTGTCCGCTCTTCAATCACGCTTTTCTGGCTCTCTCACATCGCTTTCTCTGTTTCCGCTCTCACAATACAACGACTACAGCTACCACACACATCTATGGCCACGAGAGTTTGTTTAATCATTAATGATTTGTGTCAGTTGTCGGAGTGGGGCTGTATTACTAAGCGTCATTGTCGATGCACCCACGTCAAGTGGTGCTGTAGCAGTCAAACACTAAGGGACATTGAGCAAGCTCTATATATATCAATGTGCAGTAAACATTAAACTACTTCTGTTGGGGCACGTTTTACTTTCGTGTTTTACCGATTCCCATGACGGAGGGATCAACCACGTGTTTTTCGTTTTTTGTATAGCAGTGCAATAGAATCAATTGTTATCCGCTGCTCACTGCCACCCGATCGCGTTAATGACACATGTGAATTGTTGCTCTAACCACCGACTTTATGCATCGTCATGCGTCCGATTGTATGCGTGCGTGAATATATGCGCACAAAAAAATTGAAAGGTTTTGGAGGAAGCCTTGAAGCCCGGCGTCCTATCCCAATCCACACCCCTGGATACGCCATTGCACCTGAAGATTAACAAGGCTAGCATCTCCGGGGTTACCAATACAAGTTACTATCTATCTATCTATCTATCTATCTATCTATCTATCTATCTATCTATCTATCTATCTATCTATCTATCTATCTATCTATCTATCTATCTATCTATCTATCTATCTATCTATCTATCTATCTATCTATCTATCTATCTATCTATCTATCTATCTATCTATCTATCTATCTATCTATCTATCTATCTATCTATCTATCTATCTATCTATCTATCTATCTATCTATCTATCTATCTATCTATCTATCTAATCTCGTAGAGAGCGCACGCGTACTTTACGACATTGTTATGCGAAGAATGAGGGCACAGCAAGAGCAACAAAGGTTCTGCGCCGTGACCATAAGTGCACTTGTGTGTGTATACGAACACGTGCAGTACAAAAGCTGCGTGCATGCCTTTGCAAGGATGCAGCTGTTCAGTTTTCCACGTGTAGTGTGGAAAAATCAATGCGATGCGGCACAACATGCATGAGGACTAAATTGACTGGCTTTAGAGCGGGAGTATCTGAACGTTCGTAGTTTGATATTAGATGCACCGGGTTCTGTCCTTGTTTCTCTTTTAATTGTGAAACTAATGAAGCAGTTGATGACCCCAGGGCTTTCGTTCACACGTGTCTGCATCGAAACAATCTATCGCAGGCATTCATACGAGGACATCTCGTCTTCACGTGCACGACCTTCTCTTTAATGCTTTGGTTCATACATACCATTTTAAAGAATTCGTTTTTACTTTTTCATTTTCCCACTTCGCGCATACATGCTTTTTTTGTTTTTTTTTCTTGCAAATAGTACACGCGCTGCCGACGCCACGTGTTTTCATTTCGTCTTCCTGTTGACAGTACGCGCGGGGTCGCTTTTAATGATGAGGAATTTGTATTATTATTTTTTTCATCTTCATCAGCAAAAACAATGTGCCGTTATTCTAGTAGCGAGGGCATGAGAGAATGCAAACGCACACGGGAACACGTGCGGCTCTCAAAAAGCAGCGGCATGTTATAACCCGCGTCAAGTTATTACAATATCGGTGCTATAATGTAATCGCTTGCTCTTGTTTAGGCCGACTAGACAAGTACGTTCACTCACATGCTTGCGAGGTGATACACTTAAATGCAAAATACACTCTGACGTAAGCAGGCGGTCTGTTCAACTTTAAGTTTCGAGTTCCTAACCACGTTGCGTATTAGATAATAGAAAACTTGACGAAAGCCCTAGCGGCATCCAGTCCTTGTGAATGATTTTAAGACTGGAGGCTTCTCTGTCTGTGAAGAACAGGGTAGCTGCAGGAGTTTCGTCAGCAATATTTTACATACCCGTACACGAATAATACGAGGAACGAAGTGGATAAAAAATCACAGCATATCCATGGAGTGAATTATGAGTGGGGTGAAGCTTCCGTCCGTCCGTCCGTGCACGCGTCCATGCATCCGTCCGTCCATGCGTGCGTCCATCTGTCCGTCCGTCCGTGTGTGTGTCCGTATGTGCATCTGTTCGTCCATCTGTGCATCTGCCCGTCCATCCGTGCATGCGTTCATGCGCCCGTCCGTCTGTTTGTCTGTATGTCTGTATGTCTGTCTGGCGACGAGCATGAGCCACCGCGGCCCCTCGCTCCGCTTCATCCATGCCCCGTCAACGAGACGACGAGTAAGAGCCGTCGCGGTGCTCCCCGCTCGCCGCTCTGATTCGTCCATGCACCACCAACGATCCGCCACGTACGGTGACGATTCAGTAGACTGAGAGAAGCACACGTTCTCCGCGCACCCAGGCACAGCCCGTGCAGCAGCCAATAGGAGAGTAGCGGTATGGCGTCATCTAGAATATCTTCACTCAATAGCATTTTGTTTGTACTTTTATGAGACAGCGCCATCTATTATTCTGTTCGGGAGATACTGCCTTCCTTTTTTTTTCCTTCTCTTCTTCTTCTGCTGGTTACGCCTGACGTAGGACAAGGTTAGACTAAAAGGAGCTTCGCCCCTAAAAGGTGGTATTTTAATTGGCACTGTCGTCATGCGAAACGCATAACAAGCACTCCCTATCAAACAGAGCTCCGAGCACCAAAACTTAGTGAAAGTTCACTTGAACTGTTTTCTTTCACGGCGCATGCTTACAAAACACTGTTTCCGAAACGTCATTGAATTCCAAGGTTGGCTGGACGCCAACATCAGGACCCGCCCTGACATTCAAACACTATGCGGTCACATTAAGGTGTACCAGTATACCGGCATCAATTGCCCACCGCCATCTACGCCACTACCGCGCCTAAATATACCGGACCACAAACAATCTAAGGAAGTCACAATTGCTTGGTTTCCAAGCAAAGCTGAAAACTAACTGGCTTGTGAAGATTATAAGTGGCAGTCGTGAAGAAGCATTCGTGACTACAAGTCATCTCAGACTGTGGTACGAACAATGTTTATTACATGAACATGTGATAAACTTCGTTGGTACGACAGTTCATGACTTGTTGCTTAGTCATGAATGCTTCGTCAGGACTACGTCTTCTAACCTTGACGAAACCCGTTAAGTAATAAACGACGTTGGCATACAAGAAAATGCCGCCGTTAGTATACAATGGCTGCATTTCGGATGGATGCGAAAATGCTCAGGGCCCGTGTACCTATAGGTTCAGCCGCACGTTAAAGGACGCCAGGTGGTCTAAATTTCCAGAGCCCTTGCCGTCTCTCACAATCATATCGTAGTTTGGGGACGTCAAAAGTCCATTATTTATTACGATTGCTCTACCGTGTACCTCAATATCAGTATGTGGGCCTCAAACATTATCACCTCGTTAGAAATGAGGCCGCAGCGGCCGGGATTCGATCCCTCGACCATCAGGTGAGTGGTCGAGCCCCCAAACTGTGTCAGGTCGCTGTTGATCATTCGAAAGTTTAGTATCATTTGTAGCTGACTAGCAAAGCATAACTGCATACAGCGCTGTTTTCGAGTTGATCGATAATCGAATAATAACAACTCTCAGAGTGCACATGAAGTTTTCAGCCCTACAGCTGTATACTTGAGTTGTTTCTCACAGGGTGAGTGGCCGGTCACATCTGTGATTACGCCGTGTTAATTAAGTTATATGAAGGACCGCGAGCTAAGTATATAAAAAAGAAGAAGAAGAAGAAGAAAAAAAACTACCTATGTGGACTGTTGTGACGGAGCGTTTTAAGGCTTATTATGTAGTTTTCGCGGTCACTCAACTTTTCCTGCTCATGGTTGCTGTTAATTGAGTTAATATTCAACAGACTCATGTAGTATATAATTCACACTGCTTTATTCATGATCGGGGTCGAGCATGTGTATTGGCCTGCCAAATGATGCAGCTATCTTTCATTATCGTTGCCAACAGGGAATTCATTATCTGTAAACATACGAGCTATCTGTGTCGGTAGGGGTCTGTATAGTCTTGACGCAAGAGCTATTCAAGCAAGTGACCTGTGATTCCGCCGCAACGGAAATGGGAGATACCAAGGAAAACGAGACCGACAAATAAGAATGATAAAATAAAACACCGGAACATCCAGAGACTGGAGCGGCTTCTTTGCACACTGAGCCTTTCATAAATGCTCTATAGTGGCGGCTAGCGAGTCCGTGTATACTGGTCTTTACCACTCCTCATCCATCGAAATGCGACTGCCGTGGCTGGAATCGAACCCACGACCTTAATTCGGGTTCGATAATCAGATTTTCGTTCTCGTACGTTTGTTATTGGCCATTCCTTTTTGTGCATAATCTTACTATTGTGCGCTTGCATTTTTTTATTCGCTTGTGTTCTTACCGATCTAATGGGTGCACGTTATAAGTTTTCACACACCATTCCTTTCCGTTACTTTGTTACCTTGGGACAGGCATTCTTACATGCGTGTTTACTCTGCTTAGATGCATATAATATATACGACTTCATGGTACTACTGGCACTCGTAATGTTTGTCATGTCATGTGCAGTAATTTAATCACGTTTCTGGCTCGTAAGTTATCGCTACGCAATTGTGATTTTCGCTTAAAGGTTAGCGGTAATTTAGTTATCAGCCATGTCTTACGATTACCCAATGTTTGCGAACTAACCCAGCTTTTGGTGAACGTGATAAACATGCGGGAGGGATCGGCTTCTTTGTTAGTAATTAGCCAACGCACATACGTGCTCCTATAATCCAGTTCCCAGTTTCCTCTCTCTCTCTCTTTATATATATATATATATATATATATATATATATATATATATATATATATATATATATATATATATATATATATATATATATATATATATATATATATATATATATATATATATATATATATATATATATATATATATATATATATATATATAAACAACCTACGACCTTCGAATAACGCGTTCGCTGCTCTAACGACTGAGCTATCACAGCGGCCTTCCCTCCATCCACTTTATATATATTGCCGCGAACCATGCATTGGGTTTGTTTATTTGTGTTTTGTTTTTTCGGCCTGGCTGCGCCGGCCTGTGCTATCGCCGTTTTCACAGCGTTTCGAACAAACGCTACCACAGCGTTCCCGATACAATTCGACTATACGAGAAACCCTCGCGCCGAGGGATATAAATTCCCGCACAGCCGATGCCGCGTCATTCGATCGCCGACGCTCACTAGCGTGCCCGTCGTTTTGCTGGCCGCTGCTTCGCCGCCTGTGTATTCTTTCAGTTGTTAGGGGAGCACAGGTTCGCTCCAATAAACTTGTTTCCCTTATAGACAACTGCGTCGTCATTTGCTGCGTGACAATATATATATATATATATATATATATATATATATATATATATATATATATATATATATATATATATATATATATATTGTAACGATGTTGAAGTTGAAGGACTCGGGGTGTAATAAAACGTATTTATAAAGGGCGAACCTGTGCCCACAACTCAAAGGACTATGGTCGTAGAACGTTACAGCAGAACACCAAAGATGTCTGCCTTCTTCTCCTTCTTCAAGACGAGTCCCAAGCGCGTGGCGCACATCAGCCGGGGCCAGCTGGGTTCTCGTGCTATCATCATCGTCTCTGCGCAACACTAGACGGTGCGCATGTATGTCCCTGTGCGCGCGGTGATGGGCGCGTAGTTCGAATGCAGGCAATATGTCGCGGCATAATCCCCCTCCTCATACGCATCGTCCCGATGCGTCAGGCAATGAATAGATTCGTGGTAGGCGTCACTGGTTTTCCGATGATCTTTCATAGTAAGGCTTCATCCGGACTACATGTACAACCTCTGTAGGGTTGCGGCGTTTTGAGCTCCCGTTTATAGCGGATATGACTTGGTACGTTACATCGCTTACACGATGGAGTACTTCGTAAGGCCCGAAGTAGCGGCTAAGAAGTTTTTCAGAAAGTCCACGGCGGCGCACTGGGGTCCATATCCATACTTTGTCACCTGGTTGAAAATGCGCTTCGGTGCGACGCTGATTGTACCGATAGGAGTCGATACGCTGTTGGCGGCGTATTCTGTATCTCGCTATCTGTCGTGCTTCCTCGGCTCTTTGCAGGAAGTCGTCTAGGCCAGGTGGATTGCTGCTTTCATCATTCAGTGGTAACACGGCATCCAGTGGAGTGGTGACTGTTCGGCCGAATACAAGTTCAAATGGTGTCACTCGCATTGGTTCTTGAACGGCTGCATTATATGCGAACGTGTTGTAGGGCAATATTTCATCCCACAGTTTATGTTCGACGTCGACATACATTGAAAACATATCAGTCAGAGTTCTGTTCAGGCGCTCCGTTAGGCCATTTGTTTGAGGATGGTATGCTGTAGTTCTTCTCTGGTCTGTATGGGTCATTCGCTTCAGACATTTCATTAGGTCTGCAGTAAAAGCTGGGCCACGATCTGTAATTACGACGCTGGGTGCACCATGTCTGAGGACTATGTTGTTGATGAAGAACTCGACAACTTCAAGAGCTGTTGCACTGTACAGCGAGTCAGTCACAGCGTAACGAGTGAGATAGTCCGTGGCTACGACTATCCACTTCTTGCGTGCAGTCGATGTCGGAAACGGGCCTAGGAGATCCATACCGACTTGCTGGAATGGGGCATGCGGCGGTTCTATTGACTGGAGGAGGCCTGCAGGTTTCACGGATGGAGTTTTGCGTCTTTGACGCTCACGGCAAGTTTTCACATAGCGCTGAACTGATGATAACAGTTTTGTCCAGTAGTATTTTAGATGAATTCTGGTGAATGTATGGCTGACACCCATGTGCCCAGATGTTGGCTCATCATGACATGCGTGCAGAATCTCGTTTCGTAAAGGTGCAGGTACAACGAGTAAAAACTTATCACCATGAGGCTTGAAGTTCCTCTTGTAAAGGACCCCTTCTCGAAAACAGAACGAAGGGAGCCTTCTGGATAAAGTGCGCGGGACATTAACGTTGAGTCCTTGGAGACGCTGTAGAAGCGGCAGCAAATCGGGGTCATTTTGTTGTTGTTGAGCGATTTCTGGTGCCTGGACGACGCCTAGAAACGGGAAGTCTTCTTCCTCCGGCTCACTCGTCTCCACTGGTGCGCGTGACAGGCAGTCGGCATCGCTGTGCTTTTACCACAGTAACATCGTAAACTTGTAGCCTAAGGCTCCATCTTGCTAGTCGGCCAGAGGGAACCTCAAGATTCGCCAGTCAACACAGGCAATGGTGGTCACTGACTGCTTGAAGTGGTCTACCGTAGAGGTACGGTCGAAATTTACTTATGGCCCAGATGACCGCGAGACCCTCTTTTTCGGTTGCAGAGTAATTTGCCTCAGCTTTCGAAAGCTTGCGGCTGGCATACGCTAGCACTTTTTCTTGGCCGTTTTGCCGCTGGACTAGAATGGTTCCGAGGCCGACGTTACTCGCATCAGTGTGAACTTCAGTTTCGGCACTCTCATCGAAGTGGGCTAGGATTGGAGAGGCTTGCAGGCGTGTTCTTAACTCATCAAATGCTTCCTGTTGTTCACTTTTCCACATAAAGGGTACCTCGTCTTTTGTTAGATTAGTAAGAGGTTCAGCAATGTTCGAAAAGTTTTCCACAAATCGCCGATAGTACGCGCATAAACCCAGGAAGCGACGTACTGACTTCTTGTCTTTGAGTGTCGGGAACTTCGCAATGGCAGCTGTCTTTTCGGGATCTGGCCGAACGCCTTCGGAGCTGACGACGTGTCCGAGGAATCAAAGCTCTTCAAAACCGAAGTGGCATTTTTCTGGATTGATGGTCAAGTCTGCTGAACGAGTGGCCTCTAATACTGTGCGGAGTCGCTCTAGATGTTGGTCGAATGTAGCGGAAAATACTACAACGTCATCCAAGTACACCAAGCAGGACTGCCACTTCAGTCCCGCGAGGACAGCGTCCATAATTTTCTGAAACGTTGCTGGCGCTGTGCACAGGCCGAATGGAAGCGCTTTAAATTCGTAGAGGCCTTCTAGGGTTATGAATGCCGTCTTTTCACGGTCACGCTCATCCACCTCAATTTGCCAATATCCGCTCTTGAGATCAAGGGAGGAGAGGTATTTCGCACTCCGTAGTCGATCGAGTGTATCATCGATACGTGGCAGAGGGTATACACCCCGTTTCGTTACGCTGTTCAGTTTCCGATAGTCGACGCAGAATCGAAGGCTGTTATCTTTCTTTTTAACAAGCACTACGGGAGACGCCCATGGACTGCTGGAAGGCCGGATCACGTCATCTGAAAGCATATCCTCCACTTCTTTCTTGATGACGTCTTTTTCCTTTTGCGATACTCGATATGGGTGTTGGTAAATCGGTCTCGTGGCTTCTTCTGTTATAATCCTGTGTTTTGCAATAGCCATGCATCGCACCTTAGAGGACGTTGAAAAGCAGTCCGAAGATTCTTTTATAAGGGCGAACAATCGTTCCTTTTGATTTTCTGGGAGCCTATGGTTGACGTTAACTGATGCGTCGACGTTGCACTTCTCTTGTGGAGTGGTTGGCGTAGTCGCTAAACTGCATAGTTCAGTCACCATGCAGAACTCGTGGAAATATGCGATAGCCATACCTTGAGCGATGTGCTGACATTCATTCCCAAAATTCGTAAGGAGGACAACTGAGCGGCCATTCTTTAAGTGAACAACACCCCTCGCCACGCAAATTCCTTTGTTTAAAAAGATGCCTACGTTTCCATCCGCTATTTCTTCGCCGTCACAAAATGCCTTATTTCAACAAGCACCATTATACTACAGCGTGGTGGCACTGTGACGTCATCATCAACAACGCGCAGAGCAGTAAGACGTCACTTTTCCGATTCCTCCACCGACATAGCTTGTTCGGTCGAAAACGTTACACTGGATCTGCGCAGATTAATTATGGCTTCATTGGCTTGCAGAAAATCCATTCCTAGTATAAGCTCCCTTTAACAGTCCGGCAGTACGATGTAGTCAGCAACGTAAGTAAAGCCTCTTATTTCGAGCCTTAAGGTGCATCTGCCAAGCGGCGTAATAGTGCGGCCACCTGCCGTGCGTATCTGTGCCCCCACTCCATTTCATCACATTTTTCAGTTTCTTTGTTAATTTGTGACTCATTACAGAATAATCAGCGCCAGTGTCAACTAAGGCATTTAGCTCGTATCCGTCTATTTTCAACCGCAAATCTGAACTGACCTTCGCACTGCTGCGCCAGCATCGTCACCTTGAAACCGTGACGGAGGATCTTCGCAACTGTAGTTACCAGCGGCCTCACCTCCACATGTTGCTTGCTTCAGTTTTCCGGGTGTGGGCTTGTAGAACGGTGCCCAGACCGTGCGGAAGAAGCACGTGGGCTGGATGATCGATAACGCCTGGGCGACGGCGATCTTGGCTGATGTTGGCGTGGAGTGAGTGGGGCTCTGGCGCGTGGACAAGTACTCTTCGATCTCCGTTGGTCGTTCACCGTTTCGAGGGCATGGTGCGTACAACGGAAAGCCCCTCAATCCTGCCTGTCGGCAAGGGCAGAACCTATACAGGTGACCTGCTTCTCCGCAATGGAAACACAAAGGCCTGCGCTCATGGTCACGCCAGATGTCACTTTTCCGGGGCCTTTGATCCACGTAACGAGCTACACCACGGGCTCGTGGCAGGTAGGTAGCCGTCGGTTCCAGTGGACGAGGTGCGCTGCGTACCGTTTGTGGGCAAGGAGAGGCCATCGTAACTGCTGCATTGGTGTGCGCCGCGGGTTGTCTGAGTACTTCAGAGTACGTTGGTATGCGTTGGATCGGCTGTGGCGCACGCTCCGGCTCACGTATCATCTGCCTCAGTTCATCTCGTACTACGTCGACTACAGACAGTGTTGCTGTAGTGTGAGGTGCTTGCAACTTGCTGAGCTCTTCCCTGATCACCGACCTGATGAGTTCTCGCAGAGCGTCCATGTCACTTCGCTGGCGTCCAGAAAAGACATTGGCAGGTGCATAGTTTATGTCTCGATTGTACTGTCGAGCCCGCTGTTCTAGCGTTTTCTCTATGGCTGTCGCTTCCGTATGAAACTCCGCAACTGTTCGTGGTGGGTTGCGGACGAGAACAGCGAATAGCTCTTGCTTCACCCCACGCATGAGGTGGCGTAGCTTCTTGTCTTCGGTCATATGGGTATCTGCGCGCTTGAACAGGCGGATCATGTCCTCGATATACATTTCGACACTTTCGTTGGTGAGTTGGTTCCTGGATTCGAGCGCAGCCTGCGCCTTTTCTTTGCGATCCGCGCTGGCATAAGTCGCCAGAGCTTGTCGCCGAAATTTATCCCAGGTCATAAGGTAGGTTTCATGGTTCTCATACCACGTCTTTGTGAAGTCCTCCAAAGCAAAGTATACGTGGCGGAGCTTCTCTCTCTGGTCCTAACCGTTCAAACTTGCCACTCTCTCAAAGAGGTTCAGCCAATCTTCTACGTCTTCATACGAGTCGCCATGAAATACTGGTGGCTGGTGAGGCTGATTTATCACCCCTTGGGCCGGTGTTACATGACTTGTCATGGTGGTGGCATCCATTGACTGAGTTCCCCTTGGCGTGAAGTGGAGTGGACTGAATTCTGGTGAATCACCTCGAAGACGGCGACTGGTCCTCTGATGCACAGGTGTCAGCTCCCCAGGATCAACTTGCTGGTGGTCGGGTCTACGCTGTCTTGCGTTCGTAGGGCTTTGATTCATTACCCAGCACCTCCACCAGAAATGTAACGATGTTGAAGGACTCGGGGTGTAATAAAACGTATTTATTAAAGGGCGAACCTGTGCCCACAACTCAAAGGGACTATGGTCGTAGAACGTTACAGCAGAACACCAAAGATGTCTGCCTTCTTCTCCTTCTTCAAGACGAGTCCCTAGCGCGTGGCGCACATCAGCCGGGGCCAGCTGGGTTCTCGTGCTATCATCATCGTCTCTGCGAAACACCAGACGGCGCGCATGTATGTCCCTGTGCGAGTGGTGGTGGGCGCGTAGTTTGAATGCAGGCGATATGTCGCGGCAATATATTTGCCATGCCGACGAACATTATATTTTTCGTTCATCTTTTTTCGGTTCATCTGTAATAGTTTGCATCACTAGTACTTTTTTTGTGATTTGTCGCCATTCATCCTCCAAAGTCTGATATTGTCCGCAAAACACAAGTATACAGCTCACATATTCTTCGTTAACCCCTATTCCTATTTTTCGTGTTCCACGTTTTAAATATTTATTATGAATGTGCCGTGAATAACATTGAAGATATTGTAACTCTTCCCCCTGAACCCATTCTTGATCATGTTTCCGTGCTCTTCTTGAGGAATGCGGTGGCTGCAGTATTGTTTTAGCTGATGAATATGGTCTCTACAAATTTTAAGGTGTTTATTTACGACAATATACATCTGGAACTGCAGGTGCGTGGTCATACATGTGAATAATTTTTTCGATTACTTTGTAAATGTGTTGCCCCTTGATTACCTATACGCATGCGTAGTTGATGCAGCAGGCCTTTCATGCTTTTAGTTGCATTGGAGACAATATTCACTTTTATTTTCGGCCTTGCACGGGACTGAACGTACGCTAAGATCACAGTGGAGTAGTCGTTGTGATTACGAACATCTTCCGAATATGCCGCCAGCGGTAGTCGATGAATACCGTTGAACCACTCATAGCTTTCTTGGAGCTACCGACAATGTGGCACACAGCAATTTCTCTTTATAATACGTGTGTCAGCTTTTGAAATTAAGTTGCTGTAAGCACCGAGCAATTACCGCCGGTGTACCCATCTAAACTGGCTACATCTAGAACAGAACGCTTCAGTATTACCTTATTTCAGTATTACCCACCACAATAATGGTTGTAAGCGGTCATGCACCGGTGGCCCCCGACGTCCAACGTCGGCGAGGTCAATAAAACGCCAGCGTGGGTCAGTTTGACAGCTATCCGTAATCGGCCGAACGCCGGCAAGCCCTCATAGGCCGTACGCTGACTAACCCTCATCGACGCAACGCCGGCTAGCCTGTATGGGACCAATGTGAGTCAAAGTAGCGCGAGCGTGATTTATGGACATGTGGCCAATATACTTAACCAACGTTGGACCGAGATGAGTCAAAGTAGCACGAGCGTGATTTACCGACATGTGACCAATATATACTTGCCCACGTTAACCGATGTTGGACCGGGATCGGTTCAATTCCGGCGGGCTGCCTGGGGTGCTTGCGATCTCGGCTCCGAGGCGACGGCAGTCTGAAGTGGCCCGAGCTTTTGTTACGGAGCACGACGCGATAATTCGGACAGGAAGTTTAATTCCATTGGCGGCAGTACGATAATGCGACGCGCAGCCATTCACCTCGGCCGGATGTGCGATCGGGGTAAGAACTAAACGCGTATGTGAATAGTAATAAAAAGGTGATTCCTTGTGGACCGCAGGCCTCACTGCTTTCATGCACGTGTTAGGTCAGCGTGTACGACTAGAACGGAGCCATAATTTAAAAAAAAAATACCAATGTGCACAGTGCAATATCGGAAACCCTGTTACGTGATTATTAGACACAATTCAAGGACAATTCCACAGAACTTAACACGAAGGTAGTGTGGAGAGGGGGACTACTGGGCTGCATGTGAGAATGCTCACGAGAAAAGTGTTTCAGAATAAATATTGCTTTTTCAGATATATCTTCATGTATATTACAGCTTTTTACAGCGTAACATGAAGATAAACGCACCACACGCATACCATCACGTGGGTGCAAATAGTGTTCGCCGTCTCTCTTTTTCTCCAGTTTTCCCAGTGCTGGGTAGTCCACGCGGTTAAATGGTTATCTTCTATCTCTCTATTTAGAAGGCAGACAATCCACAGCATAAAGCGTTTTAATATAGCAACATACTAGGTACATTAACGGATAAGTCAATGATATGTGGGGTTTAACGTCCCAGAACCACCATATGTTTATGAGAGACGCCGTAGTGGAGGACTCCAGAAATTTCGACCACGTGAGGTTCTTTACGTGCACCCAATTCTGAGCAAACGGGCCTACAGCATTTTCGCCTCCATCGAAAATGCAACCGCCGCGGCAGGAAATTCATCCCGCGACCTGCGGGTCAGCAGCCGAGTACCTTAGCCACTAGACCACCGCGGCGGGGCTACAGATAACATAAATTATTTGGTTTGATTTAACTAGAAGACAAGCGAGGCACACAAGACACCTATACATCACGCTTATGCACCCCCCCCCCTTTTTTTTTGCGCTACAGAAATATTCAACATTAAGCCCACACTGCAAAATTATTTGGTTGATGTTCTTCCTTAATAGTGCCGCATG
This sequence comes from Rhipicephalus microplus, assembly GCF_043290135.1. NCBI lineage: Eukaryota > Metazoa > Arthropoda > Arachnida > Ixodida > Ixodidae > Rhipicephalus > Rhipicephalus microplus. Next base: position 211,774,922 of record NC_134701.1, on the reverse strand, counting down.
TTCTCAAGGAAAGTGAAAAGACGGAGAAATCGCAGGACAATGTCCGTCGCCATGTCTTCTAGTATATGGTTGATATCCTGCCCCCCCCCCCCCGCCCCGCCTAATAGGAAAACAAAATATATATGTTTGCCTATTACTTGATGACGATTATTTATTTATTTTCGTTGCTTTTCTTTCCGCCCTCATTCTACTCAGGTCTGCAGCCGTTACTATTAGTAGATTTTAAAGTGCGGTGCAACTGTACTTAAAGGCGTGGTATTAAAATGTGTCACCATGATTCTTTTTATAATTTGTCTAAATCACTGTAAATTGAGCATTATTTCTTTTTTGAAGTATCCTCTGTATTGCTATGCATATTGTAATTGTGGTATATTTCGTGACCAAGGTTCATTTCTCCTTACGAAATACCTTACGGCAATTGACTCGATCGGTTTTGAAATTGACGTGATAAAGGCTTTGCCACCTTCGGAGTGTACCAGGGAAGCTGAGTTTCCAAACGGTCTTTACTTTCATCTCCCTCTCCAAGTTCCAACATATGTTTCATTTATATTCACCTTGAAAAATAAAAATAAATAATGAGGTCCATATTTCCCAAGACCTCACAAGTTCGGGTCATCATGTGTGATACATTCGATACGGTGACACTTCTTAGTTTCGCCATGATGCATTCTGTAGCTATATTGAGATAATCTGAAACACTCGCGCGCTTCGACAGGGTGGCGTCCCTCAGTGACTTTGAAGACATGGAAGCAATAGTCCTCATGCAGCTGGTCAGGTGAAGTAAGGCACGAATGTGACAGACATGATAACAGCAACGGTGCAAAAAAAAAAAAGGCACATTTGGGTTTTTTCAGAGTGCACAGAGAAAAAATGCCCAACACAATGTGGGTATCGTTCAGGCAGGAATGAATGAATGAACAACACTATTTATACCTAGTTAAAGGAAAGGGGGCAAAAGGACAGAGGGTAGCGGGAAAGAGCTACTTCTCAGCCCACTCCGATAGTGATGACAAACAACGTACAGCTGTTGATTTTTTGTTTTTTCCTGTGAATACAGTGAAGCAACAGCCAAAGATCGGAATTTTCGGACATACAAACAATGGGTCATTGCCGCAGTGGAAAAATTATCGCCATGAACCGCTGCTTTGCGTATACCCGTCTCAACTATATACCCCCCCCCCCCCCCCCAGGTATCTGCAAAATGAAGGCAGCATGACTTCGGCGTCCCAGTGTGATCACCAAAAGGTTATGCAAAATACCGTCCACTTATGTGTCTAAGATATATAAAAAGTTAGTTGAATAAAATCAAGCACGTAGAAAAAGTTGCAGCTTTTTCTGTGCGTCGGCACCATTGACTCATACGCTACACCGTTTACACTTCTGATACACAACAGGGGACAACCGATGCGAACACAATCACCACAGGCCACAATGTAGCTTTTCACAACTTGTTTGCGCTCCATGTCCTCGTTTGTTAAAGGCAGTGTCGTTGTATTCTGTTTATTTTCTGTCGTATACATCGTGTCAACTTAGCGATATTTTTGTTAAAAGAAACAATTTGTGCCAACGCCAGGTTATCACCAGGACTTTCGTTTGCCAATTGTCCGTTCTCTATTCGGGATGTGAACAAAATTAAGTTCCAGGGAGTTCGTGATCAGTTTTGCGCACCTGTACTTTCTGTCACAAGAAATCTTCTGATTCATTAGGATATTTGCATACAAAATAATGCGCTATTGCAAAAGGATCGATCATAGAATGCCGTTTATTTCACCCCAAGCAAAGCAGAGATGCCATCCTGTCACCGTCCATCCAACTGCTCCATCACGCCATTAAAATCTTTCACCTTTTTAGCAGATTAGATATTATAAGCTGGCAACCACGAGCAGCAACTTCCGGCAATTTCTAAATCCGGTTGACGGTCTGCCTTTAACATTTTTATAGTTTTTTCGCGTGCAAGGTGTTTTGTTTTCGCGGCAACGTTGAGTTATCTGTTTCTCCCCTAACCACCTGTTGATTTACTAAAACCAAGTGCCTGACGATCACTTTTAAATGCTTTATTCGGAGTTGGTGCAAGCTAAAGATGACTTGGAGGAAGAAATTAACGACGTGAGTATGACGTCTGTGTGTTCTCCCCGAACTATCAGTGTGGCGTGTGTCAAGGACAGCTGTATTTGCACCTGTTCGTTAGCGCGGTTGTTGGTTCCCACGAAGTGGCCTCCTTGAACGAGCATTTCGTGTCTCGCACCGGCCACGACAGTTTCGCTTCGCAAATATGCGCAATTGATGTCGAACGGAGCTGCTGTTATCCGCCCTGTTCTCTTTACATTGCGACTTCGACGACCAGAGCTGACGATGTCCACTTCGTGTCGGTTCCGCTCTGTATCTCATTCGCAGCACTTACCATATCGAACATGCTGTCGGACAATGTGTTCAGAAAGGACGCACCCGGTTGCATATTCGGGAGCTGCCCGCTTGCTGATTATCGCACTACTCCTGTGGGCGATTTTGCGCGCGCTTATCAAACGAAAGTAGCTGGCGCTGGATAAGCTAGACACTCCCATATCGCCTTAGCGGCTCCACTCGTTTGTTCAACCACGCGCAGTGGCAACGGTGTGGATAAAAGAAGCAAAGCAGTCATCCAAGCTGCGGAAAAGTTTTCGCAGCGCTGTGCCCTATCTTGTATGCTCGCGAATCGCGCTGGAAAATACCCAGCCCCGGAAAGGGTTCGTGTAAGCGGCTTTCCAACGAGTAGCATCGTTAACCGATTCCTCCAGCAGTGTCCTAAATACAGGAGGCTATGATAGTGCATAATTTAGTGTCCTACACTACAGTACGACTTACTAAAAGGTGAGTTTTGCAGGTCAGTCATGTTGACGTCTCGGTCAAGTTCGCCTGATGAACGAATTTAGAAGGCATAGACGTATCGCCAGTTACGACCGACATTCGTTATTTTCACTAACGGGCTGAACACTTTGTAAGCACCCTTATGTGCTGACTGCAGCGTTTGCCGCAAAGCTCTCGATTTCCGCCTCGGCGATACTCCTGTGTAACAGCGGCGAAAGCGATCGTTCCTTTTCCTTTTTGTTAATTAGTACTTGCACCCTCTCTCCTGCCAGTTGTTGGCGCCCCTTGCGCGAAGCCCGGGTCTGTGACTCACGCGTCGTACACGCTGTCATATCGCGCAATGAACAAATGTAAAGAAAACACGTGGTTGAGAAGGCACGACCAAGATGCCGCGACGCGCGTGCCGGCTTCAAACGGGCGAGGCTGAGGAGGAGAGAAAAGATATTGCCGCGCTATCACGTGACGCGGTTTCGACGTAACCCTGCTGGCGGCTGGGGCGGCTGCGTTGCGCGACTCGAAACCGCAGTCGCGGGCTTGTGATCGCGTTGTCATGGAGGTGAACGGAGACGGCAAACGGGACGAGCGGACCGTCAGTGACATTTTTCTGAGGCTCAGCGATGTTAGCCGCAGCACGTCCGTGAGTGTTCTCAAACTACCTGCTGGAACTTGAAGCTCCCAGTTTTTTCGAAGCTCATTCAATAGTAGTGCCAAAGCTCGGACTGGCAGGGGAGTTAACCTGATGCATCCTTTGCGCGGCTATTATTTTGTTGAAAAGGAAAACCCGACATTGAGATATCCATGTGAATCACATTCAGATTCTGCAGCAACTGTTTAGAGTTAGCACTTGTGTCAATCACAGTCAAATATGTCACTATTTAACTACATAATCCTCGGTAGACCTTGGTACTGTTGCTCATTTCCGTTATGCTAGTTTTCTGCAAGTTGACACGTTCTGCCAACTTTGCTATCGTTGGCACACATACAACTTAAAGACTTCAAAAGTTTGCAAGCAACCACTGTGTTACTTATCGCATGCTTTGCACTGAGGATAGCGGGGTGTGATCAAAGGAAAGAATTGTTTCTTTAAAATACATGTATATGAATTCTATCTCATAAGCTGCCTATATCAGTTTTCAAATGAAAAAGGCATGTCTGTGTTGGACCACTAATGCCTGAACCAGAGATGTCAGTGCATTTTTTGCGGCTTCCATTTTAATTTGACCTCAGAACTCTACCACGCTTCTTGTATGTAAAACCGACGCCTGGATTTCATGAAGGTTGTGACAGCACATTCATGAATTTAGATTCATGAATGATAGCATATTAATTGTGTGATCACGTTATGGTGTGATCATGAATGAATATTAGAGTGACAAAAACGGGGCCGGGAAAGAAAAGACAAGCTGCAGCGCTGACTCTCAACTGAAATACAGTTGGGCCACCACATACTTCAAAATGGGGGGTTTTTGTCATGCTAATATTCATTCAAGATGGAAGCAGACCAACTCGTCCGATTGTCCCTACTGATGGTGTGAGAAATGATGGTACATTCAAATTTGTATTGAAGCCGTGTGTGAAATTCAGTCTTGATTGCTTGAAATAAATACTATAACGTCATGAAACACAGCCGCATCTGCATATATACTGCTTGGGTAATAAGGCCACTGCTCTGATAGCTCATAAAGAAAAAAAAGAAGGAAATGAGAATGCTACAGATTTTTTATTACGGTGTTTGGTTTCTGGCAGCCTAGTTACTGCAGGAACGTAGCAAAGCACCATATCATGACATCAAATATGTATACCTCCTGGACACTGGAGCCTCTTCATTTAAGCAAGTATGGTTGTGAATTGATTACTCTTGCCAGTTTGCTTTTGTATGTAAAAGAAACAGAAGGAAACAACCGCTTCACTTTCGAACGGATGCCCAGACTGTTTGCACCTGTGGGAGAGATACAGCCTAACGGAAAAGATAAGGGGTGAGCAAAGTTGCAATGAAATCGGCACAAAGAAAGGGGAGACGCTAGTGAAGATTGTACATAACTGTGGATGCTTAGCTATGAGTATTTGCTCTGTTAGTTTACAAGTAGGCTTTTAATATACTTTTGTATGTACTAATTCTGAAGAGACCCGGTACCATCTTAGATAATATCAAAGCCAAGTAAAATGTACTTTCTGATTCTTTCTCTGCTGATGAGGTTCTATAGGGCAGTGCTCCTTACTTTTGGGTTTAGCACACGCACTTTGTTTTGGGAGGCTTGTAATGCCTTTGATACACAGTGAGTTCAGAAAACGCCCGGTTTCACAAGGCAGAAGGTCGACCATAAAGGCCGCTGTCTTAATCTATTTTGCTATCCCCTCGTTTTGAAGTATATGTGGTGGCTGCTGACCAATTTAATAGTGCTTGCAGTGGCTGTGCCTTATGACATTCAAGTTGATAATTTTTTCCGGTGAAACTTGTGAGAGGGACAAACCATATTCTTTTCCATTTAAACAAAATGTTCTTGTCAGTGTAACCTTGATTTTTTTATCATTTTAGTGCATATCCTGCTTGTAGGGGGTGCAGCAAGTGTGTGTTTTTTGTGTGCTTTGTTTAAACATTTGCATAAACGATTGTTATATAATGCTGCATTCTAAAATGTACTAGGTGTTTCTAGCACAATTCAGGCCTGATAAGCAAGGGAGGAAAGGTCAAAATAGCAAAATTTACTGAGAGCATTCATATATTGAATGTAGAAGAAGCAGTTTATTCTCACTCATACTTGAATATTATTGAATGAAAAAAAGACTGAAGAAAAATATGATGCATGTCACTTCCATTTTCCTTACATGTACTTACATAAGGAATAAAAAATCTTTAAATGCATTACACTTCCTGCTTGTAAACCATATTTCTACTGTCAAAGCTGTGCTTTGTTTCTTTTAAATAGTTGCTCTCATGGTGTGTTTTATACTTATAAGAGGAGACAGACAGATGAATATTCATTGTAACTGAGGAACTGCTGTCTGGCCATCAACAGCCTTGGCTGTCTGTGAGTGACAGACAGTGTTCATTTCTTTGAATCCTCATTATTTTATTCTTATCATTGAAAGCTGCTCTGGAGGAAGGGTGCCTTTTCCTTCATGCACAGTAAACAGTACAGAAGCATCAGATATCGAATATTTGTTAATTGACTTTTGCTTTGTAAAAGCAGTCAATAGCTTGTAACACATTGCCTAGCGTATCTTTCTAATGACTGCAGATCTCGGAGCAGGTGCTTTATGACAGCTCTCTTTTGGTAATAAAAAAAAAAAGCGGTTCCTTTTTAAAACAACCTGTTTTTGTGATTCATCTGCCGTCTAAAGCCTAGCTCATGACGAACCGTAAACTCATAAATAACAATTGTATTAATAGTAGAAGGTTTTACTGAGAAAGACAACCTATGCCTGCATGGTGAGCGTGTTGGTTATTATCGGAAACTGTACATGTGCAGCTGCACCCAAAGGCATCGTAAATTTTAAAGTGCTCTGTCACACAAGCACTGAACTGGTGCATTGCTCAGTGTGTTTGTGATTCTGACGTAGTGTCGCTCTCTTCTTCTTTTTATTAAGTATTGAGGTCGCACTAAAAAGCACTCCATTTTTTCTGGGAAACTCGCTGAGCAACCACGATTACACCATTGGCATTTCGTGTTCTCTCAATGTAATAATTTTTTTCTAGATGTATTTTGTACCATCATTGAATCTGTAGTTTATAAGTTACCTCCCACATGAGTGAGCCAGTGACATCTGGTTTGTAAAAGTTCCAAGCAGTTGATCTTGCCCCGAATTTCCTTATATACTAGTATCAGTTGTTGGGGTTGTGCTCTGCCTGGAAAAGCAGCTTTGCATCACTGAGACAGACCATTTCGGAAAGTGGCTACACGTGGGGCTGTGTGTACACTTTGCAGTAATGACAAAGCGTTCAGCTTAGACATACTTTTTTGAGGAATATCTCCATAGTAATTTAATTTACTCATGTATGTTTCAAAGAAAAGGTTACAGTTGGAAAAAGCAAGGTTATTAATGAGGTATCTAAAAACAGTAAATTTTGCAACTCTTTAACCAAAGCACTAAAGCTACTTTAAAATTACTTGCTGCCAAGCAACAAATATGATTGAGTTTGCCACGTATCTGTGTTTGGGCACTGCTTCTTTTATTGAACTCCACATTCAATACTGACTGTTGTAGGACATTTGCTTGCATATAAGATGCTTAAAAATGTAGTAGAAAAGTTTATTTTGGCTCATTTTATTGTGAAGCTAAAGGCTGTTCTTGTGTACTCCAACAGTTTACTTTTGACAAATGTTTGTGCTGGCGTGTCCTGGAGATTGTCAAATTCTTGTTTTCAACTGAAGAGGACTGACTTCCGAAACACTGCAGGTGGCTTTGTGGTATAAAGCATTGGAGCTGAATTGTCAGTGAGCGATTGAAAGCTTTGTGAAATAAGCCTTTTTTTCAGCATTATTTTTCCACTCTCTTAAACGCTTATCGGTTTATCAAGATGTACACGTTTGTTTCAATTGTGCCACTGTGTTACTTTAGTGTTATTGGTGATGCTAATTGCATATGTCCCGTGCTCGCAGGGGATGCCATCTGGCCGCTCTGATGGAGATAAAGAGAGTGAAACGAGTCCACTCTGTCCAGATCGACAACAAGATGTGGAAGGAGCCTCCTCCGCGACATCGGCCACAGATCAGGAACTAACCACGTATGCGCATGTCATAATTATTGTTCAGGCGTGAAATAATATTCTCCACACAGGGCAAACAGTACCACACAAAATTTACTGAAGTTGTTTTTCTTACCATCTGAACTTACTATCATCGTTATCAATAGCAGCCCACTGAAAGGCGCCATTGCCACATAAACCTTCTCATTTCATACCGACTGTAATGTTGTTGCATTCTTTAGAATGAATGGGTTTGGTTTAGTTGTAAAAATTTCTATTGAAGTCTTGAAACGAGGAAGGAGTTAGGCCTGTTGGAAAAGCTGGAATTTGGGTACAGTGAGATTTTTCACAGGCTGTAGGTTAGTGAATGCACGTTGCAACAAAAAGCAGTTTGGACAATTCTTACAAGTGAGGTACCCTACCCAACCAAAATAACGATCTAGGTGCAACTTGAGGGACTAGTGCCACTTTAAACTCTGTATGCGCTGCATTTTAAAGTATATTTTGGTGATTTGCTCATCACCAGCATTTTTTTCTGCAATCTGTCATAGCAATTGGTACTGGTCTACTGTGTTGTAGAGACGAGGATACATGACGGTCTGCCACGGTGTTGTGGCGGTTATGGGGCTCGTCTGCAGACCTGAAGGTAGGGGGGTCTGATCCCAACCGATGGAGGCAGAATGATGGAGTCCGATGTACTGTACGATGTCAGTGCACGTTAAATGAAACTAGATGAACTAGATGGTCAAAATTTTTGGAGCACTAAATTACGGTGTCTCTCATAATAATATTGTGGTTTTGGAGAAATGCAATGTGTTTAAGTACCAAAGCGACAAGCCAAGTGGGCACACTGTTGCATTCTGCTCATATGCGCGGCCGGAGTCAGTGCGGCACTGCTGGCACAAGTGCTGTGTGTGTACATCTTCGTGTTCCTGCTGAGCTCTAGTGTGTTAGTAAGACACTGTGGTGCATCTACTTAGCAAATAGTGCATGTCAGGTTGAATCTGCATTGTTCTTCCTTTGCGAGCAGACGAACACTGGCTGCTCGCTTCTATTTGATCTCGTGTACCTTGGAGTTGAAGGCCTGTATGCCATTTGACAGAACTCCACACTCCACCAGTGTTCTTGGAAACCTGTTCAGCGCTGAACCTTGCCATTGCTTTCATTGCTTCTCAGCTATCTGTCAAAACTATTTATTTTATGATTTAGAAATAAATTGGGCATGTATACTCCCGTAGCTTAAATTGTAGGCAGGCAGTGGCAAATAATAATTTGGTTGAAAGTGTTGAAGGTCACCTGCTTGCTTTGTTTCTTTCGCAGCAACTGCCAAACAATGATGCACTTGCTCAAGGGGAACATTGGTACAGGTGTACTGGCCATGCCTAGTGCCTTGGCAAATGCTGGAGTCCTTGTGAGTTGCTTTTCAGACTCTCAGTTTTCATTGATTGCTTCGAAAATAGATGTACCTGTAGTGCATATGATCTTGTCCAAGCTGTTCATCTCGTCTAATGCATATAATTTCAAGTGGTTTCTGTGCTGTTAAAACAGAGTCTTGGGCTTGATTCTAGTCAGAGGATATGTTTATTCATTACAAGGTGTTGGCTTTTAGGAGCCACTTTCATTGCATGGTTAGACAGAGTAGTGAATGTGAAAGTAGAACAGCTAAACATTAGATATGTCGTCTGTAAATGTTCTTGTCAATCTTGTCATTAAATGATTATATTGACAAGCTCAAGCAGCTGGTAAACCACATTCGCGCAGCTAGATTGAAAGTTTATTGAATGTCGATGTAGCGTGCTGCTATTATCAATTAGTATCTATCAGTCTACAATTTCGTTCTTTAAATCAAATATAGAGAGAGACAAACAAAGGAAAACCAGAGACGTTAACCAGAATCGGAAATTCAAAGTTGTGTTGAATATTAAAAGAAATGCTTTTGGCCACAAGTTGCATGGTCAGGGCAGATGTGAAATACCTGTCATTGAGAACAGCGAGAGAATGTGAGAGCTAGGCTAGAACCGACTTGGCCCTGTGTATAGCTAACTTTATGCTTTCGAGCAGCTCGAGTAGTAGCTATATCATTCTTTAGCACATGATACGCAACTTTGGGTGGAGTTACAGAGATGAGTTTTTTTTTTTTCAGCTGAAGCATAGAAAACTAGTGTTAAAAGCAAAAAATTATGTATCGGCCCTTTCAACCCGACAAACTGGGCACAGTCATGCTGAATGCCTTACCCCGTTCTGCACCAAAACTAATGCTTCTAAATTTTCATTTTTTTTTACACACGATAATTGAGTGGAACACGCTCCAATCGATATGGCTACATAGCACTGAGCTCTTAGAACAAATGGTTAAATGGGCCATGATTGTGTCCTATTTTTTATTTTCATTATTTTGTGTGTACTTTGTTGTGCATAAGCGATCAATTTTTTTTTCTGTGGTATATTTAGAGCTGTAGTACTTTGTGTTGGCAGTTTATTGCTTATAGGCACAGAACACACTGTTCAACTTGTCCGTCATTTTCCTTTTTGTACTTCTCCTATATTTTTTATTTTTGTTGCTACATATTGTCACGTCGCTCCAGGGGGTGTCGACAAGGTTTATTGATGTCTGAGAAACGGGGAACTAACCAAGCGCGTTGGTTTGGCTTGTTTGCCAGAGCGGGGGTTCACGCGCACTTCTTTCTTCTCTGTGGTGTGAGCCTTCACCTTGGCATACGACCCACTACTAGAAGTAGGTGGCAATATTCCTCCTCAACAAAAATAGAGCATCGTCCCAATGCTGTAAAGTTATTGAAAAAAAAAAAACCAAAACAAAGTAGGTTAAACAATGAAAAAGGGCACCAATAATAAAATGTTAGACGCGATAAGTTCACCAATGATGAGGCAATTGTCGGAGCACAAATAAAAAAAAAACACAGGAAAAGTGGTCTTTTAGGAACGCGCAAAATAGGGCTTGATGCGCACCACGTGAACTATGTCAGAGGTTGGTTGTTTTCGTTGCACTCATCGTGACGACGTAGCGTCCGGAACAACTTCGTAGTTTACGTCGCACACGCGGCGTAATACTTTATACGGACCGAAGTATCTGCTGAGAAACTTTTCTGAGAGGCCACGGCGTTGAACAGGGGTCCAAATCCAAACTTGGTCTCCCGGACTGTAAGATACGTCGTTGTGACGCATATTGTAACGTCGTGCAACGACCTGTTGCTGCTGACCAATGTGTAGCCGGGTGAGCTGGCGAGTTTCCTCGGCACGCTCTGCAAATTCTTCTGCGTCAGTTGTTAATTGATCGGCGTCTTCACAAGGAAGCATCGCATCCAGCATCGTCTGAACTTCGCGGCCGTAGAGAAGGCGAAACGGTGTAAATCGGGTTGTTTCTTGAGCGGCGGTGTTATAAGCGAACGTCACATAAGGCAAAATGCGATCCCATGTTTTGTGTTGGACGTCGATGTACATGGAGATCTTGTTTGTGACTGTCTTATTTAGTCGCTCGGTTAAGCCGTTGCTCTGTGGATGGTAAGCAGTCGTCGTTCGATGCCTAGTGTTACTTAGCCGAAAAACTTCATTAATAAGCTGTGCAGTGAGCGCTGTTCCTCTGTCGGTTATCACTGTAGATGGAGCACCGTGGCACAGAACAATGTGGCACATGAAGAACTGTGCTACCTCAGAAGCCCTGGCTCGTGGTATCCCCTGTGTCTCAGCATAGCGGGTCAAATAGTCAGTTGCAACAATGACCCATTTGTTGCCGTCGGACGATAAAGGAAATGGGCTGAGAATGTCCATGCCGACTTGGTCAAATGGCTTGTGGGGTGGATCGATTGGCTGAAGTAATCCAGCCGGCTTGCTTGGTGGCGACTTTCGACGCTGGCATTCACGACAGCTTTTAACGTACTGCTTCACGCTTGCTGAAAGTCCGGGCCGGTAGTACGCCTCACTTACTCTGGCAAGCGTTCGTGAGTAACCTAGATGACCAGATGTGGGCTCGTCATGACACGCGGAGAGGACTTCGTCCCACATGTCTTTCGGAACGAGGAGGAGGTAAGCGCGGCTCGTAGAACGGGCGTTTTTTTCTTACGGGACATTATCTCGGAGGCAGAAAGACGTCACGACGCGAGATAGCTGGCGAGGTATAACGGCGCTATGACCCTCCAGATAGTGGATGAGCGGTCGAATTTCTTCATCCTCTCGCTGGCGTCTGCTCAAGTCAGATGAGCTAAAAGCGCCCAGGAAATGGTCATCGTCCTCTTCTTCTAGATTGACTAAAGGTATGGGTGCACGGGACAGCGTATCAGCGTCTTCATGCTTCCGTCCAGACTTATATACGATGGTAACATCAAATTCCTGTAGAAGCAAGCTCCATCGGGCCAGTCGTCCAGAGGGATCACGAATGTTTACCAACCAGCAGAGGGCATGGTGGTCCGTCACCACTTTAAATAAACAACCATAGAGATACGGGCGAAACTTGGTGATCGCCCACACTACTGCGAGACACTCTTTCTCTGTGGTGGTGTAATTCACCTCGGTACGGGACAGTGAGCGGCTGGCATAGGCTATGACTCGCTCTTTGCCGTGTTGATGCTGGACGAGCACTGCGCCGAGGCCGATGTTACTGGCGTCAGTGTGCACCTCTGTGTCAGCATCATCGTCAAAATGCGCAAGAACAGGGGCTGACTGCATCCGCTGTCGTAGCTCGGCAAAAGCAGCCTGTTGTTCGGTAGCCCATACAAACGGTGTGTCGTCGCGTGTAAAGCGAGTCAAGGGTTCCGCTATCTTCAAAAACCCTCTAATAAATCATCGATAGTAGGCGCACAAGCCCAGAAAGCGCGGAACAGTCTTTTTGTCTGTAGGATGCGGAAACGCGGCTACAGCGGCAAGTTTGTCGGGGTCGGGTCGGACTCCTTTCGCGTTGACTACATGGCCAAGGAATTTGAGCTCTTCATAACCAAAGTGACACTTCTGCGGTTTGAGTGTAATATCTGCTGATTGAATAGCCTGTAGCACACTCCTGAGGCGATGAAGATGTTGCTGGAAGGTTTCAGAAAAAACGACAACATCATCAAGGTATACGAGACAAGTTTGCCACTTCAGACCAGTAAGCACAGTGTCCATCATTCGCTGGAAGGTTTCGGGCGCTGAGCACAAACCAAAAGGAAGGACTCGAAATTCATACAGGCCATCAGGAGTAAAAAAGGGCGTTTTCTGACGGTCTCGCTCGTCAACCTCAACCTGCCAGTACCCGCTTTTTAAATCCAAAGAGGAAAAATAGTGGGCGCGGCGTAATCTGTCTAACGAGTCGTCGATGCGTGGCAGCGGGTACACATCCTTTTTAGTCACGCTGTTCTGGTTCCGGTAATCGACGCAAAAACGTAGCGTTCCGTCTTTCTTCTTGACTAGGACGACCGGCGAGGACCACGCACTGTTGGAAGGCTCGATGAGGCCGTCGTCAAGCATTTCTCGAACTTGCGTACGAATGGCTTCTCGTTCTTTTACTGACATGCGGTGAGGCTGTTGGTGTACTGGGCGGGCGTCGTCGTAAGTGATGATTCTGTGCCTAGTGATCGAAGTCTGGCGCACCTTAGAGGAAGCAGCGAAGCATGACTTGAATTCAAGCAAGAGTTTTCGCAGTGCTGTCTGGTTTTTTGGTGTGAGGTTAGAATTAATATTGATATTGTTTAGAGACGTATCGGCGGCCTCCACTGCGTCCGACGAGAAGCAGATGGGAACGGTTCCTAATTCATCCGCTAACGCTAACGAAGTGCCACGGAAAAGGTGTCGGTGTTCGTTGCTGAAGTTTGTAACGAGCAGTTGAGATCGGCCATCACGTAGCTGTATAATACTCCTAGCCACACAAACACCTTGAGTCAGCAGGTGTTCAAAATTACTTTCTGCAATCGCTTCATCATTTCGCAATCCACAGCATGTGACGTCGACAATAACACTAGCTCTTGGAGGAAGCGTTATACTTTCAGCAGAAACACGAAGAAGGTCGGCACGTTGTTGGTCGTCCTGCTTGTCGATTGCTCGGTCGGTTGAGAAGGTGATGCGATTCTCTTGAAGGTCAATGACAGCTCCATACTCCTGCAGGAAGTCAACACCAAGAATAACGTCGCGTGAACATTCACGGAGCACAAGGAAACTTGCTACAAAAGTATAACCGCAGACCCGAACTCTACTCGTGCAGGTTCCAAGTGGAGAGACAGTGTGGCCACCAGCGGTTCGAATCACGGAGCCATGCCAGGGCGTGATTACCTTCTTTAGTAGTCTGGTCATTTTCCCGCTTAATATCGAATAGTCAGCCCCGGTATCAACTAAAGCACCTACTGCATAGCCATTTATCAGCACCGGTATATCCAGAGAAAGCCGCACATATCGCTCAGTCGAATCTACACCCTTTATTGTTAGCGTCGATCGAAGGTCTTCAGCACGTCGACTGCCAGCGACCTCGCCTCCAAGGGTCGCTTGCGTTAGTTTTCCCGATGGGGAGTGGGGGACCGTGCACCAGCATGGCGCTGTGGCGAAGATGAAAAGCGCCTTGGCGACGGTGAGCGCGGCTGCCGTCCAAAAGGCGGTGGCATGCGCTGTTGAGCCAGGTAGTCCTCAATGTCCCGGGGTCGCTGGCCATACCGAGGAGGCGCTGAACATACTGAAAAGCTGCGCAGCCCGAGGCGCCGGTATGGACACTGGCGGTACAAATGGTCCGCTTCACCACAGTGGAAGCACAAAGGTCGGCGATCAGGAGTGCGCCAAACATCAGATTTCCGAGGCGAAGCACGTCTGTCGTCAAGGTAGTGTGCTGGTTGTTCCACAAGATGCACAGGGCTGGCGTAAACGAGGGGTGGGGGCGTGCGTGTGTTCTCGTAGTACCGTAGAGGCTGTGCCGACTGAAGCTAAACCGTAGGAGGTGCCTGAACAAACAGCGGGGAAGAGGAAGCTGGGCGCTTCAAGGCTTCCGCATAGGTCGCACGGTGGTAGTCAGCCGGGGCGGGTGTGGCGTTATCCAGACTCACGGGGTCATGAAGGGCATGATGCAGCTCGTCCTTGACGATGCTTGCAATGGAACTCACCGTACGTAGTGGTGGTGTGGCAGCCTTTTGCAGCTCCTCGCGTACTGTAGAGCGGATAAGGTCGCGCAGACACTCGGTGTTGCTCCCAAAAGTCATGAGAACTTGAGAAGTGGACGTGTTCACTAGCCGCTCATACAGAATGAATCGATGCTGAAGCATCTTTTCCATCGTGACGGCTTCGGACAAAAACTCGGCGACCGTGTTCGGAGGGCTCCGTACAAGGCCAGCGAAAAGCTGCTCCTTAACTCCCCGCATCAGGTGACGCAACTTCTTTTCTTCTGTCATACTCAGATCACCCCGTCGGAACAGGTGCGTCATATCTTCCACATAGGTCATGACAGTTTCATTGGGCATTTGGATGCGGGCCTGGATCGCTCGCTCCGCTCGTTCATGGCGATCAGCACTTCTGTAAGTATCCAAGAGCTGGCGGTGGAATTCGGGCCACGATGTCATCTGTTCCTCGTGATTCATGTACCAGGTACGTGCTCCATCCTCAAAATAGAAGTACACATGCCGTAGTTTGGTCGCGTCGTTCCAGTCGTTCAAAGCAGCCACGCGTTCGAAGTCGACCAACCAGTCCTTGACGTCTTCGAGCTCGATGCCATGAAACGGTGTCGGAACCTGTAGGCTTTCGAGGGTGTACCGAGTCACCGGCGGGTTTCCTGTACCTGTTAAAGTGGTTTGAACGGACGTGCTCATCATACTGGTGTGAACTGTAGGGTCAGCTTCGGGTGGCAATCCCCTGATCCTGCGGCTTGTCCGAAAAACGGGAGTGTTGACTCGCACTGGGCTTGTGGTGCCACTTCTAGGAGGGGTCTGAAACATCCATGAGGTGCTACCCAGCACCTCCACCAATTGTCACGTCGCTCCAGGGGGTGTCAACAAGGTTTATTGACGTCTGAGCAACAGGGCTCTAACCAAGCGCCTCGGTTTGGCTTGTTTGCCAGAGCGGGTCCACGCACACTTCTTTCTTCTCTGTGGTGTGAGCCTTCACCTTGGCATACGACCCACTACTAGAAGTAGGTGGCAATATTACAGGGGTTGGCATTTAAGTGTGTGTATGTATGTATGTATGTATGTATGTAGGTATGTATATATGCATGCATATTTTCTGGTTTCAATACATGATGTTTATCATTATTACCTATGTATCCACTCCTGCTAGGGCTCTGAATGGGCCTGCAGTATTTTATAAATAAATAAATAAATAAATAAATAAATAAATAAATATGTGTAGATAAGTACTGTGACAAGATTTGAAAATAAGAACAAGAGGTGTTGCTGGCCATTCCAACAGTGTGTCCGAGGGACTTCCTGTAATATTTTGCTGAAAAACTGTGTATTATGTGCAAGAAACTGTTTTTGCTGCAACTGAGTCTGTGCAGAAAGAAAGAAATTTTTGGTGATGATGATCAGGTACACCGTAAAGCAGCTTTAAATTGGTGTGAGTGTGTTGGGGGAACTCATTTAGAAGCGAAAATTGAAAACCAGAAAGTGACGCATTCCAGGTGACGGCATACATTTGCACTGATTAATTCCATGTTTGTACAGTAATGCCAAGTAGTACAGGCTCATGGATTCAAACTCAACATCAAGCTTTTTAATATAACTACTGGAATGCACAATTGCTCGAGATAACCACGTGGTGTCATGACGAATCTGGTCTTCAAAGATAATGTAGGCTCCGATCTATGAGTTCAAGTCGAAAAGATGCCGATACGACTTGAACTAAGGAGAGTGAGCAGGAAAGTATGCGCGTTTAGCCCTAAATTGTCATGTTTAAATCCATGAGTACTTTACATAGTTTAAGAGCTTCAAATTAATAGAAATTTTCCGAGACAAATGTCACGCAGATGAATACTTAAGGATGAGCAGGGGAAGGAAGGAATGAAGCGTAAGCAGGTGTCTGCCAAGAGTAGTAGTCATTTGCATGAGGTTAATGAATTAATGAGTAAGTTTTATTATGAAATAAGCAGCCCTCACTTTTATGGTGGTGTGTCATCACAAAATAATGTAGTTGATTGTGATGCACTTTATACTGACAGTCAGAAATTACACCAAATGTAACATTACTGTGCAAGGTCGTTACTGTGTCGAAGTTTCTTAGAAAGTTTTGTTCCGTATATGAGTTTGTATATGTGAGTGAAACATAAAGTGGGAACAGTATGTTTAAAAATTCTATTGCATCACATGAACATGTGCATTCAAGAAGCTGGAATGGACTTGCTATGTGGCAGGTAAATAACCTATGTTCTGGGTATATATATATGTTTGTGGTGAGTTCTTGGCGAGGGGAGTGTAAGGTAATTGTCTTAAATCACTGCAAAATGTTCACAGTGAGGTAATTTCAATCATTGTCGTCATCAGTGCAGTTTCAATTTTGCTGCAAGACAAAGGCCTTTAGATGCAATCATTAAATTAGTGGTGATCAAAAAAGAAGTGGCCATTTTGGCAAAGCTTGTGTTTAAGAGCTTTAAACTGCAGTACCTGACTCCTGAATCGTCTGTGAGTGGGCAAAATCTTCTTTTGCCGAAAGATTGACTAGTATTTGTGAGCTTTCTGCATGAACGAGTGCTGTGGGAGCTCAATGCACGACTACATTGAAGGATAGAGTGGCAAATGCAGTACAGCGGAGTTGCCTTACAAGTTTTGCACCACGGCCCACCGCGGTAGTGTAGAAGTTACGATGCTCGGCTGCTGACTTCAAGGTCGCGAGTTTATTCTCGGCTGCGATGGTCGCATTGCAGCGGAGGGGAAATGCCAGAGGCTTGTGTACTTTATGTTGTCAGTGCACACAAAAAACACCAGATGGTCAAAATTCTGGAGCCCTGTTCTATGGCTTCTTACATTGTCACGACTGCATTAAATCTGGTGGAATCGGGCTAATTGGTTATTCATAATCGAAAAATGTAACAGCACGAGAAAATATGGATCGCCATACTGACAAAGAAGCACTCATTTGCCTCTGTGTGTTGGTTCGTCATTTTTTATGATTTCATATTTTTCTCTCATTGTCATATTATGGTTTTAGGACATTAAATTTCAGATAATAATAGTGTTAAGTTTTTCTTCATATTTGATGCTTAGAAACATGAAAGTCTGTTTTAATTTGTTTAGATTGTTATTTTCATTCATTCATTGTTATTCTCTCCTCTCTATTTATTATGTTTCAGGTCGGCTCTCTCGGCATTATTTTTGTGGGAATAATTTGTATACACTGCATGCACATACTGGTGAAATGCAACCACATACTGTCCAAAAAGTGAGTTTCTTTCGCAGTTATTTGTGACAGTTCTGTCAAACTCTTTCATCGGCATTGTGCTCTTACAGCAGGTGGTCGCGAGTTCACCTAAGCTTTTATTTATTTTCAGAGCTGGTTGTAGAACACTAGACTTTGCCGGCGTAGCGCAGTACTCCTTCAGGTTTGGACCACGCTGTGCACGACGGTTTTCCAATGCTGCAAGGTGAGTTGGTTGTGCACCTTGTGTCATCTGGCTATGCCACTAGCATAGGTTAAAGACAACATTAACGAAGAACTTTGTGTGTAATCATATAGCAGCGCAATGCACAGCCACTACGCATCTGTAACAAGCCACGACATTGTTCCAGAGAGGTGTTACAAAGCCTAAATGAAACCATGGCTGCATAAAATCAAGAGCCCTGTTGGCAAAATATGGTGTAGTTGTCTTTATTCTTTCATTTTTACGAAATGTACGGGTCTAGTATAAGATAGAGTTTGGCGATAAGGATTTCAACCCACATTCTGGATACATTGAAGATTATGACAATGTTGTCACTCATTGTGATAATTTACATTTTCATTATGCTTCATTGCAGAACAACTGTAAACTGTTTTCTCCTGCTGACACAATTTGGATTTTGCTGCGTGTACTTTGTTTTTGTTGCAACTAGTCTAAAAGAGGTAAGTGATGGTGTGCTTGCTTCATCAATATTACCCGTATTGGCATTAATATGTGTGATTAAGGCTTGTGTTGGAAACGTGTATTGGGCAGGCAGCTCTGCATTGGACTTGGAGTTGAGGCAGTCAGAAAAACTGCTCTTCAATAAAATAAAGCCTCTGTGTAAGCTCGAATAATACTGTATTTTCTCGCACATAACCTGTGTGACGAAAATCCAACCTCCCGATGTGTAGAAAAAGGTGTTTATTTTCTATGTACCGCAGCCCGACTCCGTGGTTGCCACTGTAGCGCATGATTCCAAGGCAGAACAGACCATCCTCTTCTTCGTCGGATCTTTTTCTAACAAATCACCTCGCGCGCAGAAGTTCACAAAAGTTCAATACGAGCAGGTACAGATGCTGACAGGTCTGTTCAAAAGGTAATTCTACCCAGCAACACGTGCATTGCATGGGTTCAGTTGGCGTATTCGTTAGTACTCAGCATGTGATCTGTTGTCCATGCATTCACTTCATAAGTAAGCTATTGGAGTCCTGTCCACCAGACAGAACCAGCCTTTAATTCATGGCCGGAGGCTCCTCTCATTATATTGTCAGAAGCGCTCTGCTTTCCAGGATTTTGCTTCATATTGACGATGAAAGAATCAAACACACCTAAAGATGGAGCTTAGGCAAGAGGACGTCTGTCGGTTCAAGAGTTTCGTATCGGTCCATTTCTGCAGTATTTTCTTGGCATTTCCCAGTCTAGACAATAATACTCTGGTGTCAGTGTAATATTGTATTACCAGCCTCAAGGCATTTAGGTACATTTTCCACATTTTCGAGATGCAACTATAGAGGTCGCATAGACTCCATTCTAAAAACACTTGTATCGTTCGAAGCCTCATTGTATGACTTCACAGAGGCATTTGATATCCCATTGGCTTGCAACTACATTTGGGGTGCGTTTTCGACTGAAGCAGCTTTTGGGTCTTCGCTGTGGGTGTTCTAACATTCCTCCCATTTAATTTTCCTGATTTGCAAGTCCGTATGACTCTTTGTTGTCTTACAATCTGTCACTTCTGATTTCAGTACGACGTCCTCGTTGCAATGCATGGCCGCTGCGCAAGAGGTTGCTGGTTCATGGTGCATCCAGTCTCGAGAGATTTCGTCGGCTTTTAGTTCGTTTCCTGAACCCCAGGTGGTCGAAATTTCCGGAGCCCTCCACTACGGCGTCTCTCATAATCATATGGTGGTCTTGGGACGTTAAACGCCACATATCAATCAGATCATCAGTTCTTTTCCTAAATTCTTGCTGGTTCCAGTGACAAATGACCTGTGATAGTCACTGCCAATCAAGACGTCAACAGCATTTGGGATTTCAGCGTAATTGATGTTGGAGAAGTTACATCCTTGGTGATTGAGCTTGTTGATGAAGTGTCTAGTTGTTCATAGAATTGAATGGCGACTGATGTTCGTCGTGACGAGAGCTTCTATCTGCAGTGGCGTCTTACTGAGCAGAGAACCTTAGAGGGACGAGCACACACTGGAAAGTGTTCCAGCTGTGCCTTACCGCAGTGGTGGCTACACAGTTAAAGCGCCCGCTTCCAATGCTGGAAATACTGGGTTCAATTCCCAGTGCCGACCGGGAAACCATCAGTTTTTTCCAATGGGTAGAGGAGTACACCGACTTGGCGCTCGGTTGTTTCTGGGTACTCATCTCAAATGGTAGCCCCACAAGGTTTTACAAAGGCCCTAGGCATACCCTAATCCACCACAACCTTGCTGAAATAGTTGAGCATTCGCTGCTGCTGTGGGAGGCAGAGAATTGCTGCCGCCACGCACCTACTGGCCAAATGGGTACAAGCGCACTTGTGGCCTGGTGCTCGGCAGAACGAAGTTCGTAGTTGCTTGGAAGAGTACCCACCCTGTTGGAAGTTGGCGGCATGGGATTGCCAGACCTCAATTAAGGTCACTCTTTTTTTGTGTGTGTCATCATGTTGCTCTCCAAAATATCCTACTGTGAGGCTCTCGGGAATGAGTATTCGACAATGCAATTTTTCAGCCAATCGCTTCATCACTAAACTGCACTGACTGCCTCTGTCGAATAAAACTCGAACTAAAACTTTGCCTTTTTCACCAGCTGTCCAAGAAAGAGCAGATTGGAGGTATACGTGCTGTTTATAATTGCCAGTCCCAATAATTTCAAGGTGTTCCAGTTGTGGCAACGTCGGGGCTTCTGTAGTCAACCTGATCATATGAGAGTCCGACATGGTATCCGCATGGCGTCGATTGCCTTTTGCGCGTCTAACTCTTCTCCTGAAATTTTTTGCCAAATGATGCTGGAAGGTGCAGCGAAAACAACGACTGGCATCTAATAGGCACTTTTTCTTTTCTTGTAATGGCATTTGAAAGTTTCACTGTTTGGTACGATGCGTAGTTGAGTCACAGAAAAAGCATGCATTTTTCTAAGGAGCTAGTTTTACAGACGAGATGATGAGGTGAAACACTCGGCGCTTGATCTTTGCTGCAAAGAGGATGGCGCGCTAGTGCAAAATTCATCTACGTGGCCCTTTGACTTGTCCTCTCTTACAGAAACGTGTAAGACTGTATGCTCTCGAGCCTCTATTTCTGTTTAAATAAAAAGCAGCAAATACTGAATCCTCGCCTTCTGTTTCTGGGTGTGCTGACCTTGCTGGCCTGTGTGCTCTGTACGTTGGCGTGCGATGGTCTTGTTAAAGTCGAGGACGATGTCGGGAGGATGTAACCTGAGCAGAAAGGGGTAGAACACAGCGGAGTAATTGTCCTCCATTACTCTTGAGAGTCTTGAGGGTGCGCATCTGAGTTTGAACCGTGTCGTAAATGCTTCGAAGTCTTCAAGGGTTGTGGGAGGACAGCACGGGTCGCATTTCGATGAGTCGCTGCATGTGAGCTTAAATGATGACGTCGGTTATGGCAAAGTGCTCTTTTATAATGTTTAGGGCTTCATAATAACAGTTTGCAGCTGCTGAAAGTCCCACAATAGCCGATGCCACGTTGCTAGTCAGAACCGAACGTAGGTAGGCAAACTAGTCTACGTCGGTGAGCCCATCGTTGTTGTGGATCAGTTGACTAAACTGCTCTCTAAAAGGCGTCTGCAATGACTGTTGGCCATCAAACTTCATGAGGTAAATTTTCGAAAGTTAGATCGCGGGCTGGGGCACACATTGCACGGGTTCAGTTGATGTTGCTGGTAGTGCACGGTTGTTAGACCCCCCGAAGTTAACGTATTCTATACTTGAGTTTTGCTGATGGGGTTGTGGCCCAATCGTTATATTCCGCAACTCATTCAAACTTTGCCTCCGCTTCTGTGGTTGACAGCAGAGGGATGATTTCGAAGTCGGTTTACCTCAAATCGTTGTGAAGCTGGTTGAGGCGTTCGTTGAGAATACAAAGCTCCTCTTCCATAACGCTGTCTTGAGTGTGCATTGCTCCTGCCTCGATAGCGCGGGTTAACTCAGCGCTCTCGGATTTGCTCTGGTTTGAGAGCTTTCATGTTGCGTCTTCGCATTGAGCAGCTGTAAGTCAATGCCTTAAATTCATAAGCGGGTAAGCGATTACCTTGGGGTCATGGATGCGGTTTGCTGTTCCGATGAGCTTCGGCACCACTTGAAAAAAATTGAGCCTCCTGTTGCATAGAAAAAGGGGTTTATTTACCATAAACCGCAGCCCAAAGTAAAAAAAAAAGTGGAGAAAATAATAAAATATAGAAAGATATAGTACTTATGGAAAGAAGCAACAAAACACTGTGTTTACATAAAATGTCATTTACAAGCAAACAATATGAAATAATAAGATTATTGCAGTCAACTTGTTAATTTATATAAAAATAAGGCTTTATCAGAAAACAAGAGGTAAATTTGTCTGATAAGAAATTTATGCTTGCAAACATGATGCATGGTGTAAATACTAAAATTTCTAGAAAAGAGGCGGCATGAAAAAGTAAAAACAAAGGTAACATAATTGCAAGAGACAATTGTTAATTTAATAAACAAAAAACTAAGAAGGAAAGAAAATTGCATCAAGTCGTTTGCATTATATGATTAGAATGAATCTGTAGCCAGCAGATTTGTTTTTAGTTGTGCGCCATACTTTGATATAGAGTGCCAAGACTTAGGTGACCTATGATTCATGGAAATTCAAGAAACCCATCTAAAGCTGCGTGAAAGAAGCATGTTATGAAGTGTAGTGCTACCGTAATACCTGTCGCCCTTTTGTCATGGATGCTATTAATGTGGCCGTTTACTTTGCTCACTTTTTGTACTGTTTCCCCTTTCTCACTGTGTGTGTGTGTGGCCTTGATGTTTCTCCTTTTTCTTATGCATATTTATTATGTAATTTACTCGCATGACCCTCACATTTTTTTAGCAAAAAACCGATGAAAATTTGGGTGTGCGAGATTACACGAGAAAAATTTTTCCGCGAAAACGTGCAGAGCGTAAAATAATACCAAGTGGTCGCAAGTTGAGATTCTCACCCCAGCGACTAACTACAAGCTTTGAGAAGTACTAATAAAGACTTACCTTAAAGGGAAACTGAAGAGCAAAACTATTTTTCGTGTATTAGTAAAGTAGAGTTTCACAATCCCAAAAACACCACTCTTATCGCGACATGATGCTTGGTATGTGTGAAAACATGAGAAATCTAAATACGGTTGGAGGCGCCACCATGAGATCCCCGAACCAAACACTGTGATGGAGTAAATTTTTAAGACGTCTACTGTGTCATGCATAGCTTCTACTCGTTAAAGACGAGGTACATTGCTTTCTGTGGGTGCCACAGACCTAGCGTGCAAAGTTTCAGAAAATTTTATTGTCGATGTTGAGAAAATACAAAGAATACATTTTGCAGTTTGTTTTGTGACGGGCTGAGATTTCAGCGCGAAATATGAAAATGAAGCTTCAACCTTGATTTTCTCAACTAATAATCAACTTATGACAGTGCAACTTAAGGTGTTAGATTTTTCAGAGTGCAGTTTATCAATGTAAACCAAGTCATTGTTTCTCTTTAGTGTCCCTATTAACAGTAGAGCCACAGGTGCAACACAAGGCAAGGTTTATTTGCTACACAAAAGCCGCAAGCAAATAGAGAAACAGCGGACGCAAAGCTTGGGGCTGCTGCGGTCGATAGTACGCATGATGCTTAAGAAATAGTGCTGGGTTGTCATGCGCTATCATCATCAGTGTTAGAAAGGAGCAGACGACATCTTTAAGGGTGGGATAATTACTTGCAGAAAAAAATGTCGTAGTTTTGCGCGGGGGGGGGGGGGGGGGTGCGAGAATTATGGGAGTGCAAGGATTACGCGAGTAAATACGGTATTTGTGCATTTGCTTGTGCCATCTCTGGGCAAGTCCATGCAGTACCATAATTTTTATGGCCTCGCACTAACTAGCCAAACATCAAGCTACTGTAAATTCAATTATCATGCTCATGGGAGAGTTTTGAAACGTTGTGATGTTATTAAATTCTGCTTCAATATAGCAGTAGAAGAGGCTTATCACTGCTCTGCCTGCTTGGAAATGGGATGGCGTGGCAGGAGCATTGAGAGTGGTCATTTGACGACCCTGTTTACTGTATGGAGCTATCTTTAGGCAGTTTTGAACCTGGGTGGTCATTGATTGATGAAGCCTCATGATTTCACCTTTGAATAGGACAGGGTTAAAGAGCTCGTTTCATAGAATTTTCGGTGTCGGCATCTTTGGTTGTGAACAAAAAATCAGCATTGTCCACAAGCGAACAAATGAAATAGATACAACTGAGTAAATAAGGAAAACGTTTATGGGGGAGGTGGGGTCAAGTGGCAATTAACCCAGGCCTTCTGCATGGCAAGCAGCTGTCTTACCACAAAGCCATACCATTCATGGTTGATATTGCTTCTGAGAAAAAAAAAACACTATATCAATGTTAAATAGTGGGAAGAGTGTTATTCACACATGTAATATTTCGTGGCAGAAGCGTAGAGTTTCACCAGGCACCAATTCGTACGAGTTGTGCAATGAGTGGGTGGTTTAGAGTTTTACCCATGAAAAAGTGCTCTGGCCTAATATTAGCATCACTCTCCGCAACAGTACAGTAGAATGGCCTGATGCACAGGTGCAAACGTTGCTTTGCAGACGCATAGTGGGTGCTTTGCTTATTGATAAAAGGAAGAAAAATATAGTGTTTTGGCCGATTTGCAATGGTACTTGCAGTAGGCATTCTATGATATGTAGTTTAAAGGGCCGATGTTGCATGCACAGACGTTTCTTTCCTCGGCACAGCTGAAGTTTTCTCATCGAAGCGAGGCTTGGCTGGGTATAGTGAAGTCGATGCAAACAGAGCCCAGTTGTTATATTGTGTCCTACTTTCAAAACAAAGCTCAAGAGGCCCCCATAATCCTGTCCATTTTGGACCATTTTCTTATTATGTTTAGTACGGTCAGAAAGAAAGAGTACTTGGTTAATAAGCATGTCAGCTCCTTAGAATTACGAGGTTACTTTGTGATGTGTGTGGTAGGACTTTTTAGCACATTGTAAACTTGCATGCATGAGACATGGAGCAAGAGTTGAAATGGCACCATGCACGGCAAAGCGTGCATGATGTGCTCTATGGTGCGACTTTCGTCTAAGCGATTTGATGGTACTTCATCGACAGGCATCGCCTACTCTACAATTGCTGCTGGTAGTTTAATCTATGTGAAGCAATGCATGTAATTAGGGCGATGTATCACGGCTTCCAATGTGTATGTTACCTCTTGAGATTATTGATCAGAATATCGTCAAAAGCAATCAATAAGTGGAACTGTATCGCATTTCTCGTGCATTGCATCTGTAGAAGAGCATGTAAACAATGGGAACAGATCTTACACGCCAACACGCCATCTAGGACAATGCTGCAAGACCTGAATTTCATCCTCACTCGGCTACAATATTTATCACACCATCCAGACATGTTGTCATGGCCTGATGGATTCCTATCGTCAAATACTTTTCTCCACAGCATGAGATAAGATAGCTCCGGTGAAAAGCCAGTGACATGAGTGATAGTGTTTGCCATGCTTAAGTGCCGACGCAAGCATGTCGCAAAGCACTTGGAGTAATCCTTTGGTTGTTGTCCCCTATAGGTGCTTCACGGGCAAAACATTGAGATGAGTGTGTATGTTTACCTGGCCATACTGCTGCCTGTCATGGTGCTGTACAACTTCATCCGAAGCCTGCGAATGCTGTCTGTGGCGTCCACATTCGCCAACATACTGCAGATCACAGGCATGGTGCTCATCTTCTACAATCTGCTGCAGGACATGCCAAGCATCAGCGAGCGGCCTTTGTCCATGGGCATAAGCCGCCTTCCGCTGTACTTTGGCACTGTCATTTACGCCTTCGAAGGCATTGGCATTGTGAGTAGCATGGCACCATGCCAGACTATCTCCTGTGTTTAGAGCTGCCGATTTACTTTTACAGGGAAAAAGTCCAATACTAAAAAAAAAAAAGAATTTACTACTCTGAAGTGCCCAAAATTGTAACATTGCATGTTTGCAGCATTAAAGGGGCCCTGCATCGCTTTTTTCGGGATGATCATAAAATGCTGCCAATCAATAGTCGACACTTTTGAGAACACGCAAGCCAAACATTATAGCGCAACATGTGGTTTGGAATTTACCATGAATTCTTAAAGTCGGCAAAAAATCGCTCCCACCTCTCTCTAGAAGTGATGCCATATACCCCAATCACTGCGCCATATACTCAAGTCCACAGCCATTGTTCAATTTCAGCAGCATCGCCTCTATAGTTATTGTGGCTGCCACAAGGTGTTTCCACCTGTCCATGTTCGTGCTCAGGATTACCCTAAAAGTAGGTCACATGTGCAAAGAAACAATGAAATGAAAGTGCTCAAGGTCACGACACTAACTCGAAGGGAGCATCTTGCCCTCTTGTAATCCCCCTCCCTGAATAGCTTTTAGCGCACTCTCTATTACAAAAGGAGAGTGTGCTTAAAGTGTGCAGCCAATTCCTTTAACTCTGCTCGTACTAGACGAAATATAAAAATTCTCACATCAGTCAATTTGTGAGGCAATAAGCACTTTTTAATACAGCCATACTGTGAGGAGTTGAGAAAATGTTAAAGGACTCATTTAAGCATGCATCTTCTCAAACAGAATCCCTTGTTTTTTTTTGTTTGTTGAGTGATGCCTCTTATACCCTGCCTTGGAAATTGTGTAAGGCAAACGCAATTTCACGATCAAGACCATTCATACTACCGTAGCATGTGGTACCTTAAAATGCTGCGGGGCTATGTAGTATGTTGAATAGAATCAAAATCAATTGCCATTGTTGATGCTCGTGACTGTTCCACTGATTTCACTATCCAGGTGCTTCCTTTGGAGAACGAAATGAAAACTCCTCGGGACTTTGGAGGCGTAAGTGGTGTGCTGAACACTGGCATGGTCATGGTAGTTTGCTTGTACACAGCTATTGGCTTCTTTGGGTACCTGAAGTACGGTGATCAAGTCGCAGGGAGCATCACGCTCAACTTCCCACCTACACCGTAAGTATCCCTGTTGGGCTTCCGCAGCATTGTATGGATTGATATTGAAATTTTCAGAACTTGTATGGGCAAAGTTAGATAAATGAATTCATATCCTACACAAGAATAGCTTCACTGTATTGAGTGCTTGTTGTAATCCCCTATTTGTGATATATTTCTATTAACTAACGAACAACTTTTAAATCCATCTTTGAATCAAAAGCTTTATAGATCTCAGTAATAGTATCAATATAGAACTTTCACTTGCTTGTAAATGTAAAAGCGACTGCGCAATATCATGTTACGAATCAAATATACAGCAGCAACAGTGCAGGTAGTTCATTCTTGTGACTCATAGTTTCAGCTTTGTACCAGGTTACGAAACTGTGAAATACCAGATTAGAAACGGATATACAGCAGCAACAATGCTGGTAGTGCATTGTTGTGACCTGTAGTTTTAACACAGAGCATAAGCTAATATTATGGTGACTTTTCCTAACTTTCTGCAAATTGTTAGAGGGTTTCTGAATTTGTGTAAATGGTTAAACCACAACTAAAGAAGTGATTCATTCACACCAAAATGCTTCATAAGTTTTACACTCTTTGTAGAGCACATAAGTTAATCTCTTAATGGTCCAGAGCATCTATGCTCCTACTCAGTGCATTTACTAAAGCTATGTTACATTCCCTTTAAGAGCAACATGCTCACCGATACACAGTTATTTGAGGATTTGTTCTTCATAATGATGCATCATACAAAATTTCTCTATGTGCACGGTAGTTGAAGAGGCACTGCAATATGCATCTACCCACTTTGCTACTACTTGGTCCTCAGCTTCATAAATCAGAAAACGCTAGTAAGTTTGTGTATGATGTAGAACTGACCAGTGTCTTATATTCGGGATGGTGTTCAAGTGGTTTGCAACAACCTGTACATGGTTATAGTTCTGTAAAAGCCAGTTGGGAATTTAACTTCTATAGCTTTACTTAATTTGGAAAGGTTGCCTGCAAGCCCTTGAGGATGTCTGAAATAAACTGTTGCTATCTTTCGAGGATACAAACTATAGGGATGGCTTGTAGAAGTTATCAATGAACCGATTTTTATGACTTGGTTTCACAGGTGAACAAGTCAGCTTTGGCAGTTTAGTTTTGTGTCATTCTTATTTTTACCTGCAGTGATGGCCCCGCCGCAGTGGTGTTGTGGCTAAGGTACTCGGCTGCTGACCCGCAGGTCGCGGGATCGAATCCCGGCTGTGGCAGCTGCATTTTCGATGGAGGCAAAAATGCTGTAGGATCGTGTGCTCAGATTTGGGTACACATTAAAGAACCCCAGGTGGTCGAAATTTCCGGGCTATGGCATTTCTCATAACCATATGGTGGTATTGGGACATTAAACCCGACATATCAATCATTACCTGCTGTGATGGATTAATGACTATGGCATTGAGTTGCGAACCTAGAGGGTGTGGCTTTGGGGTAAGCTTGAGTAAGTTGGAGTAGAGAAAAGGCTGACATTGCTGTGACAATAAAACCTTTCTCCTTCAGATTTTACGAGACCAGAAAAAATATTGAATTAATTTAAAACTAACTTATCAAAAGTATGAAGAAAACGGTCAATAAATGTACGTTAAGAGAATACAGTAAAACCCCGTTCACATGTTTCTCGACGGACTGGGTAGGAAAAATACCTAAAAAACGCAAGAGTGAGGAAAGCTCCAAAATGAGTTAGAGCACAGGCGCTTTTTGACTACAAACAATTTATTCTGGCAAGGTGAATCTAAGACTTAAAATATTTGAAGATGGTTGACTGCCGCTCCTTTCGCTTGCTGGTAAGCACCACATTTCTCAATAATCTGGAAAGCCAGATTATTGATCTCTAAAGTTTTCAGCATTGCTTTGGTGTGCGAGACGTACCTGCAAAGGTAGTCCAGGACTGCAAAGGCTTCTCCAAAGTTTAGATCCGCCGACTCTACTGCAAACTCTTCAGAATTGTGTGACTCGTGCTCGTCGTTGTCATCGATGTCACTGTCTTCAGTTGTGATGGATTTTGCAACGATTTCTGCGATTGTCTGGCACTCCAACGTCACGATGGCAGCATCCACAGCGCGTCGTTTTACGTTGTACCAGTGGCACCTAGTGTATTCATTGCGTCATTGAGCTCTTGCTCACAAGACGCTGCTTCCAATTGATGAACTCATGCTGATGCAATGTAACTCACGCTGATGCTGAACTCACGCTGATGCTGATGCATCACGCTAATGCAATGTAATGCATGGCGTCGAGTACCAAATCATCATAGGCTACTGTCCACGATCAATAAGCGCGAGACAGCGCTTGACGATGTTTTTTCTTTACGAATACTTTAATCATTTTATGATGACCTTGGCATCCATTTGCTGCAAGTGGCTTGTCATACTTGGTGAAAAGCCCCGCCACGGTGGTCTAGTGGCTAAGGTACTCGGCTGCTGACCCGCAGGTCGCGGGTTAGAATCTCGGCAGCGGCGGCTGCATTTCCGAAGGAGGCGGAAATGTTGTAGGCCCGTGTGCTCAGATTTGGGTGCATGTTAAAGAACCCCAGGTGGTTGAAATTTCCGGAGCCCTCCACTACAGCGTCTCTCATAATCATATGGTGGTTCTGGGACGTTAAACCCTACATATCAATACTTGGTGGAAAACAAACTAAAAAAAACAAGTTTGATGTCTTGTAGAACTGGCAGATCTCTAAGGTGGGCAGCACAATTGTCCAGCAAAAAAAAGAACCCTCCTGCACTGCGAATACATCTTATCATCGAAAAAACTCTTCAAACAAAGCATAGGTCACCTACGCACGGCTGTTACTTCTGTAGTGGCATGGCAGCAGGTGAATGTTTTTCAAGCACCATGACTTCTTAAACTTGCCGACCACCCATGGCTTTAGTTTGTCCGGGCTGTCCACATTGCTGCAAAGGAGCACCGTCAGCCACTCTTTGATGCATTTGCCTCCACGGCACGCTTCGCCCTTCAGGCTTAATGATTTCGATTGCTGCATACGAAAGAAGAGGCCTGTTTCGTCAGCATTGTAAATGTCACGAGGCTCGTACCCCTCAAATAAAGCGGATAATGTGGACTTCTAATTATCGACTGTTCTCACGTTCACACTTGCCGCTTCTCCGCTTACCATATTGTAAGCGATGCCGTGCCTTTTGCGGAAACGGTTGATCCAGCCATTTGGCTGCACAAAATCAGCGAGGCCCAGTCTGAATGCTATTTTCATCGCCTTCTCACGTAAAATGCTGCCGTCAAAGTTGATAACAGCAGCGCGAATTTGCTTGAACCAGGTGAGAAGAGCCTCGTCAAGGTTCCCGTGCTCGGTGCCACGAGATTGCTCGGCTTTCTGGCAGAAGGGAACTGCCTTCCCTTCAATCTTTGCACGATTCGAGACGATGCTGCTGAGTGTTCATGATGGCAGCCCAAGGTCTTTGGCAATGTTGACCCTTTTTCACGCTGGCTGCTTGTTGATTGCTTTAAGTATGTCCAGCTTTTCCTCAAGGGAAAGCGCTTTCCGCTTATGTGACACCATTAAGGCTTGACGAAGATTGCGTTAACAAGTTCAATGGCATTCAACAGGCTTGCGCACACAACAACAACTGAAGCAGAGTCACAACATGTAGCGTGCAGCAGTGGGGACTGTCACGCACTTCCAGCATTTCGTAGTGAAACTTTCATTGTAAGCAGTGATGATGGTGGTAGCACTTTTCACAAACAGCTATCTAGGGGCGGCATCTTCAACTTGCCTGTGGCTTCTTGCAGCCTGTTCCGTAGCCAAGCCAGGCCAAGACTGTCAAACATCAAATCAAAATGTCGGTGCCCGGGTGGCACGTCGGGCGGGTTCGGCGAGCTAGCTTGCAACGCATCATGCAGGAACTTCTTCATAGTTGCGACGTAACAGCGGGGTTCGCAATGCGTGAGATTCTTTGAAAGCTACGCCAGGACCAAGAAAAAACAACATAACAGCCTATAAAACGCAGCAGTGAGGAACGTAACAGCGGAGTTCGACTGGATACTGTAATTTTCTTGATGAATTCTGAAATCCTGTACTTGAATAAAAATGTATAAAAGCCGCAATTTTCGTCATCCAGCAACTTCGTTAGTTCTCAGTGCGACCACAGTTCCATGCTTCTGTGGTTAATTATCCAGAAATGTGCTACGTACTCCTCTTTTACTACGTCTTGCCCCCACCAATTTGCGTACATGATGATAGTTTTTTTGCGTACATGATGATAGTTTTTTTGCAGATTAAGTGGGCAGCAACTGATAGCTCATCCGTGGTGATGTAGCAAAACTAGTTTTATGCCAGCATACCAATAGCTGCTGAAAGCTCTTCATCATCAACAGTTTCAGTATATATTTTTTTTACATGGCACGTGCATTGCATCAAGTTAAAATGAAGCTGCTGAGTGCCGTATCCTCATGCAGAAAAAACCATGGTTGCTAACTGATGACGCTATGAAAGCAGACAGCACCACCTTGTTTCGGTTTCTGTGTAAACCGTTCTCGCTATTTTCCATCACACACTTGCAACGCTTAGCATTCGGTGGGCTTCTAGGATCACCCTAATTGAATGGATAGCGGCCAAATGTTACCGAGAGTTTGAATTCATTAAACAAAGCGTATGCTGGCTGGATCCAGAGAACACATCTAAATTATCCAATTTTCTGAGTTAATGAGGGCCCAGTTAACAAGCTTTTACTGCATTTTCTTGGCTTTGAAGATGGACCTTTATTGATGATAATGGTAGTGGTAGTAATCCTCTCTTTTCGGTTTCGATGCTTTCAGGTTGAACGAAGTGATCCGGCTCATATTTGCGGTCTCCATCTTTCTATCGTATGCTTTGCAATTGTACGTGCCCGTTCAGATCATCTGGCCCTGTGTAGTGAGGCAATTTTCTCTCGACGATGGCAAGTATTCACCACGGGTCGTGATAATCTTCGAATTGCTGCTGCGCACTGCACTGGTTACTATGACATGTACGTATAAAGCTTTCGTTTTGTTATTGTTGCCACTGTGATGCTATGTCCTATTTTGCCTTTGGTTGTGTCACTGTGTAATATTTTGGCACAGTTATAATCTGGCTTCATGTTTTTAAGTGTGAGACTGAGATATCTGCTCCTATTATAAGAATGTCGGCCTGGGCTGCCGCCACCTTCACTCTGTTATGAAGTATGATCATATATGTCGCCCACTGCCAGGTTCCTAACCAAAGGAACCATCAAGGGAAGTAACAAAGTAAACAAAGAAACAAAAATATAAGGTATGAAACAACAAATTGCAATACAATAAGTTCTAAAATTACAAAATGAAAAACAAACACAAAAATGAGGATTTCATTGCAGTAGCCAGTATATAAGAACTAGCAAAAAATGTGACATTGTTTTCACTGAATGTTTGTGCAGTCAACTAAGTTTGCCGATTTTCAGTCAAAGAAAACTATAAAGCACAGTAGATTGGCTTTGCCACAATATCAGAATCGATTATATTTAAATCTGGGAAGTAATTTAATTTTGAACTCTCATTTTCTGGAAGCCAAACATGACAAATAGGGCCAAAACATCCACGCGACCTCCTTTTCTTGTTTTCCTATGTTTCGAGAATGTGCAATGAAATTGTCTATTCGCTCATTTGAAGTGATGTAGAGGAGTCATCTTGGCTCATCGCGCCTCCTCTTTTTGTGCGCACAGTTGTGCTGGCCGTTGCGGTGCCCAGGCTGGATCTCTTCATTCCGTTGGTTGGTGCACTGGCAAGCAGCAGCCTGGCACTCATCTTGCCGCCATTGCTGGAGCTGTTCACACTGTGGGATAGCGACCACAGCAAACTCATGTGGAGCTGGCTGTGGGCCAAGAACATCTTCATCTCTGTACTCGGTGTGCTGGGATTTGTAACCGGAACATTTGTTACAATCACAGAAATCATTAACACCTTTTCAAATCCAAGTGGTGACAGCCCAAAGTGATTACTTCGCGCTCTGTCATCAGACGTCCTTGTTTCCCGTGCATGCCATGGGGCCGTAGGAGGACTTGTCACATGGTTACCTGTGTAGGCCACGGTAGGAGTTTGCAACTGCTTAGAAGTATAGAAACAGGGTACTGTGGTTATCTCTTCTTTTATGTAAACCTGAAGGAAGCATTTTTATGCCCTATTAGACATAAGAAAACTGTTCCAGTTCACGCTGTTTAAATTACGCATGCATTCATAACTAGGTGCAACTGTGCCTTATTGATCTGTTTAGGTATTTTTCAAGGGCTAATTATAGCAGAGGTAATCAATTGAAGACATGGGGTAGGCAAACATGCAGAAGCATATGAGTAATGCTTCAATGAAAGGAAGTTTGCTACGAAATGCTTTTTCAGTTTGATAAGTTCTGATATTTTGGGGCTGATAAATGTGTTTCTAAGCAGTTGCAAGAAATGGTACCATGTGAAAGACGTGAAATTCCCTAGTCTAGAGGAGCTTGCACTTGGTGTCATACTCTGGTTGAGCTTGGTTTTCCGTAAACAATGTTGATGAATGGTAATGCTGGCAATTCGATTCTGCGTTGACACAACTGCTAATTACGATTGGAACCTTGCTACTGCTTGAACTAAGTGCATAATGAAATGTGTGTTGATCTTTTTATGCACTGAAATTACTTTTAAGCCTTTTGCGCACACAACCTAACTCTGCGTAGCTTTGCCAGCATTACAGTTGTAGATTAAGTTTTTGAAAAGCTGCCTTACTCGTACCACCCTGTGAACTACGTAGTGACTTCTAGCAGGAAGAGTGTCCTTATGAGTGTGCTCACAATGAACTGACATTAGTTCTTGGCGTGGTCATTGCTACCTGCAGACGGTGGCAAAGTGTATTTATTGAGCTTTGGGAGGAGCTTGCTCATTTGTGATGTGTTCTCACTTTTTAAAATCTCGTGATACGTTAGGCCAGGGGCACTGTGCTGATTCGTGGGCATTAGGTTCCTTATCGAAAATTGAGGCCACCTTTTCGATAGCTGTGGGTAGTGCGAAGGATTAGCAATGTAATTGCACAAATCGCGCTGTGTTGTCTATGTTACGTAAAGCAGTTATCGACATGACCAAGTGGCTTCGGTTCATAGCTACAGTGCCCACGTCAGCTGAGCTCATTGTCTGGGAGCAGCCGTCTTTCGTGTCAAGGTTCTCCTCCCGCATAGCCAGAGTCCTCCGCCAAGGGCTTTAACTAGTGTGCTTGGGGCTTCCAGTCACATTCCATTAATATGCTCACTTTTCCATTTCACTCGTTCCTTCAGCCAAGCGTCTGGTGGCGTCCACTGGAGCTTGCAGTGTGATGATTTGGTTGCTTGGCAATCATTTGTGACCACGCAGGCCTTTCTAAACGATGTAGAGATTGCTTATGTACATGCATTTCACCTCAATGTTTTAATTGTGTGCGCTGGTCACACTCTCTGCCTGTGCCGCACCACAGAGGCCACTGAACAATGCACCTTTGTTTGGGGTGCTCAACTTCTTCATTTGAGTGTGTGCTTTGTGATTATTCAAGAGATTCTCATGCATCTGTTAGCATGGTACAGCAGAAAATAGTGTAAGCATTTTTTACTTGTGTCCAGTAGCGCATATTGTTTCACATCTTGTGTGTGTTGGTTGGTTGTTTGGCAGTTCTTTCTCGCGCAGCTCCATCTGTGTCTATCCACTCTAGCTGCCACCTGTGATGCAGTGGCAGACCGCCACCGCCATAAGGTATATATACGCTGCTGCCCATTAGACGTGTGATGTTGAGCATCCTTTCTTCCTCCAGGCCCTTTGCTTCTTTCTAGTCTGGTTATTTCAGCTGCTTCTCGAAGACGGTGTTTTGATGACCGTTATTGTCTTACACTGTATGTATATAATAAGGGTTTGCTTCCGGCACAACTTCAAAGTGCCTTCAATGTGCGAACCTGTGTGTACATTTTTAGTGCGTTATTGCACTCTCCGAATGTGTTAATCTGTGATAATTTGTAAACACCTTCTTATGAGAACTGAAATCCCCGTGCCTTATATTCATGACCACACTCATGGGAAGAAGCAGTAGCTAACAGGGGCATCAGCAACTTCAATCACTGTCTTCCATTTCATGTGCACAAACATGTTCTAATAGCTGGTTTCCTAATGCACCTGTGGTGCAAGTGCCTGCGCAGAAATGGTAACTGCTATTTATTGTTTGAATGTTTAACTCGGCGCCTTAATACGTTTCTCTTGATGGATTGAAAAAAACTAAGAAAATTTCTGGCACCTTTTAAATAAGATATTTCTTTGAGCATAAATAATCACTGTCGTTAACTGGTGTCTTGACAGAGAGTGGTGTTGCTTGATTTGTAGCTGCATCATTTGTTGGTGCGTTTGCTAGCGTTTCTCAGATGCTGGTATGACAAGCAGCCTTGTATGGAGGCCTTTTGCTGTTTTTTCAGCGGTTGTTGCTCTTTTGTGCTCTGGGGCCACTTTTCTTCCCATTTTATGATAAATATTGTATACACATGTTTAAATTTATATGTATAATACATTGTTATGTACCCTTGTATTTATGTGAATGCATGTATTATACTCTGATGCGTCATTTAGAAGTAGCAAGACATAAATAAATGCAAAGTATATCTAATTAATTTTTCCATTTCTTTAGAAACAAAATACATTGCCCTATGAAGGGCACATCAGCTTTTAATCATGGTATAAATAATTATTTTTTCTATAATGAGCATTTGTCTCACTTATGTATAGACAAGTGTATTAAAGCTGTTTTTAAGCCCATTGTTGCTAGAGAAGCTTACAAAATAGAAATTCACATGAAGCAGTTGAAGTTTGTATACCTTGTTGCTCTTATCCCTTCTTTGTTGCTTTCTGAATCATTGTTTAATGAAATAAAATTTGTTAGCATTACAATCGATCAAAACATGAAAACAGTTGCTATTATAATTACAAGATCAGACTTGTGTCGTACTGCTTGATTAGTCTGCTTAGGAGGTTGTAGCGTGACCTTTTATCAGCTGTTCTTTTGGAGGCCCTCAGTATCAGTGGGCTTGTGCTGTATCATAGAATACAGAATACTGTTTTTTTTTTTTTTTGCATCGTCATGCTTTTCAATATGGTCAATCAGGGAACACCAACACGGAAGAGCAAATAGTATTTCGTATTCCCTCCTGCAGTATATGTTCCAATTGACTATTTATGCAGCATTCAGACTTGGTCTCTACTAAATGCACTATGTACTATATTTTGTTCTGCAGTAGTACAAAATAATTCAATCTTTATATTACCACAGTCTTCAAGTAGGCTGAACTGAATTAGTGCCCTCTGTCTGTTGGGTCTGACCTTAGCAGTTTTTTGCACCGTGCTAATTCTTACCAAGTCTGCAATGCTATTTCCTTACTATCTACCACTATGCTCTCTGCATCCCTGTTACAGTTTCATTTTCTTCTGCTTTTTCTTTTTGAGCCAGGACAGTTGCAACAAGTTGCAAGTATGAAGCATGAAAGGACACCTGAGCAGGCGCATAGCCAGAAATTTTTTTCATGGGAGGGCACCCTCTTAATGTGATAAATTTTTGCTCTCTATGCTATGGTATAAAAAAATTTGAGGGGGGGGAGCACAGGCCCAATGTGCCACCGCCTGGCTATGTTCCTGCACCCGAGTACATGGCTGACTACATGTGCTTCTTCAGTAGCAGTAACCGCAGGAGCAGTCTAGAATTTGACACCGCAGTGAGGCTGACTTTGACAAAACCTTATGAACGTGGCTTCGTATTAAAGAAATAGTGCAGCATATACAGCACAGTTTAAAATGTATACAGAAATAAATTACGATGATGACAGAGGTAATTACGGGATTAAAATGTGCACAAAGTATAAGTGGCTTTTCCAGCATTATGAAGCTTCGTCCAACTATACAGTGGGGGGCTTTCCCTTGTGTTCCGGTTAAAATGTGACACCATAGATCTATTGCAGGCATCTCCCGCTGGAGGGAATGTAGGCAAGAACACTTGTTTTGGCTCATTTCAGTGCTAGTCCAACTGAACGATATTCACAAAGTTATGAAAGGACTGGTGCAGGTAGTTAGAATAACTCTGATTTAAACTACATGTGTAGAAATGCAAAACAATTTTGCGAAGGACGCAATTCTACCTTTATTATAGCAGAAATATGAAATGGTTTTCTGACAATGCCAGAGTCACTGTGTACAAAGAGCATGAAATGATTCATGAAAGTGAAACTAGAGCATGCGTGTAAAGCTGTGACATTTGCCGACAACATAATCTTTGAGAAGTTTGAAACAAAGAATTAAAATCAACACTTACATGGGCCCTCGGCAATATTCATGCGCCCATGGGCATTCCAAATGATATTGAGCAGGTTTCCATTTGAAAGAACGAACGAGTGTTTTTTTAAGGTCCCCACTATAATAGTCGCACATAACGATCACGTGACAGATTTGGCAATGTTTGAAATTGACGTGGAGGTAGGTGACAATATGGAATGCTCACTCCTTGTCGCACCATCAAAACAAGAGGTGTCTTCCGAAGTTTGCATAAAAATGGGAAGGTATAGGCAATGATTTAGAACTTGATGCAGTATTGGGAATGGAATATTGATTTTCATCATATGTTATGTGGTTTTGTCCTGACTGATAATGAACGTTACTGACGGGCACTGATGTTTATTCTTTGAAATATTTCGGCTGGTCCGTGCAGTACAACGCTGAATCGTCAAGGATAGGTGCAAGACTACCTTATTAGCCACCTTAAAGGAAAGATGACTTCACTCTTGTGTATGCCTGGCATTCCTGACCCGAATATAGCTGAAGAGTGGAGTGTAGCTGAAATATTTGGGGGGAGTGTTTGACCCTCTTTTATGTAGCTTCGTGCCCATGTTTCTACATACATGTAGTTTTTCGGGGGGGGGGGGGGGGGGACCTCTTTTAGCTTCTCTGGCTATGTCAACCGAGTACAGCCTGGGTAGAAGAAATAATTAACCCCCACTTATGACCCAAGTCTTTTCCTTAAACGTGTTTAGGTCGCATACGTAGGCGTGCCCACGGAGGGGGATCAAAGGGTCGGCCGCCCCCCTCCCCCTATCATCTGAGAGGGCTGTGGGGGCGTGAAGACTGCCCCATACATTGACTTAATTGGGAAGGGGGGTGCGCGGCGAGGAACCTTCCTCCTCCAACCCCTGAATAAGGCTTAATTAGCAAGGGGGGTGTGCCGACGAACTTTCCTTTCCCTTCCCCCTGAAGGGGAACCTTCCGAACGAGTATGGTCTCATGATGTGCGCTATTAGGGAATCGAAGAACTTGAAGATGGCCAAGCATTTTCTAAGGCAACAGCTTATTTCCTTAGTCTGCAGGACGCAGTAACGAGTCTACGTCATGTGAAACATTGTCACGACTTTGACTGGTAAAAAAAAAAAACGGGGGCTCTTGATAGATACAAATCGCATTAAACATTTTTAAAGCTGCTCCGGACCCGTTGCAAGCGGTGACGATGAAAGGCGATTGGTAAAGAGCGGACACAGGGGATGTTTCGCAGTACCTCGGAAGTTGCCGGTGGAAGAAAGCCGAACCAATTTTCACGGAACTTACTTGCGCGGGCTGACGAAGACCGGTTCTGTGTGAGTAGATGCTTCAACACGGCGACACGGAAATCGTAAGAATGGATGTTCCTGAAAAGTATACGTTGCGAGGAAATGTTTATGACAGTTGATTTGCATGGTTCAGCATATAGCGCAGTCACGGGGAAGACGAAAAAAGGAGTATGAGCGCTTTCTCTACTGTCCTGTTTTCGTATTAGTTTGTGTTCGCTTAAATCATCCGGGACGTGCAACGAACTAGCCCATTTATTGATTCTCTCGAAAGTTGATTCTGTTAATTCGAATACATAATGCTCCTGAGCAGAAACCGGCGGAAACATTTGAAGGCAAACATGGTGAACGCGTAAAAGAGCTGTTTTGGGCAAGCTATAGTGCGAACGCTTGGTAAGATTTGATTAACGAATAAAAAGATATAAGCCGCAATGTGTGCCTGGTGTTGGCTTTCGTCCGGGATACTGTAGCAGGTCTGCAGGCTTGGCTGCACGTCACCCGGGGAAGTTTCCGTGAGCTGCCTATACTGTTTGCATGCTTCGCGTCGTCCGCCCCCTTGCGACACAGGAAGCCAGAAGCTTCTTTTTCAGCGCACTCTTTCGTAAGGGCGTCCTCTGGCTGACGCCACCTAATATTATTCGCGGGGGAGACCGTGGAAATGACCGCTTCCTGCCAGTTTCGTTCATATGGGGGCTGCTCCGTAGGCGCAATGAGATACTTTCTTGTAGTAGTCTGTAAACGTCCGGACATGGGAACGGGGTGGAGTGTGTGAGTGCGCAAAGTCTAGGCGCTAACTTATAAGCCGTCACAAACTTAAATAGGGGGGTATCGGCGAATACAAGGAGTGGACGGTGTGCTCTGTGTCCGCGGTGAAAGACAAAGAAAGTTCGATCCATCACGGCTACTTCCTAAGGGAAACAAAACGATTTGAATGTTAAGCTTAGGCATAAGTTCACTTCATTTTCAACACTGTTGGCTTGTTGGGTTTTCTTTTTTTCGTTTCATTTATTTATTCTATTTCTAATCCATGTTTTACCAATGTGTTCTTAAAAAAAACATTCATATCTGAATGCATTCGGCGGGTAAAACAGCCTTATTTCTAAAATAAGGTACGTACCATCCGTTTCATGGCCGACAACACCGTGGTGGGTTATCGGCCATGACCAACAGCACCACCACCGTACGTGACATCACTTCAGTCACCGAGCTAATGAATGCTCGTTTATTTTGGACATTCGGTTCCGTCAAGTTGGTGACCTGGGCATAATCGAGCTTACGTCACGTGTCGTGGGAAGTGGTGACCATGCGTATGCGTGGGAATTCTTGCGCGGCGGTGCAATTTCGGTCTTCTCGAATCGCACACTTGATTGTCCAGCGTTCGTTCGCGTGGAACTCCTTCTTGGGTACGTGTTCTGCGTATTCTATGGTATCTCCAATTTCAAGTTCTACCATTTTAATTCTACCCATGTATTTACCGTCGTTATTTAAAGTGCAGGCTTATAGCTTCACAGTATTTTGTGAATAATGGCGACTGAACAAATCACGAATTCCAAGAATTGTATACACCGCACCTTGACTCTCGGAAAGCATAGCTAGGGCCGTTATTAGAAGCACGTGGCGTCGCTTTGTCTTTTATGTTTGTCGTTTTTGCGTCTGTTGTGAAGCTTTTGTTTCGGACTCGACCAATATTTAAAGAAGGGGGTGGGCTAGCGGAGGAGCGTGGGCAGCGGTTAAATTTAATTGCCACCTACACCGCCCCCCCCCCCCCCCCCAGCTCACGAAAATTCTGATTGATAGATATGTGTGGTTTAACGTTCCAAAACTACCGTATGGTTATGAAAGACACCGTAGTGGAGGGCTCCGGAAATTTCGACCACGTGGGTTTTTTTTTTAAACGTGCACCCAAATCTGACCACACAGTCCTACAGAATTTTCGCCCAAATGCAGCCGCCGCTACCAGGATTCGATCCCGCGACCTGCGGGTCAGCCGCCGAGTACCTTAACCACTAGAACATCGTGACAGGGCGCATGATAATGCTGTGCACTACTATGTATAAACGCTCTAGATGTAATGATAACGTAGTTACATTTAAAATAGTCGTTTAATCCAATGAGTATGTGGGCCGCTGATGGAATGCGTTACATTCGCATAAAGTTCTGGCACCTACCTTGACATTGTTCACGGCAATATTTGTAATCTTCGAATAAATGCACAAAGGGGGCGCGTATAATGAGGATAACTTAAACAATAATGTTGTGAGAATACAACCTAACTTTTTTGGAGACGATGGTGACTGCAGACCTTTTAACGGCAATATTTCTAGCTGTAAAATAATTTGTGGAGTTATAATTTACGCCAACGACACAAGATAAATTCATACAAGTTATAGTACAAGGTGTCCCACGTAACTTTAGCAAGAGTTTAAAAATATGCTTGAACAAGTACTAATTACGACGCGACCAAATGCATGTTGCTCACCGTTTCCTGGAGTTAGTCAGACCATTTTCTGTGTTTTCACATGTTGTTTAATTAGGTATGTTTAATTAACTAACTTTTTAAGGAACGAAGATAGATAAAAATTTCAATGAGAAAGTTGTAGATTGTAGATTGGTTTGAAAAACGTCTGATTAAACAGTTTTGAACTCTATATCTGTTAGGTATTGGTGTTTTTCTGCTAATTACAAATGCCCACGAAATACACAAACCCGCTCGTGCGCTAGGGCGCGTAATAATTCAAGTACTTCCTAACGTTCCGCGTAAGAACTACAATAGCATTTGCCCCATTGTGCTGTCTCGGCAGGGCCGCAACCATGGTGGTAGCTTTACGATGAACACGTTTTGCTATCGGCCACAAAAATAATTACTGCTGTGACTGCTTATCGCTGTCATGAACCGGTGCAAGGGAAGCATGTCGTTCGTGCACAAAACGTTAGGGAGCACTAGAATCATCGGCGCACTGATGCGCTAGCGGGTTTGTCACGTGGTATTTTTTTGTATTTCGCGGGCAATTGTAATTAGCATAAAAACACAGTTAACAGATGTAAAGTTCAAAACTATCTTTATGGAAGTTTTGCAAACCGATCTACAAACTTTCTCATTGAAATTTTTATCGATCTTTGTTTCTTGAAAAGTTAGCTAATTAAACAGATCTAATTAAACAATATTTCAGGACACAAGAAATAGTCTTATTAACTCCAGGCAACGGTGAGCAACGTGCATTTGGTCGCATCGTAATTACGTGTTCTGGCATATTTTTAAACTCTGGCTTAAATAACGTGGGACACCCTGTATATAAAGGTATCCACATAAAGCCACACATAACCTCATATGGATGCTTCTATATATAGCCATATATTGATGTTTCTCATATATGGGTATATCAGGAATTTGGTATATCAGGTTATATATGACCCATATATGAAACCTCTATATAAAGCCTGATATGCCCAATCCTTGATGTGGCCATATATGGGATTTTAGTAAGGGGTGAAAACCGAGGGTGTCTGTTTCGACAGTCAGACACCAAAGGCTCTAAATCTAAATATTGTTGCTTCTTTTGGTCACGTCACATGTGGGCTGTACGTGTTCGAACGAGGAAAATAATTAATGACGACCATACGAAAATGGTGTCCTATACTCATGATGTAAGCGTCAGATGCTAGCACGCGACGACGCCTTACAACAATAATTCAAAACCGAGGGCAATCGCCCATCCACGAAACACTATTGGAAGAACGTGGACATATTTGGAGAATTTTGCTATTTCCGGAGATTGAATCGAACATTTAACTTCTCAACTCGCAGGGCGCAGACAAAAGCTGCACAACTTTTGTGGTTGACATAGCTAGGTCAGCAGTGCAGTAACATTGAAAAGAAATACGTTACTGGGATAACAAAACGAAGCAAGAAGGCCCGAATTGCTTAGAGATATTGAGATTTAAAGGTACTTAAAGGGAATTGGAGCGGTTGACCAGTGTGCACGCGCAGTCGCACGCCTATGCACTCAGAGGCAAGGCACGTATATGCACGCGTTCGGAACTCGCACTGAAGTCGTCGAGCAAGCAGCTGTGCAGCAGCAGGAACGCAGTTTGAAGCCAACGTTTTCTGCGCCGCACGTGTGCTTTGTGCACCTCAATGCCGCGCAGTCGTACGCGTCGCGTATATGCTGTCAGCTTATGCCTTCGCTGATTTATATATGTTCTTTTGTATCGTTTGCTGTGAACAATTATCTCGCTTTATCGAATGTCAAATGTTGCAGCGATGCTGCTGCCAGGATTTTTTTTCTTTTTCTGGCGGGGAGAGGGGGGGATAAGCAACTGCTTTTTGCATGTGTGCTTGTGCGTGCGTTTGTAGGTTGGCGTGTTAAGGTTATGTAACTAAATTTACCGGAAGTGTGTTACATGCGAAATTGTTGCACAAAAGCGACACGAAACAAAATATAGTATGTCATATGGCATAGTATGTCATATGTAATATCACCACCGATATGCCGGCAGCGCTTAATCTTTAATGGTATAGATCGTATCATAAAAAAGAAGAAATCAGTGTACTGAATATTCGAATGACAAATAAAGGAGACAATATATAAATAGAACGAATGCAATGAAGTTTGGGGCAACTGTGATGCACCTTTTACATAAATTTCCAGCTCGTCGTAAACCGCATATCACTTTTCGGTCTTTTCGAGTCGCTGAAAATACTGCAACAAATTATTTAAAAGCTGCGTTTTACATCAGAGCTGTCATAGTGCGGCCATGTGAATATGCATGCAAGCATTAGTTTTCGCGCTGCCCTAAAGGGTTTGATAATTCACCACTTATATGTAAAAGGATATAGAGACACGCTCATGTTTAATGTGCGAACGTATTTTGGAGAGCGTAGTTCAGTCAGAGACAAGATAAAATTACTGAAGGGCGGTGTTCTACCCATTTGTATGTGTTGCATGGTACGCCTGCGAAGTTGTTCCGCCCAAGTGAATAGAAGCAAGGTGAATATTTCATTACTGCAGAGAATGATCCGTACCAGAAGTTTTAAATCTGAGTGCTAACTACACTCTTGGAAGATTACTCATGAAGGCGAACGCTTTCAACGTGCCGAAATGTTGAAATCCTGAAGGAATCGGGAGCTTTTTACGGCTGAAAGTTTGCATCACGTTTTGCGGATGTCAGTCAATGCAGAATAATAATAAAACATTGTAAGCCCGTCATATGCTACCATTATCGGCGGTCTTTCAGCTTATCAGAGGAAAGGTTCCTCACGTCAAATTCGAATGTAATAAACGTGGGGCATACACCGTTCCTTAGATCGTCTCTAAACCGTACCTATGCCCCGCCGCGGTGGTCTAGTGGCTAAGGTACTCGGCTGCTGACCCGCAGGGTGCGGGCTCGAATCCCGGCTGCAGCGGCTGCATTTCCGATGGAGGCGGAAATGTTGTAGGCCCGTGTGCTCAGATTTGGGTGCACGTTAAAGAGCCCCAGGTGGTCGAAATTTCCGGAGCCCTCCACTACGGCGTCTCTCATAATCATATAGTGGTTTTGGGACGTTAAACCCCACATATCAA
Source organism: Rhipicephalus microplus (assembly GCF_043290135.1). Taxonomy (NCBI): domain Eukaryota; kingdom Metazoa; phylum Arthropoda; class Arachnida; order Ixodida; family Ixodidae; genus Rhipicephalus; species Rhipicephalus microplus. The sequence goes on along the minus strand of NC_134701.1, from coordinate 211,730,719 downwards.
ACCGTACCTACAACTTTGATTGCAGACCCTGAAATTCGACTTACTTCTGCTAGCCTTTCCGATTAGGACCTTTGCCGGCCTTTTTTTTTATACCAGAGCTGTGAGTGACCCACCATCTTAATATCGCGGCGTACCTTCGGCGTTAAAAAAAAAAAACTGCCGTGCCCTAATTCGATATAGCGATGACTCACGCGATTACGTAGCGCCATAAGTCGAACAAAAAAAAAAAACTGTCACTTTCACACAATAGGGATGCCAAGTCTGGAGCAAGACGATAAGTAGGTGGTCTTACTTGCACTATCACACAGACCCAATGACATCAGTTTTCTTTTTTTTTTTTGGAATCTTTATGGTTCCAAAAAAAATTCATGGTTTTTTTTTTTCTTGCGGCGACCTCTTTATGTGGCAATTCAGCTGGTTACGTGATGTTCCGAACACTTCCTCTTTCTGGAGAACGTACTGATAATAGTTGTCGCTCTTTACGCAGAAGTTCAGATAAAGTGGCTTAATGCCTCGCAGTCACTGCAGCATTGCTTCATGCGCGCGATTTGCTGGAGCTTCGTGTCCCATAGCGTGCCTGGGTGTGCGTTGTATCACATAAACATATGTAACTGGATGGTCCGGAACGAATCCGGAACATAGACTTGTCCCGACAGGGACGCTGTGGGACTCGGGACGCTGTACAAAAAGTCGGGACAGCCCTCCAATATCCGAGACTGTTGGCAACCCTATTAATCAAGCGATATACCTTTCGTTGTGGTATGACCAGTAAGCAATGGATATTTTTTACCAATTTTCCTAATCTTACTCGACGCATGGATATCCCTCCAAATTATCGATAGCTCCCCATAGAGGCCTGGTTAGCTGTAACATCACATGGTATAGGGTAAACTGAGACACGGGGCCAAACATGAAATTTTGGTTTTCCGGCCTCATGTAGCTAGCACAAAAACTACTTTTCTTTGTTTCTCTAGTTCAACGATACGTATACTGGTTCTTGTCTACCTTTTGTGAGTAAAAGTTGATGATTACTCACAGCGTTCACACGGGAGAAATTATGCGGCTGGTGTCACTGTGTTTGTGAGTCGTCACCCGTCAAAAAGGGGTGAAATTCTGCTCGGCAAAATATCCGGATCCATGCACGAAGCTGCTCCTGCGTCAGTACAGTAACATAAATATTTATTTTGTTACTTTAGACTAAGAGCTACATAGCACCAAAAGTTTAGTTCGTTTGCTGCCCGGAAACAAAGCGGAATTTTTTTTCTTAGTTCTGGCATCTGAGAGGGGCAAAACGCGAAAGAAAAAGGCATCCGATTGCCTTAGTGAGTGCCTTTTTGATCTAACCATTAACTTACTTTCATTATATATTATATTTATTTGTTTAGGATGGGTTGCACATACAAGAGAATATCATATCGTGCCTCCTGAGAGAAAAACGACATGCAAAAACGCTGATTGCCGTTCAGGACACGACTCCCTTCATTCGCGCTGCATCGAGGTTTTTAAGTGTTTCCAGCTATATATGCTGTCAAAAGACGCATGAAAATAGCGGAATCTGCAAGTGAAGCCGTTCACAAACATGTCTTGGGATTGAGTTTAGTGACGTTTCTCCAACACAATAATGAGAAAAAAAAAACTGCTAGACAATCTGAATCTATGGGGTGCATTGAGGTTTTAAATTCATTGCCTCTCAAAGCCCGGCAGATGAAGCTTAAAGCCATGAAATACCTGAGCAGTTCTGCATCAAACTAGCAAAAATAGTTATGCATCAAAATAGCAAAAAGAGGTGAAGAAGATGCGTCAAATATTTCTAGGCTCGAATTATCGAATAATCCAATGAAGTGCGAGCGTTCAACAAGAGATAACAGAAGAAAAAAAAAAACTGGCGGCAAGGAGTTTCGGAGCAACACAGCGCCATGTTTTGTCTAGATTCAATGTGTGGAGTCCAAGGACTGCGCTCCTTAAGACTGCGTAAGACTCCACAGCGTGAACATCAAATCGTTCCACTGCAAAAACCGAAGGAATAATTTTTTTTAGCTCCGTCTCGTTTTGTCCCACACCGCGTCTTGTTTTGCCCGCTGGTTGGGGCAAAATGAAACATTTGGACATTTTGTGTCTTATTTATTTCTAAAATGTTTCTAATAGTGGCAACATCGAAATAGTTATGTAAAAATACCTTGAATTCAAAGAAAAAATAGGAGGGAAATAAAAGTAAATAGTGACTTTTTTAAAATTGTTGTCGCATTTTACCCCAGCCTACCCTAACATTACCATGCCGGTCCATTTTCTGGTGGCCTGCAGCCCAATTCATCCAAAAATGCGGCTTCCTATAGCTGAGGAGCGTGAAATGGACTGGTGTCATCACGCTACAAAAAGTGTGCCGAGAAAGGATATGCGTTGGTGGCTTTGCCCTTAATGCCGTATATATAGTTTTGACATAATATGGCCGTGAGAAGCTTTACTCTAAAGTGTTTCTTTTTTCTTCTTTGCATTATCTGATCTATAGGTGGGGGAAATAAATATTTTTTTTCGCGTGCCTTTCATCGAGCACTCTAAAATGCCAAAAAAAAAAAAACCCCATCGCGCCTCTCCCCTAACGGCTCCGGAGCGCACCTGTGCGAGAACGTTGCTGTGCATATATAATCTTGAGAAAAGGTATGCGCATACTTCGATAGAATCAAAATTGGAATGAATTGTTTTTGTTACTATAAAATCGAGTGATTAAATCTAGGTACTGTTCATGCAGAAGGAGATGCCGAAATTGGAAACTGAATTGGGACCTCCTAGTCAAGCTCTCAACTATTTATGTGGACTGATTGCTATTTCGCCGCATATTACCACTCTCTCAGCAAAGATCGCTAATCAGAAAGTCCGCATGCGTGACTTTATGCATTAATTACACGCGCAGTTGCCATTTACTAGCTGATAACATAATCATCATGTGATGCATGGTCACGGCATCAAGCAACGATATATATATGGGAAGCTCAAATCCTTTAGCCAGCGTTCCCTGCAGAGGCGCTTTCACGTTCTGAAATGATCAGAGAAAAATCTCAAATAAAATGCAAGAGTTAAGAGAAGTTACAGAACGCGAGCTTCGGAAGCGTGCACCGAATAGCTGTAATCATATTCACTCGAGGCATCAGCGCATGCGTTCCAATGATGTGTTTCACCGCTAACGGTGTCACGCTATAGTTCAACTGAAATCTAGCAAGTTTTTCTTGATACGCTGCTACGTGGTGCAAGTAATACATTGGGACCATTGACGACTCTATAGGACGGATGTCGGTGTGCTCAGACATGAGACTTTGTTGACTACCTGCGGATAAACACGTTTCAAACGTACAGACATTTAAATGTAGAGGTTGTACATTGCAAATCGATCAGCCAATCAAATGGTCTGTCTTTATTTATTTGTTGAATTAGGGGTTCGTGCGTATACCTGCGGCTTCGTTTATCCATGATCTTTTATACATAATATTGTTATGCATGTAGCAATATTCTTCATCGCAAAAGTGGCCAATAATCTCGCAACAGTGCAAAACTGACTCATGTATCGACCTCCGCAACATTTCCTACTACTGTCACAATCATTCTACTAATCTATATTCTCGATTTTAACAACAACATCAACAACAACAAAGAATGTTCCCGTGTTCGTGTCCTTCGCACGTTTAGTAGTTCGGGCAAACAAACAGCAGTATACTGTTTGTGGCTGTTTTCCCGACGAGCGACATAACGAAATACCTTAACGCTCGCGTTTGCGAGTATAGCCTTGAAGCTTGCAGAAAACGTCGCAACAGCTTAGAAAACGATTTATAACTGGTGAGACCTTGCACGCGGGCGTTTCTGTAAGCATAATACTCTCTATAAAGCGAGAAGAGAAGCAGTGCATTCGTGGCAAATATATAGAATGCGACGAGCCATTAACCTCGTCGGCAGGTGATTCTTTCCGTGCGGCTCAGCGATAATTTCCCGTAGTCCTTGGGATGCTTTCCTTGGAATATGCCGGCTTGTTTACATCTGATGCATAATTCTTTCACCTCCTCTCATCATACAGCAATCATCGGCTAGGACGACAGATCAAGGGGCAGGCGTGTAGAGGCGGGACCTTCAAAATGGGCGCCTTCATGTCTGTAAATAACACAGAATGTTTACGTTGGAACGCGCAACCGCGGACGCCCTTCGGAGACCTGTAGGTACTAATGGTAAAATTGCTGAATACTATATGGAATCCATGACGGGTACATCACTTTTGAAATTCTTTACAGTTGGTACTTGGATGTTGGCGTGTATTTGATTCGGTGCACACAAGACGTAGACAATACACAATGCACAAAGGCACTCATACTTACTAATCAATGATACTAAGCAAGTTTAGACTATAGAATTTCTGCACTTTGTTAGTCGCCAATCACGGCACTGCCTATAAACAACACGTTGTGATGATCATATTGCTCGAAGAAAAATATTCTACATCACCGCATGCTTTGAAATGATAGAAAAAAAGAAAAAAAGAGAAAACTCTTGCACCTGCATCTCCGTAAACTTGGCGACGTAACTTGAAAAAAAAAAATGTAATGCACAAGATAAGGCAGCTTCCGCTGCCTCGACTCTTCTCTGTAGGATCTGTTGGGGATCCCACCGCTGATCACCAGTTGTCGGGAATCCCACCGATGCCAACCAGTTGTTGCGGCTCGGGGTGCTGAGTCGTATCCCACCGCTGACGACCAGTTGTCGTGATCCCACCGCTGATCACCAGTTGTTGTGATCCCGGGGTGCTGTGGTAGCGTGGTGTAGCTTCGGGTTGAGGAAACGAACGCTTACAAGATGGGGATACGAAAAACAAACAGGGTTTATGGCACTATTTACAAATATTTACAGCATGAAAGGTTAGGAGTTCGCCAACCACGAACGTGGTGGTTGAACCTTTACTTGGTCCAGAGCGTTCACAAACTACGAACGTGGTGGTTGAACCTTTACTTGGTTCAGAGCCTTCACAAACTACGAACGTGGTGGTTGAACCTTTAGTTGGTTCAGAGCGACGTCCTGCACTCTGCGGCGCCGTTATAAGCCCTGTCGGGCTCCTCCTTCTTCAGTGGAACACCAATCACATACACACACAACAGGTGAGGGGTACGAGCATGCACGGCGCACGTGAACAGCCAATTTCGAGTCAAGATCACTGCACTTAAAGGTGGCGCCAGAGGGGCTCTTGCTCGTCGTGTGTGTCACTGGTCGAGGGGTCCCAAGCTTCGGACAGCAGACATCAAACGGTCCGCTAATCTGTCTGCTCAATTAGCAGGGCACTTTGTGGCGGCGGTCGCCGTTTCTACAAAGGAATACGCTGTCTTTGTTGTCCCCTCTGGAACGGCTTACCGCTTCGTGGCGACGTGACGTCTCATCCGCCGGCTAGCCGGGACAATACCTGGCGGGCATAAGCATTCGGCGAGTCGGCTACTTGTTTGAGGGTTAAAAGAGCGCCGCTCCCCCGTCAGATCTCGACGCTGGTTCCAAGAAAACCTGGGCTCCAGGCGTGGGAACGCTGCCCGGCCACGCTTCTCAGCGACAGCATGGCGCCTACTGATGCCGGTCATAACAGATCTAAGATCCCCAGAGAGCAGGGAAAAATCTAGGGACTTTAGGTGCGGAGACAAGAAGTAAGAAGCTGGTGGTGTTCTCCTCCTCATCACTTTCACTTCCGTTTTCATCCCTTGCCATGCGAAACCGTAGACTCTTTTACGGATGGGTGTCAGTGCCACCGTGTTGGGCTGTTAACTTTTCTGTTTCGGATCTTTAACAACCAAACAAATGGTGTTACGGCAGACGCATGCGCATGAAAATGGTTGCATTGGTGCATACGGCGTTTAATGGTCTCATTAATCCACGTCATTTGAGAAGGGCCACCGAGTGACGTTTCAATGGTTGCCAAGTCCCTGCGGCGTGATTGGCGATAATACTGCCCGGTCAGCTTTACAAGGCGCAAGGAAGAGGCTATACCCCTTTCAAGGTATGATGCGGCTGCCTTGCTTCGAAGCAGATGATATTTCGCACTCAACACTGGCTACATTATAAAGTTAAAGCTATCGGCAACACCACCAAAACGTGTGGCGGCGATTTCAAATTCCGACTGCTCTCTACCGAAGAGAGACCACTCTGTTATGCCACTTATGGCTGAGAGTGGCTTTCACGAAGTTTCGGATAGGCATGGCCGAAAACGCTCTTTGGGATGCCTGCAGCACCGAGGAGACTTTTCAGCATAGCTTCTGCGAGTGTCCTCGCTACGTTGTGCAGAAACGACCCCCTCCCCCCCCCCCCTTCATTCGCTCTCGCTCGTCTTGACAACAAAACAATGACACTAGAAAGTTACTATTCTCCAATGACAACCTTGAAAGTCATCGAGAATTCAAGCAACCAAGGCATCGCTGAAATTCCTAAAAACAACATACTTGCACAAGCGGCTGTAGAGTATACTAATGATGCCGTATACCGCACAAGACTGCCGCTCTACGTGGTGACTTTATGTGTGGTGCGTGTGTGCTTCCCTTATATTTCTCTCATTCTTTACTCTTCTTTCAATATCTCCCATGCATTCTCCCTGTGCAGGGTAGCATGCTGGCTATATTAAACTGGTTAACATCCCTGCCTTTCCTCTCTCTCGTTTTCCTTCTTCCTTCAGATTGGATTGCCGGATGAAAGGAGAGAGCGGAATAGAACGCGGGGTATCATCTTGCTTTGACGTACGGCATTGAAGACAGCCGTCAAACCACTCAATTAAGAAATTCTACCTTGGAAATGCCTCTTTACCACATCTATCTTAGGTCGTCTACAGGGCGTAGCCAGAAACTTTTTTGGAGGGAGGGGGTTCAACCACACTTTGTGTATGTTCGTACGTGCGTTTTTATGTGTGCGTCTATAGATACGCAAGTACGATTAAAAAAATCCTGCATCGCCACGGAGTGGATGATAGGGAGGTGGGCGAAGCTCCGGAAGTTTTTCGGCGATTTTATGAATACTCCGAGAACCTCGCCCGACAAAACTTCGAGAACCTCACCGCTTCCCGCTCTCGCATTCCGGGGTCCGCTTTTCATTGAAGCCTTTTCGCAGGGCCACTTCCTTGGCGCGCACCGTATCGGGACCCGCGCACCGTTCCGCTCGCGATCCGACATTATACGCCGATGATCTAGGCGAATGAGAGATAACGCGCGCGCCGGCGGAGCCTCGCGCAGCAGCCAATCGGAGAGCAGCGTCACCTCCAACGTGATCTAGTGTCCATTCACCCAACCACCGTATTTCACACATCTATATGGGACAGTGCCATATAGGAAACTAGACAAAAATGGCGATGAAGACACAGAATGTGTGCAACGTCATTTAGTGTATCGTCACCAAACTGCAGTTTGCACACTGGATTGATGGTTGGATTGGTATGGCTACCCTTTAGATCGGGCGGTGGCTAGCGCCACCAAGCCGTAATACTTAATGAACTAATAACTAGATTTATTTTTTCTCTTAATTAGTGAGGTTGAGGATTCGTACTTCGCAGTGAAGGGTTTAATTTTCGCTCGTGCTTTGACTTCAGCCACCAATCAGATAACCTCCTTCTAGTTTATTCTACCCGCTTAAAGTCTATTTTGCCCTCCCTCTCCCTAAACCCCAACGCCATCCTGAACTATAGATTGAAGCCTTTTACAGAACATTATCAAGTGTTCGGCAGTTTCTTCTTCCTCTCCACACGCACTGCATACTGAGTCTACCCCTTCGTATTTGGCCCGTTATGTCTTGGTTCGCAACACTCCCGTCCTGGCCTCAAACAGTAGAGAACTACCCCGAGTATTATCATAGATCCTTTCCTTGGCAGTTTCCTGCTTAAAAGTTCGATAGATCACTAGTGCGGACTTCTTAATCATGCCGATTCTCCACATGTCAGTCTCCGTTTCCCTCACTTTCTTCTTAACAGATAGGTCTTTTTGGTTTGGCCACCTCCTGTTGTCTAAGTATTTACCAGTCAATTTCCTGGTTCGCTTCCTCCATTTTGTATCGACATTCTTCATGTACAAGTAGCTGAAAACCTTCCTAGCCCAACGCTCCTCCCCCATTTATCTCAATCGCTTCTCAAATTTTATCTTGCTGCTAGCTTCCCTGCCCTCAAATGATGTCTATCCCATATCACCTTGTACTCCCTGATTTGGTGTATTCCCGTGAGCTCCTAAGGCAAGCCTACCTATTCCACGTTGCTTAATTTCTAATCTTGCTTGAACTTCTGATCTCATGCACAAGACCGCATTGCCGAACGTCAGACCAGGAACCATGACCTCTTTCTATATTCCCCTCACAACATCATACCTATTGTAATTCCACAGTGCCCTGTTTTTCATTACCGCTGCATTCCTATTACCTTTAGTCGTCACGTATATTTCGTGTTCCCTTAGGTACTCGGTCCCATTGCTTATCCATACGCCCAGATATCTGTATTTATCTCTTATTTCAAGCGTGACCTCCTGTATTCTAAGCTCACTACCTTCGTTGTCATTAAAAATCATGACTGCTGATTTTTTCTTACTGAATCTGAAATCTAACCTATCTCCCTCATTACCGCAGATGTCCACTAATCTCTACAAAGCTTCCTTGTTGTCGGCCATTAGCACTATATCATGTGCATACATCAATGCTGGTAGTGCCCGTTCTATGAGTTTTCATTGTTTGACGAAAGACATATCTCTATGGGACAGCGCCACCTAGGAAACTAGACAAAAATGGCGATGACGACACAGAATCTGTACAGCGTCATCTAGTATATTGTCACCAAACTGCAGTTTTCATGCATCTCTATGAGACAGCGCCATCTGTTGTATAATAAGGGAGATGCTATTGGGTGCATAGTAGATAGGGATTGCAGTAGAAAATGAGATTCGCGCCTCAAAATTCAGGAAGGGGGATCGGGGTTTCACCCCCACGTCCCCCTTTGGCTATGCCACTGCCCATCGAATGTTATTTCTCGTCAGCAGGGTCGTAGACATAAACATTCTTCTTCTTATTTTTTTGTGGGATGGTGGCGGGGGTTCTGACCCCCTTTTTATCTATGTGCGCCCAAGTGTATGTGGAAGCGTACAATACACATACAAAATGTAAACAAAAATTCGTGGTGATAGGAAGACATTGATTCTTCTCCACTCCCTCTCTACGTCATTTCTCTACTGGATGGCAGTTTCTTATAGTCGTGGCTAGCAGTATATTATCAAACGCGTGCCAAGCAGCAGCGAACGCTCTTGTAAAAGCCTCGCCGGCGAATGGCGAAGGTCGCGGAAGGGGCGGATTTAACGACCGCCTATCTCTCGCCGCCGTGCGAGTCAACGCAGCCCTCTCCATCCTTGTGTGCCACCGCAAGTTCGGTATCGCGCGCGATGCTTCTTTTGCCAGTTACGCAACAGCGGATCTCGAATTCGATCGGCGAGCTGTCGCATGTGTGCGTCATTCTTACACTCGCGGCAGAAGTCCGTATCGCAGTCTCTTGTTTATTTCGTCGTTATGTTTTTTTTTTGTGTTTTACATGCGATTACGCGGGCTCCCGAGAATTGTGAAAGGGCGGACGTCCGAGTGAGCCGATATACATTCTTCGCAACTTATCACTCAGACTGTCTGTCCTTTGGCCCCGCCGATTTTTCGAGATGCTTCCCGTGACCGAATGATACGACGCCCTTAAACCGCTTGCGTCACTGAACTCGCGAAGCGGAAAGAGCGGTATTGCAATAAAAGACTGTATAATACATTTCGTGTTGTTTAAGAAAAAGATGCTGCCAGATACAGAATATAACAAGATGCCAGTTACACGGACTCTAATGTCAAGACTCGTAAGTTTCACAATCACAAGTTTATTATTAGCGGAGAAAATCAAGGTTGAAGCTTCACTTTTCAATTTCGGACCCCATAGTCTCCGCGCGTGGCGTCATAAATTTCAGGATGTATTTTTTTTTCATATTTTCGCGACATTATCTCGATGAAATTTTCTGAAGATTAATATGCTAGGTCTAAGGCACCCAAAGATGACTGAAGATTTCGGTTCATTTTTATTGATTACAAGTTACGGAAGACCCATTCTATGACGTTGCGGTGTTTGGTTCGCGCATCTGAAGGTGGCGTCTCCGACCGAATTTTCTTTTCGTGCTTTTTCTTTCTCGTTGTAGGCCCGTGTGCTCAGATTTGGGTGCACGTTAAAGAACCCCAGATGGTCAAAAATTCCGGAGCCCTCCACTACGGCTCTCTCATAATCATATGGTGGTTTTGGGACGTTAAACCCCACATCTCTCTGCTTCAGTTTCTTTCTTACCAAGCGTCGTATCGCGGCGAGAGTGTTGTTTTCCCGATTGTGAAAGGGTACGGCACAAATACGCGAAAAATCGTTTCTCTATTTATTGTACCTTTACGCTGAAAGTTTGAAACCTTAGGTGCGTGTGATTGGCTGATGATATTACAACCCATTTCTATTTATAAGTATGCGTTCTTTTTTTTTAAATTCAAAACCGAAGCTCTATATGGCTAAGCGAAACGAAAATTCCCTCCCATCGCGCATGCGCCGCAGAAATTGGGCGCGCCGCTCTGCTCACTATTGCTACGCACCACCGCTCCACTAGAAAAAGGAGAAGAGCTTACGGCGGCAACGACGCATGTCCGCAAAAAATTGCGCAAGACCCACTATTCACCATTGGTCCACGAGATCCACTATGAATGGAGAAGGGAACAGCCGGGCTTAAAAGACCATTCAAAGGTGTTCTGATCAAATTGCGTGGCTTCGCTGAGATAGCTTGCGGGATCAATACTCGCTGTGATGTGTATATCCTCTACCAAATCTGAACAGCGGCGCCTCACCTATATCGACATTGGCATCATACACCTGAAGAGGACCCGAGAGCTTCGGCGACTTCGCCGCTGCAGCTGTGCTTGGAGATGCCCAGCTAAATCCTAACGTCACAGTGTCATTCCACTTTTGCGGTGCTTTTGCGCCCGCGGGCTACTTTATGGCGGCTGCTTGCGAGTACCTGTGGTCCCTGCACACGTGCGGCGAACGCGGGAGAGGCCCAATCAAGCCTTTGCCAACAGGTGACGATGCACGAGAACGACATCACGCTGCACGTGCCATATGCAAAACAACAACCAGGCAGCGCGGAAGTGTGTTCCGGGTGCCGCTTCAGGCGCCAGCTGACGTTAGTTGTACAAGGCGGCCGATCTCTGAGGCCACCTTTTTGTTCCTTCTGACGTCTGCACAGCTTTCAGCTTTTAGGGGCGAAGCTCGTGAACTTATCCCCTTCAGGCGCAGCGTCCACATTTGTGGACGCCAACTTCACAGCTCAATATCTCGAAATTTACTTTGAATCTCGCGCGCAACCAGTGCTCTCTCTATCACTACATGTTGCTGCAGCGACCCGTGGCGCCATCTGCCGCAGCTGACACAAAATAACTACAAAAACAACTCTCAAAGATGGACGCCTCCACGTTTTACGGCGGCGCACGTAAGTGGCTCTCACTTTTCAAGCCCTTGCTATGTTTCATTCGAGGTGGCATGAAATTATGCACTTGTCAGTAAGAGCTAAGAGATACCTCATGCCAATAAACAAGACTTTTGCAACTAGAAACTATTTATAACGTCAAAAAGGGTGCGTAAAATACCGCGTCCACGATCGTGGACATTGCGCCTTAGTGCTGCCTTTGTTGCAGGGCAGCCATTTCGCACCGTGTGCGCAGATATGATGGTTATGTGTGATTTTTTGTCTCCAGGACTTGAAGATCATGCTTCAAAACGTCAGAAAGTTGATGATGCGACAGCAGAAGAAATCCTCATGAGAATATCAAATGGAGATATCTCAGATGGCGACTTTTCAGATGACGAATTGGAAGCAGAAAATGAAGAAAACATAGTAAGTTTGCTCGAGATTGTGAGACATTATTTTGTGTTCTCGGGAAACATATGGCACCAAACTGTCTAAAGGTACTTTGACCCTAATTTACGCTGTTTGTTTCAGCCTGCCAATGGTCAGGTGACCGCATCCACGACCACAGCTGCACTGCCTGCACGACCAGACGCCACGGTCAGCTCGAACGCACCTGCGGCATCTACGAAGGCT